>NC_139829.1:32681111-33008611 GCF_963691815.1 Echiichthys vipera | reverse complement strand
GAAGGAGCAGCCTAGGTTTGGAGAGTACCCGGGTCGGAGGTGTCAGGGCTGCATTATTTTAACGCATGGCCTGGTTGTTCTGGCTATGAGAGTACTTTGCTACAGAGTGTGTAGCAGGAGGAGGGTTAGGACTCTTCTGGGAAATGGTGGATTGTTCTCTTTGGGTTGGGAGGGCCTCCATGATGCATCCCTTTGGAGATATTGCAGTGCAGGCACGTCCAACCGGAAGGATGCCCAGGGACGGACCTAGAACATGTTTGAAGGATGACATATCCCGTATGACATGGGAACGCCCCAGGGTCCATCAAGAAGAGCTGGATGAAGTGGCTAGGGAGAAGTATGTGTTACCTAACTTCGCCTGGATGAAAGGCAGAGGTTCATTTCTACCTCCACACTCTCGACTATCAAATGAGAGCAAATGGTCCTGAAATGTGCCCCGCTAAAATCATGCACAATCACTGTACGTGGAATATGTAAGAATGTTTGAGTATACTGTATGTTAAGCTTTTTTAAAGAGTAGATTGTGTGTAATACACCTTATTTTTCGGATTATAAGTCGCAGTTTCTTTCATAGTTTGGCCGGGGGTGCGATTTATACTCTGGAGCGACTTATGTGTGAAATTATTAACACATTACCGTAAAATATCAAATAATAGCCCGGGCTGTTATTTATGTCAGTCACGTAAGAGACTAGGCGTATATCAGCAATCGTCACACACACACACACACACACACACACACGTCAACCAATCAAAATTGGGCGGGGGCGGGTCATGGCAGAAGTGCTTTGTGTAAAAAAAGATGCTAGCTGCCGAATGACTAGTAGTTGTTCTGTGAATGACTCTTACCGTAACATGTTACGTTAACACACCAGGCACGATCTCAGCTCGTTGTTTATGCGTCATATAACGTAAACACTTATTCAGCCTGTTGTTCTCTGTTCTAGTTTTATTTTAAACTGCCTTCAAGATGAAATGTCGTTTCTTGGTGTTGGATTTTATCAAATACATTTCCCCAAAAAATGCGACTTATACTCGAGTGCGACTTATAAATGTTTTTATCCTTCTTTATTCTGCATTTTCGGCCGGTGAGACTTTTACTCCGGAGCGACTTTTACTCCGAAAACTACGGTATAAACATTTATTAGTTCTGCAATGTAATGACATTATCGTCCATGTTCGATGTGGTCACAGGAGAAACCGAAGCCTCCGCTCTCTGCTGCAGAAAGAATGAACATTCCTTGCGTTTATATTTCTTATTTGAGATTACGGGGTTAATACTCTTGCACCGCCGCAATTTCCCAGCCCGTGTTCCACCGACCGCCATGTAACACGACATCCTCAAAAGCGACTTTTAATCCGAAAAATACGGCATATGCATGTGTCTAGTTTATGTCTGGGCGTCTATATTCATTTGCGTTCATCCCTTGTATTCACTGCTATATTGCTAATTGTCTAAATATCTTTTGTTCAAATAATCATAACAAAAAATGATGAATCACGCAGCACTGAGCGGCTCCTGGACTCATCGTGCATCTTCACGGTCTCAGGCAAGTGTCGCCGAGCACCTCCCCGGGGGTCAAAAATGGAGCTAAAAACACCAGTGCATACACCGTTGCTCCTGTGACGACTCAGGTGTTAAAGCCAAATCTGCTGACTCATCAACAGCGACAAAGGGTTCCTTTCTCTCTCGTAAAAAAAATGAAAAATAAAAAGCAAACCTTTACAGCCTCGGTCTCAGCACTGGCGGCAAACGTATGGTCAGGCTAAATAAAATCATATCTCAGGAAAAAGAGAAGTTATAACCCCTCATACCCCCCCCCCCCCCCAGGAGTCTATAGTGGTGGTAAGAGGGTGTGTGCGTGTGTGTGTGTGTGTGCGTGTGTGTGTGTGTGTGCGAGGTGTATTGTCCGGGCCACATTCGGTTAACAACCCCATTAACTGGCTCACAAAGCAACCCCGGGGCAAAGATAACATCAATCCCAGCTTTAGAGGCCATTATGTTTCAGCCTGAGATATATGCGCCCTGCTGAAAGGGCGAGGTGAGGCTGTGGCGATGGAGTGGCTAAAAGGGCGGGAAGGCGTCACCGCTGAGCCCAAACTTCAGGCAACCCCATCTTGACCACACACACACACACACACACACACACAAACACAAACACACACGCACGAAAAAGCTCCAACAAACACCCCTGGGCTGCTTCCCAGGTGAGGACCGAAGCCGTTTATCTGCTTCAGTTCAGCCTTCACACTCCATACACACAAACCAACACACCCACACGCAAGCAACTCCACATGCACACTACACACACAGACACACACTGTAAACACACTATATTAACATACACATGTGCACCAACATGCTTGCATGAATGCGTACACACTTCTTGTCTTTGTATTAATCATACACACACGCACAAACACATTACACACAGCCTTACACGCAAACACAATCTCAATATGTACATATGCATTCATGCAGTGCAAACACACATAACCAACTATACACATACGCAGATGGCTGAACCACACACACACACACACACACACAGTGAATATTAACTCTCGTACAAACACACACCCCACATGACAATATGTACACACAGAAGCTTGCAACCCCCACCCCACACACACCCAAATACCATCACTCACTCTCTCTCTCTTTCTCTCACACACACACACACACAAACAAACACGCGATGCAGCTTTTGCAGTGTATGAAGGCGCGTGCTTTGTCCACCCGCTGCTCTAGGATGATAACATTCACACTCCACAGATGCTGCAAAGAAAGGTCAATGACTTTTTCTCTCCCCTTCTCTTTCCCCCTGCTTCATCGGTAACTATTGAACACCAGGATTCTATACAAGTACATGTTTGTGTGCGACTCCGAGTGTTTAATAGCCAGATTCCTCCAAGGGAGGCTTAACTGCCTCAATTAAAATCACATAAAGGAGAATGCGCGAGTCCTAACAGCATAAACACGTCTCCTCTCTTAGAACAAACAAGGATAAAGAGTTTCCCCCTGATAGAGTCAGGTGGATGCTGATTTCCTCGCACGTTCCCAGGTTGGAGGCAGTAATCACGATTAGGGAAGTGTCAAGAGAGGCGGTGCCGATGAGTGACGGCTCCCCCCGCTGTCCGGGACATATGGGTGGGAGGGAAACGGCTTCACACCCAGCACCCAGAGGATGAGTCTGAGCTCCCCACAGGCTGCCCGCTGAGAGTCTCCCAGGTTGGTGAGACGGGGAGGTTTTCATGGCAACCATTTGAGGATTGTTTGCAGGAAGTAGAAGAGAGTTTACTTTAGGGGGTGAGAAAAGCCACCTACAGTCAGTTTACTGTTTGGCAAACCCACAGTGAATTATCATCTAAAGTGCCAAAAACCCACTGTACACTACCTGCACAGCATCAAACAGCAGATGGACACTTCCCTTTGGAGTCTCTGCAAATTAATCCATCATATAAATCCGTTCATTTCGCTTCCAAGTTGGTTCAGCCTTATCCAGCGCGTTTGCATGCAGTTTAAAAACCTGACTAATTCGGGTTAAGGGCGTACTCGGGTTTCTCAAACATCATGTAAACACTGTAAGCCGGGTGAGAGTTAAAGGACCTAGAGAACTCCTTTAGTAACCGGGGTATTCATGCATGTAGACATCTGACCCGGAGTAAGATCGGGTTTTGCGTCTGTGCATGCTCCGTGGGTTATAACTCCCCCTCCCCACCCCGCAGCAGTGGATTTTGTTTAAGTAGAATAAACCAGGAAGCAACGGCGTCGTAAACAACGTGAAAACAGCAACAATAATAGACTTCACCATGGCAACTAACATCACTACCAAGAAGTCCCGTTTCTGTCGTAACTCTGTCGAAAAGTCGGCCATTTTCCCCCCCACTTAAATAAAGCCTCATTCAGATCAGCTGTATGTTGGCGGAGCGCCACCTACTGTACTGGAGGACGAGTTACTCCCGTCATTTTCCCATTTTCCCCTCTCATGTATACGTGGGGAATCCGATTATCCCTTAAATGGGGTACGGCCATTTTTGGCTTGCGTCTGTGCAAGCTCCGTTATAACTTCCCCTCCCACTCCGCAGCAGTGGCTTTTGTTTAAGTAGAATAAACCAGGAAGCAATGGCGCCGGAAACAACGTGAAAACAACAACAAAAGAGCGTTACCTTTAAACCGAGGGAGGACTTCACCATGGCAACTAACATAGCAACCAAGAAAACACGTTTCTGTCGTAATTCTCTCGAAAAGTCGGCCATTTTCCCCCCATTTCTGATTCTGACAAACAGAGCCGGCCCTGGGCATAGGCAGTATAGGCAAATGCTAGGGGCGCCGTCATCCACGGGGGGCGCCGCAAACGGGCGGAGGAAAAAAAAACAAAAACAGTATATATGTATATAAATTCTTATTTTTACCAACGCCATGACGAAATATTATATAAGCCCACAGTTACATAACTTAATAGTGAATACTATTAAATAATGAAGATGCCTTTTTCCGGGTTCCCGGCTCTCTGCACTGCACCTGCCCTCCGTCATATATGCACTGGTTTCATTATTTATTTTGTGCAATACCATATTTATATTGTATTCTTACTTCATATTATGTGCACTGTTTAGCTTAATATGTTTGCCTTATTTATTTTGTATTTTTAATTTATCACTTCTTTATTTCTTTAGTTTTTATTTTTTACTCAAAGAAATAAAATCTTGAATACACACGTGCAGTTTCTGTGTGAGTGTATGAACGTTTATTGTGCAATTGACTGCTGTGATGTAAGAGGGCGCCGACTAAAATCTTGCCTAGGGCACCAAATTACTCAGAGCCAGAAATTAAAGGCTCATTCAGATCAGCTGTATGTTGGCGGAGCGCCACCTACTGTACCGGAGGACGAGTTACTCCTGTCGTTTCCCCATTTTCGGGTTACTGGTGTGCATGTAAACGCACTGACTGCGTGGTTGCATATAAAACCCCAGAACGCGGTAATGACCATCTGTTCCATAGATAGTTTTCACCTCATCATCGCTATTTCTTTGTCTGTGTTTTATCACACGACGACGGCATGTGTCATTAATTTGCATGGTGTGAAAATGTTTCACCTTTGACGCCTCCCTTTTTTCAAACACGGCAGCTACTGCACGTCCTGCATTGCCCGCTATACCACAGTTCCTTGAGAAGTGATTCACCGGTTCAATAGAAAACCAATGCACCCAGCTCTCCTTGTAGTGCCCCGCCATAAAAGCTAAATTTTGCATCACGTTCAGTTCTTTACTGTTCGTGTTCGATAAGTGTGTCTGGGGTTTTTCACAGCAGCAGCTGACAACGGTGTGTGTATTTCCCTGCAGGTCTTCATTCTTGCCGTCATCATGGGACACTTGAACTCCCCGCTGAATGGCAGACTAATGAAATTCTTTGGCTGCGGCTCCTTATGGTAGGGAGAGGCCGATTCTATTACAGCCTTTACAGAGTGACACCCCAAACACTGGTGAGTCAAACCCTAATCCCATATTGGTCTAAGCCTGGGTAATATTCTTTTCATATAGGTCCCTTCATATTTCTCTGCTTCATTCCTCAGATAGATATCAGCCGTCATTGGTGGAGTAGAAGGAATGGATGGCTATACACAATTACCCAAGCTTCAACAGACAGATTTACTTGACTAATAATGTGTCCAAACAGCCCTTTGATGAAGTGACTGGTATCATAAGCATCATAACCACTCCGAATATGAGTTTAATTAAAGCACCTGTCACTGTTTTATTCAACTGTGAAGCGAATGATTCAGATGCTGCGGAAAAGTCGGAAACTTCTCGAATTAAAAAGTAAATAAATAAATAAAACATCAACCAGGATATCTTTTGTGCATGTTCCTCAAACATAAAAGGAGATGTGAATTATATTTAATTTAACTGGAATCCAGCAGCAGCTAATGGCCACATTAATATCGTGGAGACCTGCAGTTTGAACATGTCTAAGACCATAGCCTGATTAATGCTAGGGTTATTTGTTGAAATTAATTAAAGATCCACTCCAGACTTGAGTGAAATTTTAAAATAGTCTTTTTCCAGCAAATACACTCATCAAATAAGCCATTGAGACAATTTCTCTCACGTAACAACTATAAACGGAGATATCCCAGACAGTCGCTAACGGTAATTAAAGTAATGTAATGCGGCTAACGCTGATTAGCTCGGGGCAGCACGGTGAAGGCATTAAAACGGCTTTTGTAACCACTAACACTGCTCATTCTGCGTGAGGCCCAATGTTCCTGAACAAATCTACAATTCAGCAAAATATGTACAAAGCATTAAATTAGAAGCCGGCCAGTCCAATGCGTGGGCTGATTCTGATTTATCAATATACACCTATTGTTAGCATAATTCTTTTCACCAAGAGCACAGACAAAGTTATTGTTTTAGTCGTGCTAGCAGAGTGGTGCTAGCAGAGTGGCACTAGCAATGGCAATGTTAGTTTGACAGTGGGTCATGGACATAGAAAAAAGCGGACCTGAAAATGGCGGCTATTCATTCCTACGGAAAGCTGCTCAGTGCCTGCTCAGGCTGCCTTAAGGACGCCGCCATTTTTGGTTCTTGTGAACACATGTGGACTTAACGGATGGAGAAATCGCCACGTCCCCATGTCCGTGCCCGAGCATCAAGCACGAAACAACACGAAAAACAGTAGTAAAAACATCGGACACAACGTACAAAAAGGTTGAGCAGAAGAGTTGTGTCTCTACCGGAGCCTGGCACCGGACTCTACGGAGACGGGACCTAAGCTGCTTGATTGGTAGGCTCCTTCTCCTGCCCATAACTCCATTTTGGTAGGGTCAGACAAAGTTAGTTTTAGCCATGCTAGCAGAGTGGCGCTAGCAGAGTTGTGCTAGTAGAATGGTGCTAGCAGAGTGGCACTAGCAATGGCAATGTTAGTTTGACAGTGGGTCATGAACGCGGGCGGACTTAACGGATGGAGAAATTGCCACGTCTCCAAGTCCTTGCCCGAGCATCAAGCACGACACAACACTAAAAACAGCAGGGAAAACATCGGACACAATGTACAAAAAGGTTGAGCAGGAGAGTTGCACCGGACTCTACGGAGACGCTGCTGGAGGTGTTTCACTACGGCTCTTTTTAACCGTGCACGCTCCTTCTCCTGCCCGTAACTCCATTTTGGTCTAAAAGTATGCAAACATCATTTCTGGGGTCTGAAAATGGCGGCTATTCATTCCTATGGAAAAGCTGCTCTGTGACGGAGGCTGCCTTAAGAACGCCGCCATATTTGCTTCTCCGCGGCCATATTTGCTTCTCGTGAACGCAGGTATGGAGAAATCGTCACGTCCCCAAGTCCGTGCCAAAGCATCAAACACAGAAACAACACAAAAAACAACAAAAAACAATAGAAATAACATCAGACACGTGCAAAAAGTCTGAGCAGAAGAGTTGTGTCTCTGCCGAAGCCTGGCACCGGACTCTACGGAGACGTGACTTCAGCTGCTGGAGGTGTTTCACTACGGCTCTTTTTAACCGTGCACCCTCCTTCTCCTGCCCGTAACTCAATTTTGGTAGGGTCTAAAAGGGTCTGAAGATAATTATGAGACAGGGGTTGAGTCCTAATGACTCTGGTGATCCCCTGACTTTGCTCCAGCTCCACCATGAGGTTGATAACTGTGGTTTTGAATCAAATACCTCAACTGTTGATGGGTTGTTATCAAATATAATCCAGATATTGATGCATTTTATAATGAGAGACATGTTCAAATCGCTATACAGTGCACTGCAATTGAGCCAGCATTGCCGAGCCTTTGTCATTATTTATTGGACAACGCATTTCCATAACACTTCTTCTGTAGGGTCTTCACGGATATAAAACTTTCGGCTTCAGGCCTTCACAAAGCCCTTTGTTGAAGTTGTTTCTAATTTTGCCATTGCCAGACATATTTTGTAATTCAATGCGCCTTAGTTAGCATGAAAATAGGTGAAGGACGCATTTTTAATAACAAGGAATATATTAGAGACTCCGTCAGGATGATCTCAAAATTACATTGAAGTGCTTTCATCATTGCTGTGCACGTGGACCCTGAGAATAAAGGCAATGACCTTGATTCATATTTCTATCCTAGCATATCTCATTTTAGTCATCCGCATTGTTAAGCTGCTATAATACATTTAACTTGGCAGCCAGGAGCTCTCACTGGTTTGAACAGACGACGTCACATTACTCCAATCTTAGCCTCGCTTCACTGGCTCCCTGTACGTTTCAGAGTTTATTTTGAGATTTCACTGATCACTTTTAAGGCTCGTCAAGGTCTAGCCCCAGAATACATCACAGACAAGCTGACCCCGTACGAGCCTGCTCGCAGCCTTAGGGGCACTCCCACTGTGCGTCCGTCCCGTGCCCCGTGCTTTAGGGTACTTGTCCCCCCCTCCAGGCCCGTTTGTACTCACACTACCTGGGCCTCGGCGAATGCTTCTTGCTGCCTATACGTCATCACGCCGTAACACGTCACACGCATTGATGACGTCATGGCGGTGCGTGGCTTTGTTTCCAGATCTTTCCGTAGACCTCAGAGTTTTTGTGCGTCTTGTCGACTGTTTTTGAATCTTTTCATCGACCAAATCCGCAGTAAACACTCCACCTCCGCATCACACCAACGTGAACCTTTCGCCGCCATTGTTGTTGTTAAATGTCCACGCATGGTCCCTCCTTCTATTTTCTATGTCCGAACAGGCGCACATATATGACGTCAGAACCGCCGTAGGCCTTGTGCTCGTACACGTGCGCACGCTCGTGCTCGTACATGTGCAAACGTGCTCTACAAAAGCCCACCTCTCTCAGATGGGCCGTGGACGGCCAGCTGGCCGCAGTTATGCGCGGAGCAGTTGCACTCACACTGGTCAAACGCACTAGGCTTGACCCGAAAAAACGGTTTTGGCGCTGTGCGGAAGGACAGTGTGAGTGCGCCCTTAATCGCATGCAGGCCTCAAAGTGACATTCAAATGGTCTTGTTAAAAATTGGATCTGCAAACAGCTGCTGACAATGTTATTTTTAATATTTTTTTATAGATGGGACTAAAATAATCTTTAAAAAATGCAATCAATATCCACAAACGTGTTGCAGGGTTGCCTGTCCTAAGGTTTTACACAGCGCACAGTACAGATACACACAGTCCTCCCTCGGTGTCTGCTGCTGGGGAAGTCAAGGGCATTGTCAGCTTTATCAGCGCATAGTGATTCATCAGGCTAGTTGGTAAATAAGAGATGCTATCAGGTGCTCCTGGTGGCATTGAGGGCCTGTGTCCTAATCAATAAGATTCCAATTCTTCACTGATCTCCTTCTCTGATTAGCCATACTAATCCAATACGCAATGTCGCGGTCTATTACTGATCCAGGACAAAGTCTTCCCATTAAGACCGCCCTTATCTGGGGTTTTGCTTTTACTACTGCTATAAGGCAGGCCTATGCGAGGGGCTGCGGCGGGGACATCCTCAGGCTCTTCTAATTGCTAATCCACTCGGGCCGGCGGATAGCGAGGACGTTTCACCTGGCCTGGCATCGCCCCAGGCCGTTAAATGCGTTGACTGCAGTGAGAGGTAACCAGTCCACCAGGTGTAATGGAGACAGTAAATTGGAGTAAAATGGCTCATCATTTTTCAGTTCCCTTTGTGCTACAGATTATGAAACAGGTTAGGAGAGGGAGGGGCGGGCGGGCGGGCGGGCGTGCTGTCAGTCGGTGAGGAGTAACGATGGCAGCAGGCGCTTACTGACGCGGGGATGCTGATGAACAAGCCGAGTCTAATTTGAGTTAATGAATATGAAATATGCATTAAATTATCCTCTCAAAACGATCTTCATTATCTAGTCAGTGTTCAGCTTCATGTTACACGCGTTATTCCGCAGACTTTTAAAGCACTACCTTATATGGATGATTCCAGTAAATTAGACCCTGTTAAAGTTGTAATCCGTAAGATTTTATTCGATTTAATTGTCTTTCGAGTTCCTATCCATCAAAGAGTGAGTTAAAACAATAGGGATTGATCATAGGAGCCTCTAATGAAAGCACTTGTTGCCTTTTTTGTGACATTCGTGGGTTGGATGGAAACAGGCCGCCATGCTAGTGACGCTGCTGACGGCAGAGATCGTCACTAATGGTTATGCTGCGTTCACTTGTAATCAGAAATCAGGAACTTCCAACTTCTGAGTCAGGCTTGTAGTAAGGGCAAGGAACTGTGTAAAAGGAACAAAAGTGTTTGTGTGTGTGTGTGTGTGTGTGTGTGTGTGTTTGTGTGTGTGTGTGTGTGTGTGTGTGTGTGTGTGTGTGTGTGTGTGTGTGGATTTAAGAGGGTAACATATAGGGTGTTTCAATAAAGTTCACAAAAGAGCAAGAAAACAAAGTCAACACACATAGTGACTGTGAACGTGACAAGATGGAGGCGCTGAAACAACAGGTTTTCCTGCAGTTACATCTTACCGCCAAAGAGGCCGCTAGAAACAAGGTATCTCAAATCTTATGGAGTGAATCCTTAAATACAAAGACACTCATCAAATAAGCCATGGAGACAGTTTTCTTTGTGTAACAACTATTAACGGAGAAATCAGGTAGAGTCGCTAAATGTCGGACGTGGCTAACAAGGCACGGTGAAGGCATTCAAAGGTCTTTTTTAACCACTAATGCTGCTGAAAATAACAGCAAACCTCTGCGGCAGCATGAGAAGAGTCCCTACACACACAACAAAGCACCAATGGGCTCCTTCCTTTGGGATTGACTTTGGTAATCCACTGTAATGGACTTTACTATGAGAGGAGCTGGTACAGGGGCCAGTAGGTAAGTCTTTAAAACACTCTTTTAATAAACTCTGGCTTCACTAACTACGTTGTTGCTGCTTTGTTTTGTGTGTAGGGACTCTTCTCATGCTGCTGCAGAGGTTTGCTGTTATTTTCAGCAGCATTAGTGGTTAAAAAAGACCTTTGAATGCCTTCACCATGCTGCCCCGAGCTCATCAGTGTTAGCCACATACATTACATTAATTACTGTTAGCGATTCTCTGGGATTTCTCCGTTCATAGTTGTTACACAAAGAAATTGTCTCGATGGCTTATTTGATGAGCGCATTCGCCAAAAAAGACCCCGGGATGATTTTACGCCAGAATTTCACTTTAAGTGCGACAGTAAATCATGACAGGGAGTCAACACGGGAGCAGCGAGCACAACAACCCAGCCTTGGAACTGGTACACCTGAATGGATTATAGTCAATTAAACGTGCTTTTCCTGCCAAGACATGTTAAAATGTTGACTGTGACTCCATGAGAGCATTTGTTGCACTTGTTACCAACATGTTTGAGGCTAAAATGTCTCTCCTTGAGCTTTTTTGTGGCACTTGACTCAATTCACAGACTGGTGTGTATTTCCTTCAATGCTGAGATATAAAAAAAAAGACTAAAAGCACGGTTAAAAACAGTATTTTCACAAAGAAAAGGCACAGGAGTATCACAGTAGCATCATGACATAAAGATCAGTACTGAGGTTGAACGCTGGAGGGGAACTGATGCTGTGGAGGATAAGTGTCAGCCACTAATCACACTTTATTCTGTACCATGGAAACAGGAATATTAATTGCGCTGTCCTAAATAATGCAGAGTAACGTCTTCTTATTACTAGACATAAATTATAACCTGGTGATTAAGAGTAGGTGCTTGTTTTGTTTGTGTGTCCAGTCGTCCTTGTCAGAACCATGTAAGACTCAGAGATCGACTTGTCTGTCAGACTGGTGACGCGTTTGACAGCCTGGAGTGAGTACGAAATGGTGTTCTTTAAAAGTATCATTGAATAACAGTAAAGTGTTTTGTTAAAGCTGCTTAAATCAATGTTTGTACATTGATAATGGATTTAAAGACTATGTGTATTGTGAATGGGGTCTCTAAGTGATTAACCCACAGAGAGTTATCAACAGCTGCTCCGCTCCCCTCAGATCTGCTTTGGTCTTACACAACTTTACATTATTTATAAAATTTGACATGTTTATCTGTGACACGCTAATATATATATATATATATATATATATATATATATATATATATATATAGACCGTATTTTCCGCACTATAAGTCGCACCACATTATAAGGCGCATAGAACAGACGCTACAGTCGAGGCTGGGGTCACGTTCTGCATCCATTAGATGGAGCTGCTCTAAAGGGAACCTCAACAAAACAGTCAGGGGAGGTCGTCTTGTTGCCTCCTCCACTTCGGCACCATTGATTGGTTCATGTTCAACTCTCTGGCTGCTGCTCTATTCCCGTGTTCTACTGCGTGACTAATGGCCTTGAGTGGAAACTCTGCGTCGTAAGCGTGTCTCTTAACAGGAGCCATTTTGGGCTCTTTACACAAACACACACATGGAAATGAAACGGCACGCTTCACGCAGTCGTATATCTCAACATGCACCGCGCGTTACTTCTTCTACGGGGGAAAATAGAGTCGGCGGCTGCTCACCGTAGTTGCGAGACCTGTCGTGGCTTGATATTGGTCCATATATAAGGAGCACCGGATTATAAGGCGCACTGTCGGCTTTTGAGACATTTGAAGATTTTAGGTGCGCCTTATAGTGCGGAAAATACGGTATATATATGGCAAATAGGCCTATGTAGACCCTAACACTACTCCCTAACCGACCCTATCTGTAACCTCTAGCCCTAACAAAATGCCGAATTAAACCAGCGAAGGCATAAGCTTACGCGACCCGGGAACATAGGAATGACCCCCAATCACCTACTGTCGCTAACACACTGACTATGGATGAGTACCTCCTACAACCACACTTCAAATAGCCCAACTATCACTTTAACAAAGCATCTGAATGATGTAGCCTTGAAGCAAAGCAGGCTTTAGAGTGTGTCACATGTATCTGTCAGATCCACTGATTAGCTTCCTTCCTGCTGGATGCTAATGTGTCATATGAAGCGAGGTGACGGACGGATGCCACCGTGTGAACTTCCCCTTGTACTATTCTTGGCACACAGAACGGCAAACAACTGAAGTTCCAAGTTTCATTTTGCCATTATCAAGCTTACAACAATTTCACAGCACAGCAATCACACTATAATGAACTTCCAGAAGCAATTAAAGCCTCTTTCCTGTGGAGGGACCTTCATGAATACAAGAAAGACGGCTTTCTCACAGCGTCTAATCACAGAGCATTCCAGCCGAGGTGTCACATTGGCTTTGTTGTTTGCTAGAAATCCCTTCAGGAGGCCTCAGACAGGTCTTCTAATCAACACACTTCCACCTGACAAAAACTAATGGGAATTAATTGGTATGGCCCACCAGTGCTTCATCCGCACTTCAAATCACAACCTCGGCCCTGAAACTCAAATCAAAATTTGCTGAACATGTATCGACTGTAGAGTTTAAACCCAATGAATACAAACAGTTGCAACAAGAAAGTGCAGTTTCGGCTTTGACACCGTGATTAAAAGCACAACAGAATTTAGAGCCAAGACAGGTTTATTGAGGCCTCTAAATAACCCTTTAATTTCCACAGCATACCAATTAATATGCCTAAGAAGAGGAACAACAAGCCGATAAAGAAGGCGTTCTGCTCTGAGGAAAAGGAAGAGTCATGGTCGAGCTTTTCTGCCTTGTTATGCAGGTCTCCATTAATACAGTTAAACAATGTTACTCCAGTGATTTGGTAATGCACAGGTTCATTGATGACTCTAAATCACCCGTAGGTGTGAATGGTTGTCTGTCTCTGTTCGTCTCTATGTGTCCTGTGATAGACTGGCGTCCTGTCCAGGGTGTACCCCGCCTCAGGCCCAATGTCAGCTGGGATTGGCTCCTGCCCCCCCACGACCCCAACAGGGACAAGCGGTTGAAGATGAATGAATGTCCATAAATTTGGTGCAGCAGAGGCCGAGAAATCCTATCTGCTATGAGTCAAGCATTAAAACGCTGTCTTTTCCTACATATCCCATAATGCAACTTGGTAGCATCCCATTAAAACCTCCCTGCCTGGTTAACACACATGCCTTTCAAACACTATACAACCCCAATTTGGAGCTCTGACTTTCTGTTATAAAGATCTAGATTCCCATACCCAGTAGAGATAACCCTAGTGACATCATCAGAGTGATTTCGCCAAATATTGGAGGAATCCTCCAGACTCACAGAAGACATTTTAAAGCTGTTTTCACAGGCTAGGGGTAGGACCAACCACACTGAAATGCCCCTTTAATATCTAGGTTTTTTGTATAAAACAACGTTAGCATTGTGGAGCAAGCTTTCTCTCCATCTTTAAAGCAGTACTTCACTGCCTGAGTCCTTTGTTTGGGGAAGATCGGTGTCGCCAAGAGGAAGCAAACATTCACTGTTGGTAGAAAACCAGCAACAAACAGTGACCTCTCACGTTGCTGGTCCAACTAACTGGTGTGGATCCAAGTATTTAACCTCTCACAAGGCCGATGATGTCACTGGAACCCTTTGTGCTCCAAGTGCCAAAGACCGTCGTTAGAGTGACAGTCGTTGGTGGGATGTAGGTTTTGACTTGGTTAGTGCTCTATTGAGTCTTAACGACAGTCGTTGGAGTCACAGGAGGCCGTTTGTGAACAGTTGTTCTTTGAGGTTAGATTGTTGGTAAGTCTTTAAAACACTCTTTTAATAAACTCTGGCTTCACTAATTACGTTGTTGATGCTTCGGTTAATGTGTAAGGACTCTTCTCATGCTACTGCAGAGGTTTTCTGTTATCTTGAGCAGTATTAGTGGTTAAAAAATACATTTTAATGCCTTCACCCTGCTGCCTCAAGCTAATCAATGTTAGCGACATTACATTACATTTATAACTGTTAGCGCCTGTCAGGGATATCTCCGTTAAAAGTTGTTACACATGTCTAATTGATGAGTGTATTTGCCGAAAAAGACCCTGGGATGATTTTACTCCAGAATTTCACTTAAACAACATTTTAATCAAAATACAATGACGGTTGTAGGGTTGCTTTATGTTGATGATAACTCAGTCAGTTACTTTGTCTAATGTGGTTTACAAATGAAGTTCTCAGGGGCTTTAAACCAGACCGACAATTCACCAGGGTGGTCTTTGACCTGCCAAACCAGTACCAATAAATTGCAGATTTATGTCAGAATTGGTTTTCTATGTTCATACCAAACTAGAAAGGTATTCAGTGCTTCCTCCCAGACTTTAATGAAGCTCTCCACCCACACTGATGAAATTCTCTCAGGGTAAGCTCTTTAAGGCGGGGTGACCCATTACGCCTGTTCACTGGTAATGAACCCATCAATTAATTATGAATGAGAATACGTTATTTAAGGGCTTAAACATACGGTAGCCCTAAAGGGTAAAACGTACATGCATTTATTCCCTCCGTTGTCCCGTGATTACAGGATAATTTTCCTCCATTTTCTCGGGATAAGATACTTTTCCTTGATATTCTTGAGATAACGAGAAAATGTATTTGAGAGATAATGAATGAAACACGATAGGCCTGAGATTTCCACCACGACTGACACGTCATGCCTCGTAAAGACTTCTCTTATCGACCACGGCTGTGGTGGAGAGGAGGACACGGAAAAAACTGTTCTCCATCATGGATCATCCTCTCCACCCTCTCCAACTCACACTGGTCAGAGAACGGAGCAGCTTCTCCAGAAGGCTGCTTCAGCTTCGCTGTCGTAGCAACAGATACAGGAAATCTTTCCACCACTGTATATAATAATAATAATAATAATATATGTATATAATAACTCTCTCACCTCTGCCTGACACAGAACTCTGCTCTCTCTACTGTTTTTTTGTATATATTATTATTGTTATAGTATATTTTCCATATTTTGTTGTATATATTATTATTGTTTATTGTTTAGAAGAAGAAGAAGAATTACTTTATTTATCCCGCAACGGGGAAATTGAATTATTTCACTCTTATTATTAATCATGTTACACACACACACAGGCCCGAAATACACACATGCGCAAACAGGACCTGTTAGAGCGAGGGAGCTGCCAGTGACCGGCGCCCCGAGCAGTTGGGGGTTCATTGCCTTGCTCAACAGCACCTCAGCGGTGCCCAGGAGATGAACTGGCACCTCTCCAGCCACCAATCCACGTTCCATACATGGTCCAAACCGGGACTCGAACCAGTGACCTTACGGTTCCCAGCCAAGTCACCTATGGACTGAACTACTGCCGCCCATTTATGTGCACTGTATATATACACTATGTACATATTGGATTCTATTCATGTTATGTACAAAGTGTTTTATTTGCTGACCCACTACTGCTGTTACAAAATAATTTCCCAGTCTGGGATCATTAAAGTCAGTCTAAGTTGCGCCAGGGCATGTACATTGCCTCCATACAGGTCCAATGCCAACACCTTTGTATGGGCCAAAGAGTCCATAACCAAGGGAATTGTGCAGGGTTTGACCAGGCTGTCCAAAACCAGTGTCCAAAACCTGCACGATTCCCTTGGTTTTGGACACTTTGGCCCATACAAAGGTGTTGGCACTGGACATGTATGGAGGCAATGGACATGCCCTAAGAGAAGTCTTCACGAGGTATGACGTGTCAGTCGTGGTGGAAATCTCAGGCCGATCACGTTTCATTCATTATCTCTCAAATACATTTTTCGTTATCTCAGGAAAATGAAGGAAAAGTATCTTATCACGAGAAAACGGAATAAAGTGATCCTCTTATGTTGAATAACACTATGGACAACACTGACAGATGATTTCAGTTGGTTATGGACTGTTATTATTATTATTATTAAAGTATTTCTGATTCTGAAATTCATCTGTAATCTGTATATTTATGTGCACGTTGTAAAACTCCTCCTTGTACAGGTATTTATGTTATTGTAATATAATATTGTTGACAATCAAGTTGGTTGAAAAACAATTATCATAGCAAAAACACAGGAAATGTGTAATGTATGACCCTTCAGAGCTTCCGTATAAATATTCAAACGTGCAGTAAACTTGAGGTTTTACTGCCATTTTATAGTATTATGGTATTTATGGTATAGTATTCACAACAGAACAGTATTTGAAAACCAGTCCTATATATTTCTGTGTGATGACTAAGCTGAATTTGTGCTGATGTCATCTAGCAATGCAAGGAGCTTTAAAAAGAAAAGCACATACTGCACATAATGCTTGACCCAGCTATGATTACTGAAGCTGCTTTGCCTTTGTTGGCTTTTAGGCTTAAACCCACCACACTGATATTCTTAGGGCGCACTCACACTGTCCTTCCGCACCGGGCCAAAACAGGTTTTTGCGGGTAAAGTCTAGTGCGTTTGACCAGTGTGAGTGCACCCGCTCCGCACATAACTGCGGCCAGCTTGCCGTCCACGGCCCATCTAAGAGAGGTGGGCTTTTGTAAAGCACGTTTGCACATGTACGAGCACGAGCGTGCGCACGTGTTCGAGCACGAGGTCTACGGCGGTTCTGAGGTCATTTCCTGTGCGCCTGTTGGGACATAGAAAAAAGAAGGACGGACCATGCACGGACATTTAAAACAATGGCGGTGAAAGGTTCACGTTGGTGTGATGCGGAGGTGGAGTGTTTACTGCAGATTTGGTCGATGAAAAGATTCAAAAACAGTCGACAAGACGCACAAAAACTCTGAGGTCTACGGAAAGATCTGGAAACAAAGCCACGCATCGCCATGATGTCATCAATGCGTGTGACGTGTTACGGCGTGATGACGAACTGGCAGCAAGAAGCATTCGCCGAGTCCCAGGTAGTGTGAGTACAAACGGGCCTGGAGGGGGGGACAAGGACCCTAAAGCACGGGGCACAGTGCAGAGGAACAGTGTGAGTGCGCCCTTACTGAAGGTCAGCCTAACTAGCTGTGGTCAGGACCTGAGAACCATCTGCATGCAGAGTTGAATGCTAAATTAATGCACGGTGAAATGAAATGAAGTGATATTTTCTGTGTTTTTAGTTAGTGAAGAAAAGCTTTGTATCAAATACAGAATAAAAATCTGCTCTGGTCTTCATACTGTCGCCTAGGATACCAAATGACACATCCTTCCTGCACGTGTTAGTCGATTGTGCTGCTGGATTGAAACAGTACTTCTCTTATTGGTGTAAGTAGGTGTTACCAGAGAGAACAATGGCTGCAGTCTAATAATGGCTTCTCACTGGCGGAGGAAAACAAAACGAATGAGAAATTGTACTTGAAAATAGACAGGATTATTTTTCCCATCACCTTGTTTCAGTCATTAATTATTAATATAATTTAAAAATTAACTTCACAAGGAAGCCTGCGTGAACGCTGTGATCTCTTTAATATAAAGTTCAGACGATGTTAGTCCGACCAGGATTAGACATTTGATCTTCTGGAGGCCGGGTCACGTTTTGCTTATTTTAACTATCCAGTTCAGTTTCATGGAGCCTGAAAAACAACCTCTTTGTTTAGTTTGAAGGCATAGTATGTAGAATTATCCTAAAAAACAATGTTTTAAAGGTTGAATACGGAGAATGAGCAGAACACCGCCATCAAGTGTCTCAAGATCGTAGTCGCAACAACAAAAAAATAACTCCAGCAGTTGTGTTGCCAGGTGCGTTGCCGAGTGTGTCAGCGATCGGCCTGCGCCACGTCAAGTAATGAATCATACAGGGTCACGACTAATTTGGACAATTTCACAACAGTATTTAACGTTAGCCTGTCTTCAACTGGAAGTCCCCGCTTGATAGGTGTGTAATCCATTAGCTGGCTGCTAGCTCTCAACTCAAAATGATTCCTTGTTTCTGTAGCAACAACAGACAAACCTGGCAACCCGCAATGCCCAACGCTATTGGCTGCTACAATGGAAACAGAGCTGGACAGAAAGTCATTGTCATACCCGTCAAAGCTTTTAAAATATTAATTCAGGCTTAATATATATTATTTATGGGAAAGCAACACTTTCATTCTGTACCCCTCAAAATGCCCCATGGGTGTAATAATTAAAAAATATATATATATATATAGCTTTTAATTGAGATTCTACATATTCAAACTTTAACTAAGACAAACTTAATCCATCTCAATCATCACTTATGAACCACTAGAAGTGTGTGGTGTACCTGCAGAGACCCTGCCCTCTGCCTGCATTGTCTCTGTTCTTAGTGTCAGAGGGACAAAGGCGTTGCTGGGTGTCGTGAAAGAGGCACCCGCCCCCCGTGTGCAAGCCCAAGCCAGTAACATCATGCGCGTGAGCAGCCTTCTGATTCTTAACCACCACTCTGTCACCCGTACATTTGCCTTACACAAACAGCAAATATCCTTTACCCACATGTTGTTTACTTGCTGAGCTCTGCCTCGACGCTGTTAGCACGTGATACGCTTCGTTGATCTGATTGGTTGTTTTGGTCCGTATGTTGGTGACGGACAGATGGTTTTATCCAATCAGCAACCAGGATTTTCGCCCCTTCCCAAAAGATCTCCAAACGAGAGTTCCCAGATGAATATGCAGAGCAAATGAGCATTATGCAAATCAATCCATCAAATCAATTTTAACAAATTGGTGCCTGAGACTTATAGTTCAAAAGTTCCAGGCCAAAATGTAAAGTTTGTAGTTATAACGCCCCCATCTGGCCAAATTGCACCAAGTTCAGCAAAAAGCAAATCATCAGGTCCCCCCCAAAAACAGATCAGGTTAACATTTCTCAAGATTTGCATTTCAAACACACAGGGACAAAGATTCCTTGCTTTATGCTTCAGTGACATGTCATGGAGAGACACCTGCATTTCTAATATGTAATCAGAAGAAACCACTGCAGCTGAGTCAATCCTGCTGCATTACCATAATCACAGCACGTCAAGGTAAACATAGAAGAAATGTCCTGCAGATATTTTCCAAGAATTAAAACACCACCGTCTCAGTTCCTGGTGTCCGACACTAGCTGTGAGCCCTCTATTACGGATTATACCAAACCATCAGCTGGTAGGATAACCTGCCCCTTATATCACGTTAGCATTGTCTGGAAAAAGGCCACGAAGCTTTATCTTACCAGTGTTGAGATCCTTATACTCCTGGGAAAAGTGCTCATTCTGATGCACCCATTCACCGTTGCATTTGAAGAAGATCTGTAAGGCGGGCGTGGCTCGACAGCGCAGCTTGATGGGGTTGCTCTTGACGATGTAGGCGTCCTGCGGCTCCTGGATGAAGTGCGGCAAGGTGCCCTGCACTGAGGGTGGGGCGTCCGGCTGAGCATCCCCCGTCGCACCTGCAAACCAACACCTTGGTTACTCCATCATCCCACTTCTCTTTCACAATGAGAACAGTAATATTAAGAATGGCTAGTCCGACAGAAAAGAAGGCAAACCAAAATGCCTTTTCAGTTAGACGCACAATTTAGCAGCGAAAAACACTATTTGTTTTACAAACAACAGCATAACAGCAACTGCTCACACATTTTAAATGAATGCTCAGTGGACAATGATGGGAATTCAAAAGCTAACGTATAATAAGTAAACACAGAGTACAATTCCGCCCCCGTTCTGGCAAAACTGTTATTCTCAGAGCAATTTTAAGATGAATGAAATCAGAGCTCGCCAAGTGAAGAGGAATTAGAAGGCACTGATTACCTTAATTGCAGCTGTGGAGTCTGAATACATCTTATCTCAGCCACAAGGCCTAGATTTCGGTGCACGCACAAACGGCCTTTGTGCTGTGGCCAACGTGCCACCATGTCTTTAACAACAATTCACAGCAGGTTACCTCCTTTCTTTCCTGTTTGGCGAGCCCCAGGCCCAGTACAAGACTATTCTTCGTTGTGGCAGCTCATCAATCTAAGCGCAGTTTTGGAAACATCAATTTTAGGTTGTGAGTAGACTTTGTATGAGGCGCTTTTATTTTTCTCGTTTGAAGGTGGGTCTTGGCCCCACACAGCGTCCTGTGCTGGCCTTCACTGGGAAGGCACACAGACCTCAGCGGGCTGTGGAAAATAAGGAACAGGATGTTTGTTCTCTTGCCATCCCCAGGATGCTTCTCAGAATCACACCTCAGTCCCATCAAGACAGCTCCAGCTAAGCTATTCAGTGCCGTAAAAAGCCCATGAAAGCTATTATGCCCCACCATCAAATCCAATTCTGTCCCCTGAAATCGAATCGGCTCTCTCACCACCTCTCTCAATCAATGTTGTCCTCGTTAAAAGGGTAAATGAAAGGATGCAGGTGTACAGGGAGGCCACACATAAAACAAACAGGCAGGGAGGTGAGTGGATGGAAATATGACGCTGACATTACTTTCTGCAGGACAGGTACAGCAGATGTCTTTATCATATTGCTGCTACACACACTTCATTTAGCTATTCATACCACAATTATATTGTATTTGTGTTGAATACTTGAAGAAAGCGAGACACTAACAGGGCTGCTGCGGATGCATTATCATCAAATCCTCCATTTAGTGGCATGGTAACGTAGATGATATGTTAATGTGGAAACATTAATGGCATACATGGAGATGGTCTTTGTGCTGTAAAAGCAGGTAATGGCGTGTAATTATGGGTGAACACTAGTGGTGAATATCAGAGGCAGAAGTAACAAATTACATTCAAATTTACTCTCATAGTATTTAAAGCTGCAGTCGGTAAATCTGGCAGATCGAGTTGACTCAGTTAAATTTCGAATGTTTACAACTCTCACGCTCCTCCCCCTTTAGCACCAAGCTTGTTCGCTCTCTCCAATCAAGTGCTCGTCAGTGCACGTGCACCAGGTTCCTGTGAACGCGCCCGTGTCTTCTCTCATCAATAAGGGGCATGGAGTACATGCTACATGGTAGTAGGCTGGCTAACTTACTCATAGATAGCAGCTGCTAACGTCATTTAGCGTATGCCTAGCTTGAGGCGTGTGCCTGTGATATTGTAACATTCACAAGTGGGGAGGGGGGATCTGTGGCGTGTGAACGAACTGTGCCCGAGGGTCAGCCCTGCGCTGAGTGGACAGGAGGACTTTTGCAACACAAACAACAAGCTCTACGTGCACATAAAGGCACTTTTTTTGTTGTTCTATCGGAGCATAGTATCGGCCTCAGTGAATATGATCAAACAAACGTTGCAGAATGCACCTTTAACGTTGGGAGCAATGAGAAAGTAAGGTGACGTAGTTAAAAGAGCCCCAAACTCCTTATAAGGAGGACGGTCGGGGTGGTGCATGGGTCAGACATTTTGTGTGATTCACCCTGTGACGTAGTTCCACCTGTGACTCATTTTAAGTCAATCCATGATCTTTTTCTAACCATGTCGTTCTGTTTCCTAAACTTAATCAGTCCACAACAACTGAGCAGTGGTTTCACGCAGTTAAATAGAACGGTCTTGCGGCAAAAATACATGGGGCCCGGCTGCAGCAAACGTGCGGCACGTCCGCGGCACATCTGCAGCTCGTCTGCAGCACATCCATTATATCCAGCCTCCACACCCAAACCCTGCAGAACCAACTGTATTACCATTTGGCAGAACTCAACATGCACACAGGGAAGCTGGCAGCAGCCAAACGCTACAAAGAGGGAGTCTGTGCAGCAGTTTTTTAAATAACTGTTGTGGCCCATGCATTCTGGCTGTAATATGTTTTGTCAGTCGCCCAATTCTGTTGTTGAGTTATGAGGACTTAGACTCTGTTTAGACTTAGTTAAACTTATTCTGTTGAAGCTGGGGTTACAATACAAATCATGCTTGGTTTGATCCATTTAATGTCCAATATTAAAACATTATTGTGTGACCAGCTATACTCATAAACAGACTTATAAGTGTAAATGATCTTCCGTTGTACTGTCTTGCTGTTGAACGATAAAGATGCATTCCTAGGGCCCGAGATTCACAAGACCTCATTCTAATTTAAAAGATCTTCCTTCCCTAGCTAAAGGCACAGATACAATTCCTGAAAATGTAATATGAGCATGTTGTGTAACTTAATACTTTGACAATATTGTATCATGTTTGGTACATTTAGATCTTATTATTCATTCATTCATCTTCAACCTCTCATCCCTGTCGGGGTCGTGGGGGGGCTGGAGCTGATCCCAGCTGACATCGGGCGTGAGGTGGGGTCCACCCTGGACAGGACGCCAGTCTATCACAGGGCACACAGAGACGAACAGAGACAGACAACCATTCACACCTACGGGTGATTTAGAGTCATCAATGAACCGAACACCTGCACGTCTTTGGACTGTGGGAGGAAACCGGAGAACCCGGAAAAACCCACGCAGACACGGGACAACATGCAAACTCCACACAGAAGGGCCCCCTCGCTGTGAAGCGACAGTGCCAACCAACACACCACCATGTTGCCCCATTATAGTGTCAAAACTGACCGAATCCTAACAATGACAAACATTCATAGAGACACCTTCAAATTCATGCCAGGTGGCAGATGTCAGTCTTATGCACACCCATTCACGGGTGATTTAGAGTCATCAATTAACCTAACACG
Source organism: Echiichthys vipera (assembly GCF_963691815.1). Taxonomy (NCBI): domain Eukaryota; kingdom Metazoa; phylum Chordata; class Actinopteri; order Perciformes; family Trachinidae; genus Echiichthys; species Echiichthys vipera. The sequence goes on along the minus strand of NC_139829.1, from coordinate 32,985,176 downwards.
TGCACGTCTTTGGACTGTGGGAGGAAACTGGAGAACCCGGAGAAAACCCACGCAGACACGGGGACAACATGCAAACTCCACACAGAAGGGCCCCAGCCGGGATTCAATTTGGATCTTATTATTAGAAGTAAATAAATAATATTCAATACCCGTCAAACTAAGGCTACACGGTGGTGTGGTGGTTAGCACTGTTGCCTCTGCATGTTCTCCCCGTGTCTGTGTGGGTTTTCTCCGGGTTCTCCGGTTTCCTCCCACAGTCCAAAGACGTGCAGGTGTTCGGTTCATTGATGACTCTAAATCACCCGTAGGTGTGAATGGTTGTCTGTCTCTGTTCGTCTCTATGTGTCCTGTGATAGACTGGCGTCCTGTCCAGGGTGGACCCCGCCTCACGCCCGATGTCAGCTGGGATCGGCTCCAGCCCCCCGCGACCCCGACAGGGACAAGAGGCTGAAGATGAATGAATGAATGACCCGTCAAACTATTCCGGCGAAACTCTCTATTAGGTGGCATGAGTTACATTTTGTGTTAAAGCATGAACTTGTCCGATACGGGAAGATTCTTCTGTAGAAATAGGTAAATGACAGGTAAATGTGTGTGATAAGTGGAAAACATGAGACACAGGTATGACTGCAATGATAAACATGACCGAACACCCACCAACTCCACAAATGTCTACATGATCAGTGAATAACGGGTTGCAAACAGACCTCTAAACAGATGGAGATGAGATTGTTTCGTGCTGATGTACGACGGAGGATGAGGGACGCCGGATGATGGATTTGGGGACAGCGCGTGAAATCAATTCATTATTCCTTTCTGCGGAGGAACTCGGGCCAGTGAACACATCTGATGAGAAACGGACCCCTGGAAGATTTGCTTTCCAGCGCCGCTTCCTTTGATACATTTACACTCAATTACGTATTTATGTCATACATGACATTTTTAAAAAACAAAACAACAGCGACGGAGTGTTCCGCGGAGAAACCAATGTGGCGTGATATCGCTGTGCGTGGAAATCGCAGGCAGCCGTGCAGCTTGAGCCGGAGTTTTGCCCTCAGAGGGACGGCGCTTTATCTACATACATCACCACATGCGGAGGCAAGCTATTACGCCAGCTACCACCAGCTGTTTTTACACACACACACACACACACAAACACTGCGGTTGCCTTCATCTCAGCTCTACCTCTCCTCCTCCCATTCCTTTGTATCGAATAGAGGCTGTTTCTTCTTCTTTTTTCCACAAGAAACAATTTATTTTGACACTTTGCAGGTTATTATCGTTCTCATCTTCAGGCAAACCGTTGGATTCTTTGTGTAACCTGCTGCAATCTGTGCCTTGTCAACACGTATCTGTCTCAGAGCTATTTTTAAAGGATCTTCGCTGACGACCGTGTGCACACTGTGCTGTGACTCGGGCGAACTTTGCAGGCGTTTTCTTCCATCTGAGCAAAGTTTCTCTTCCCGAGCGCACGTTACTAATCCAACCAGACAGCCCCGACACGAGCTGCTCATCGTGCATCATCTTTCAGTGGCACATATTAACATCTGACTGTTTCACGACTGTTACCACCAGTAGATTTTCAATTTTACCATATAAATGTATACGTGGAGTACTTAGAGGTACGGTGGATAAATAATGGCTGCTATTAACTGTAATGCAGTCTCAACAAAACAATGAGCATTAAATGTACTTTTTAAATAACCCTGTGAACTGGAAGAGGGTAATGTGGAGGTTTATCACCGCAGCAGCAGCAGCCAGGAAAATAGCATTCGAACAACGTCCCATGGGTGTTTTTTTTAATCACTGTACTGTATGTATTAGATTATTGAATGATTACACACTCAGTAGATTATGAGGTTGTTGAACCTTTACAATAACCATTTAAAAAACTCTAAACATGCCTGGTGGTCAAGTTAAGAACACAGCAGCGGCCCGAGCATTTGGGAGTTCGGTGCCTTGCTCAAGAGCACCTCGGCAGTGCCCAGGAGATAAACTGGCACCTCTCCAGCCACCAATCCACACTCCATGAACCAGCGAACCTATGGTTCCCAGCCAAGTCGACTATGGACTGAGCTACTGCCAAGTTTACATGTTAGAGGTTCACGCTTCAATACAGTCAGATATGGGATTCATTTAGACAACTCCAGTGGAAATGACAAGGGACTAAATCCAGAGTCGCTTCTCTGTCTATTCTAAAGTTCAGGCAAAGCAAATGTGAGGGTTCAAACGTCTGAACCAAGGTAATGTATCCCAAAGTTAAAGAACCTTCAGTACAAACCTGGAAAGTAACACAGCGACCAGTCACTTTTTCAATACACATGAGGATGTGAGCATTGGTTTGAGATAGACTTGAGAGAAGGTGAATGGGGTCCTGATGGTTTCCTCTGATACTCTGCGGAGGCAGCAGCTTTAGCAGGGGACCCCAAACTTCCCTTTCCCGGGCCACATTAACCAGCTCTAACTGGGGGATCCTGAGGCGTTCCCAGGCCAGTGTGGAGATCTAATCTCTCCACCTGGTCCTGGGTCTTCCCCGAGGCCTCCTCCCAGCTGGACGTGCCTGGAACACCTCCCTAGGGAGGCGCCCAGGGTTCATCCTTACCAGATGATCCTGAACCACCTCAACTGGCTCCTTTCAACGCAAAGGATCAGCGGCTCTACTCCGAGCTCCTCGCGGATCACGGAGAATCTGTGGCTCCGTTTATTTAGTTGTCTTCTTTATTCTTCACCCGTGTGCACATTGTGTCTATATGTAACACAGTACCCAATTAACTGTTTTAATGAGTTTTCAAACCCACTTCTTTACAATGACATCTTTGTTTTAAGCTTCTAAAAAACTTTAGAATCATTTGTTAATTTCTACTATTAGGTGCTTCAAGTCTTAGAGGATTACTGTACAGTACGTTTGAAAAACAGGCTATTTGAAGACAATAAAGACAGATTTATATTTAGTCTATTAATCACTGACAACATCAGAAACAGCAGCATGAATACCAGTGCTGATTTTAAGAAAACAGCGTTTATTGCTTTCACAAATGTACGTGGAAGCCTGCTAATGAAACAGAAACTGTTCAACCAGAGAGAAACCCTGCTCCAACACTATTTAAAGCACTAACATATTTAATGGTAGGGGCATGTAATTCTCCTCCATCAACACCTTCCTCGCCACTGAGCGTCCTTACTCTAATCAACTAATTGCTGCTATGATGAATAAATATAACCGTCACCGCAGAGCCAAAACGAGCCTCTCCTTTCACCCTTTTTTTCCCCACATTGCACAGCAACTAATGATGTGCCATGTCCTCTTCTCTCAGTGTTTAAACATTCAGCACATTCAAAGGTAGCAGATAATTGGAACAAGGTGACAATCCACGCTCCATAAACCTGGAGCCGTGGCGTTGACTGCGCCACTCCTGATGGATGCTCATAAATATCAGCCTTAATGAAGGAAATGACTGCCACGCCAGTAAGTCACTTATTTCCTCATTACGCTGGTTAATTTTAACACTGCCTCTAAAATGCCCCCTCACCCTGTGTGCTGCCAGTCACAGGTTTCCACCTGACTTAACATGAGGCTCAGTGCGGTGGACCTGCAGCTGATAAATGCCCTGGGTATCAATCTGCATACAGGGACACAGATGACATGGCGGTGGTACTGTCGGCTCAGGCTGGCTGACAATGCCTGGGAGCCAGGGGACCGTGTTGAACAAAAACAGATTCAAATCAACAATCTCTTAGACACATGCCAGGGCAATCAACGCTACATGGCCTGTTTAAATATGCAAGGAAGGATCGAGACATATTTAAAGGGAAACACTACCATAATAAAGGATAACAATGGGTTATTTACATGACCTAGCCTAGCTCATTGCACCCCCCAATACAGAGGGGTTCAACCACAAATAACATATTGACAAATTTGTAAAGTTGTCTCTGTGCTCATTGGGTTCTTGGTAGCATGGATATGCTGAGTCACTCTCAATGCAAACCTGTCCTTTTAAAGCCAAGTGCAGACAAACCTCAGAATTGCTATACCGTTACACTTACACAATAGGTTCAAGGTTCTGTATTGTATTGTTAACAGAATTAGAGAGTCTGTCACTGGTGTGGATGAGCCATAGACTGTATAATATATGGATGTAGTCTCTGTGATGTCACCCACAGGTTTCTGAAGAGCCAAAATGAAGCTCAAAGGGGGCTCTTCCCAGTGGCTCCAGCAGTCACCACCTACTCTAGGCTAATCCAAAAATAATAAATGTAGAGGAGTAAAATAAACTCCTGGTTCGCTAACTACGTTGTCGGTGCTTAGTTTTATGTGTAGAGGCTAGTATCATGCTACTGCAGAGGTTTGGTGTTATCTTGAGCAGTATTCGTGGTTAAAAAAAGCTGTTTTAATGCCTACACCGTAATGCCAGGAGCTAATCAGTGTTAGCCTCGGCCCGGCTGTTAGCGACTGTTAGCGACTCTCTGGGATATCTCCGATAATAGTTTATACACAAAATAAAATGTCTCAATGACTTATTTTATGTATGAAAGTGACAAAAAAAAGTCAACACACGCATCGTGGCTGTGACCAGTCTCGCCTGCAATTACATCTTACCACCAAAGAGGCCGCTAGAAACAAGGTATCCCAAATCTTACGGATTATGACTTTAAATACTTTTAGTATTACTATTACTGTTGAAAAATGTACATTACCATTTAGTTTTGGTTGCAATATGAAGCATTTGAAGATACTCCACTAAACTCAAAGGGTTAACTGACACTACTGTGTCTCAAAACCACAGCCCACTTCTGCCACTGGATTGATAACTTGCCTCAGCATCAATCCTTTGCAAACTTTAGTAAAATGGACACGGGAAGAAAGGTTTCCTGAAAGATCAAGCAGCCAGCGCTATACGCTTTACCTCGCTGGGCCTCCTGGCTGAGCTGGACATTACTATTTCACACAGCCGCTCCACAGCCAAAGTCCTTTAAAACCACACACTCTTCTTCTCACATCTATGGGATCACTGGGGACCTCTCATGGATTTTTTACAGGAGCTGAGAGATAGGCAGAGGGCAAGGATGAGGAGCGTCAGCAGTGTGAGTATCGGCTTTACATGGCGAGCACCCTCTCAGCTTTTCAGCAGGAATCCTCCTCGTTTGAAAGGCAGAGAGTCAGGAGTTGTCAGACTAATCCTTGACACTGAAGGAGAAAGACTGGCTGAACAGAAATGCAGGAAAAGGCTTTGGGTAGAACTGGGAGACCACTGAGTGAACTCAGAGTAGAGGTGTTGGAGACACTAAAAGAACCGGACATAAAAACACACTCCCATTCGAGATACTCATGGGTAAATTCATGCTAACCTCAGCATGAACTTGAAGAAATCCGTTTTGAATCTCGAAGAACCAGTAGTTTTGCAAGCTTAGCTGTGTATACTTCACATTACTGCCAACCATTTCCTAAAGCACACACCACCTCTTTTAGGATACATGTTCTATATAAGAGGTGAAAACTCCAGTAACACAAAACAAAAACCTTTATAATCCGAATCAGAAATACTTTTAAAATCCCAGCGGGAAATTATTTTGTTATAAGACTGGGAAGCAGGCAGGTGTGTCTGGCCCCTCTCCCATTCAGACAGTTTGATAATGCCCTTTCCATCCATCCATCTAACTACAACCGCTTATCCCAGTCAAGTTGCAAGGGGTGGGGGGGGGGGATCCCAGCTGACATTGGGTGCAAGGCGAAGTACACTCTGGACGGGATGCCAGTCTATCTTAGAGCGCACTCACACTGTCCTTCTGGCCGGGGCCAAAACCGGTTTTTCAGCTAAAGCCTAGTACCTTTAAGCAGTGTGAGTGCACCCGTTCCGCGCATAACTGCGGCCAGTGGACCGTCCACGGCCCGCTTGAAAGAGGTGGGCTTTAGCGGAGCCGTTTGCACATGTACGAGCACGAGCGTGCGCACGTGTGCGAGCACAAGCGTGCGCACGTGTGCGAGCACGAGCACGAGCCCTACGGCAGTAGCGTTATGTCCGCCTGTTCGGACATGTAAATAGAAGGACGGACCATGCGCGGACATTTAACAACAACAACAATGGCGGTGAAAGGTTCACGTTGGTTTGGTTGAGATTTGGTCGGATGAAAAGATTCAAAAACAGTCGACAAGACGCACAAAAACTCTGAGGTCTGTGGAAAGATTTGGAAACAAAGCCACACACACGCGATCAATGTGTGTGACGTGTTACGGCGTGATGGCGTATGGACAGCAAGAAGCATTGGCCGAGGCCCAGGCAGTGTGAGTACAAACGGGGCTGGGGCGCGGGGGGAGAGGGAGGGGGGACAAGTACCCTTAAGCCCGGGGCGCGGTGCGGAAGGACAGTGTGAGTACGCTCTTAGGGCAGACACAGAGAACCATTCACACACACATTCACACTGACGGATACTTTAGGGCCCGTCCACACAAAGACGTGTTTTCCTGTAACCGCACAACTTCTGTATTGTTTTGGCCGACCATCCACACACACCTGCATGTCTTTGGACTGTGGCATGAAGCTGGAGTACCCAGAAAAAAAACCCCAAGCAGGCACAAGGAGAAGAAGCAAACTCCACACTGAAGGGCCCCAGCCTGGATTCAAACCGGAAGCCTCTTGCTGTGAGGCAACAGTGCTAACCCTCCAATCACCGTGCGGCCCTATACGCTAGGGCTGTACGGTATGGTCTAAACATGTGTATCACAGTATAATTTGAAGCATAGGCAATAACGGTATTATATCACAATATAATTAACTTATAGTACAAATTTGAGGAGCTTGTTTTAGTATTTTCTTTTCACGCTACTTCTACTCCACTACAATCCAGTGGGAAATACTCTACTTTTCACTCCACTACATTTATCTTACTCTTCCAATTCAGATGATTATATTTGTATCTCTGCAGAAAAGGGTTAATTAATACCACGGGTATAAAAGGGAGCGACATGATGAAACTAACCTACAGCGAATGTCATTCTAGTGTCGGAGACGGAGAAAAGACCAAACCTGTAATAAAGTGAGGATCTTCAATGTGTGCTTTGCTGTATTTAGCTTCTTGACATATTATTAAGTGGCCAACAACCGCACACACACACACACACACACACACACACACACACACACACGTACAGACGTGCACTTAAACCCACTTTTCCACCTAAAAACACACACAAGCAAATACATCTCATCTCATCATCAGCCTCTTATCTTATAGCTAGTCGCTAACGGGTGGCTAACGTTAACTTTAACAGGGCACTACAGGCATTTAAGTGGCACTGAAACAATGCAGCAAACTCTGCATTGCCATTCATTCCTGTAGATACTGGTCCTGGAGAGACTGGTGCCGTATTAGCATTGGTTCCAGTGCCCATCTCATCTCTCATCTCATCTCATCTTTAACCGCTTATCCGGGGTCGGGTCGCGGGGGCAGCAGCTTTAGCAGGGGACCCCAAACTTCCCTTTCCCGGGCCACATTAACCAGCTCTAACTGGGGGATCCTGAGGCGTTCCCAGGCCAGTGTGGAGATCTAATCTCTCCACCTGGTCCTGGGTCTTCCCCGAGGCCTCCTCCCAGCTGGACGTGCCTGGAACACCTCCCTAGGGAGGCGCCCAGGGGGCATCCTTACTAGATGATCCTGAACCACCTCAACTGGCTCAAGCAAATACAGGTATCCATATATACAGGATGTACACAGCCGTGCCCACCTACACGCAGACATCCGAGCCGAGCTTCTGCTAAGAAATTGAGAAGAAAATAACCGGCAAGAGATTTTTTTTTTTCATTTGCTAGGTGGTCTGTCAAACACAGCCCCAGGGGGATTAGACCCTTTGTGGGTGACGACTCAATGCATGCAGCCTCACTGCATGAAAGAGGAGCCCGCCGCATTGTTTTCAGATACACGTTTTGTAGCATGACATTGTCGAGCAATATTCCCACTCCACTACCACCTACCCCGCCTGCACACTTCTCAGCAAAGCCTCTTACATGGCCTGTAATCAATTTTGAAAGGTTGAATGGTATGAAAAGCAATTACACGGCACATGTGTCCACTGTCAGGCAGCTGGCGAGGCTGCCGTTTGAGAGGTGGGCTCCCAAGTGATTACAGAGCATAGATCTGGAGCTGTGTCAGTTATAGGTTGTTTCTGTTAGATCCTCCTGTTACACCAGAGGCCCAAGCAGCCTTACAGGCCTGATTGACTGAGACAGCCTCTGACAGTTATTGACAGGCTGCTGCATTTCCCAGAAAGGGCAACAGAGAGTGAGAGGGAGAGAGGTTGGGAAGCAAATCCCCGTTAGAGCCGCTCGCATATCCTGTTTTTCTCTTAGTCTCAAAGTGTAATGCTTTTTTTATTTTTTAATATTATCTGAAGGTGTTTGTTATGATGGGTCGATATCGGTTGTTTATTTAATATCAAACGTCTGCCAGTCATGATATCCTCCACAGATGCTCTTCTTCATAAGAGAAATAAGAAGTGCGCTGTACAGTTTACGGCAACTTTTCAAATGATGAAATGCTTTTTTGCTGCTCTGTGTAACCCACCACTGAGTGATACCACACAATATGTGGTCAGACTAGCACGTTTAGGAAAGCCTCTTTCCCTCTGCTGCTCAGGAAGTGATAGGTTTAATATTTACAGCAGTTTGTTTGGAATAAGAAAATGCCAGAACCCAACGGCTTCACTGTCTTTATTAAAGTAGCATGTTGGGGAAAATCCGGCTCACGACAGTCACTACATATTACCGAATCCGAGGTCAGGGGTAAATGCTGTTTAAAAAAGGCAGAACAAACTGGGAAAGGCTAAAACTGAGAATTCATCTGACTTCTTTTTAATTATCATTCTCCTCTCATCTTCAGCCTCTTATCCGAGGTCTGGTCTCAGGGGCGGCAGCTTTAGCAGGGGACCCCAAACTTCCCTTTCCCGGGCCACATTAACCAGCTCTAACTGGGGGATCCTGAGGCGTTCCCAGGCCAGTGTGGAGATCTTATCTCGCCACCTGGTCCTGGGTCTTCCCCGAGGCCTCCTCCCAGCTGGACGTGCCTGGAACACCTCCCTAGGGAGGCGCCCAGGGTTCATCCAGACCAGATGATCCTGAACCACCTCAACTGGCTCCTTTCAACGCAAAGGAGCAGCGGCTCTACTCCGAGTTCCTCACGGATGCTGAACTTCTCACTTCTAACTTCTAATTATTATTACTGATTTATATTCAGGCAGCTTTACGCACACATGTGCCTACTTGCCGCGCACTAGCTTAACCCTGCTGTTCTCACAACATGCGCTGTGGCTCACTGATGTTGCAGATCAAACTCTGTCCCAAACCAGTCGTGAGAAAAGCAAAAGCATCTTTACCTCCCAGAAAAAGCCTCCAGTGCCCTTTCTTGTTCTTCTTTCAGAGAGAGAGAATACTCTCTAACTCTGATATAACTTGCTCGATAGCTACGCTGGTCCGCGGAAGCCCTCATGTTTTTTATACATGGTGGTGCCTGCTGCCGTGGTCCTGCATGAAGCTTCCTGCTACTATTATAATCTATCACCTTAGCTGTGCTTGTTTCTACTATTCTGCTGTGTTAATAAGTCATATTCACATTACTATAGATGTTATTATAGATACTGCTGTGTCTCTCTGTCTGTCTTTGTGTCTGCCCTTGTCTCTCTCTGTCCATCTGTCCGTCTCTTCCTCTCTCCGGTGCAGACCTGTTATAGTGAAGGTTTTCGTTGCCACCTCTACGGGGGAATTGTTGGGTCTGTGTAAATCATAAATAAGTCATAGAGTGTGGTCTTTATCTACTCTGTAAAGTGTCCTGAGATAACTTTTGTTATGATTTGGAACTGTAAATAAAATTTAATTGAATTGAATTAAACTGAACAGTCGCTTCTCGTTTCATCACACTTAAATCTGCCTCTAAACCAACTCTAAATGGCAAACGGCTCCAAACTTCTCCAAATTTGCTCTGTCACACGTTACCTGACTGATCTGCAAGTGAAATGCAATGGAGCTCAAGAGATCAGGGGTCTCACGAGGCTAGCAAAGACCCTTCTGCCTGCCTTCTTCACGAATATGGTCCGTGTGGGAAATAAACAACAGTTCCTCAGCAGGCTCAGTGGATGGTGGCAGACTTAATGTTGATATGGAAAGTGGTTAACAACATGATTTATCAATGAATTCATCAACAGAACCAGCGTAGAGGCCTTAGGCACAAATTATACCATACACTTATTTGCATATTGGTCGCATCATCTCGCAATCATTTGCATGAAGCTTAGTGGTTATGTTGATTGCAACACAACCACTAAGTGCGTCCACAGCGTTTTTAGATTCATACGGCCACACCGCACACAACACAATACACCACACCACCTATATGCTGTGTTTTGGTCTGATGTGAAGGTTTCATTTGCATGAAGCTTGCAATAAACACAACCACTAAGTGCGTCCACAGCGTTTTTACGTTCATAGGGCCACACCACACACCACCGTTGAAGGTTGGAGTTAAAGAAAAGAAAGGGGTCGGGGCTCTCGGGGGCTCAGCGGTTAGACTGGGCGTTCCCATATACAGAGGCTAAAAGTCCAAGGGTTTGATTCCAACCTGCGGCTCTTTGCCACATGTCGCCCCATCTCTCTCTCCCTCATTTCCAAGCTATACTCTCTACAATAAAGGCGCAAACTATGATCTTAAAGGACAAAGTAAGGTAGTTATAAATACACATATTCTTTTCACAGGCTTCACTGCAGCCAGAGAGATGCCAGCCTCACAGTGGAAATCCCCTCACACAGTAACCCAAAGCCAGTGGATTAACACATGTATTGATATCATTGGCGTGGAGCTGTCAGTGGCAAGAGTGCACGGTGCTACAGCTGTCACTATCTCAGCATGGGAATCGATATTAGGTAAAACTGAGGAACTGTTGTAGGTGCTTTTTATTTATTTATTTTTTCCCTGGAGGCTTGAATGTGCTTTCCCTGCACATCGTATTTATTTAATAATAGAGACGACCTACGGTTGGGGAGGGAGGGGGCGCCACAGGGTTTACCCTTCACTGTTTTGTCTGTACGGATTTCTTGTCCGGTCGTTTTTATGATTGTTGTAACTTTGTCTGTTATAAAAGAAAATTAAAAATGAAAGGGGTTTATGAGACTGATATTCATTCATTCATTCATCTTCAACCTCTTGTCCCTGTCGGGGTTGCGGGGGACTGGAGCCGATCCCAGCTGACATCGGGCGTGAGGCGGGGTCCACCCTGGACAGGACGCCAGTCTATCACAGGACACATAGAGACGAACAGAGACAGCCAACCTTTCACACCTACGGGTGATTTAGAGTCATCAATGAACCGAACACCTGCACGTCTTTGGACTGTGGGAGGAAACCGGAGAACCCGGAGAAAACCCACGCAGACACGGGGACAACATGCAAACTCCACACAGAAGAGCCCTAGTCTACGCAAGAAAATATGTAATGCCAGAGAACACGCAGTCACTGTCAACCACACACCGGACACGCTTTTAGAAGATGGATATCTCTGAGAGTGGATTAACTGTGGTATATTTTCCAAGCTTTTTACAAGTAAGTGAACATTTGTCGTTTTCCTGAAAGCTAATGTGGAATACCATTAACCAGGCCATTACTGGTCAGCCATCACTTGCTGTAAATGTCAACACTCAACCGGCCCCGTCATTAACGCAGCATTATTAAAAAAAATAATAATAAAAAGGTTTTCTCCGGGTTCTCCGGTTTCCTCCCACAGTCCAAAGACGTGCAGGTGTTGGGTTCATTGATGACTCTAAATCACCCGTAGGTGTGAATGGTTGTCTGTCTCTGTTTGTCTCTATGTGTCCTGTGATAGACTGGCGTCCTGTCCAGGGTGGACCCCGCCTCACGCCCGATGTCAGCTGGGATCGGCTCCAGCCCCCCCGCGACCCCAACAGGGACAAGCGGTTGAAGATGAATGAATGAAAAAGACAAAATACAACATCATTAGTCTAGAAATAGAAGGGTTTGAAAATGCAGTGTAAGAATCTACAGCAAACTGTCACATCAACACCTCCGGTGAGGTCTTATTGGAGCTCAGCACATTTGCCGCGTTGACACGCTGACAGGTGAAAACCCATGAAACCTGGAAAATGTGCTCCATGTTTGCACGAGACAAGCAGAGACATTGCCCCATCAACAGGCGTGCAGGTGTTGTCTCGGGTCTAAGAGCCATTTCAATCATTCTCTGCGCTCGGCTTCATCGCTCCGTGCAGCTGGTGAGGACTCTGTCGGCGTGCGTGGCTCAGTTAGGTGTTAATTAACACATTAGGAAAAAAAACATTTATGTGACTGAAAGGCAGAATTCATGCCAAGTAAGGATGTTGAATATGAATCCTAAAGCGTTCGATATTAAATACATGAGACATATATTATGAAATCAATAATAATATGGATCCATTGTTGGAAACATTATGAATTAACCAACAATTTTTGACATAACTTGAGAAATGATTTGAACTCAATTCGTGATGGGATTCTGTTTAGGATTTTTTTTCATAATAACTGAATTTAATTGGGTTTTCTTTTCAGTCTTTCTGCCTCTTCCTTGACAGGGCCCTGACATATCAGTGGCACTCTTGTGTCTTGTAACATAAAAACAAATGAATAGATCTTTTAAACCCTTTTTTGTGCAAAGCATCTTGCAAAAAAATGTAAAAATGATCCCTTCACCAGCTATTTGAGGTCCAAAGAGTCACTTAGGTCGCACTCACACTGTCCATCCGTACTGTGCCCAAACAGGTTTTACGGGTAAAGTCTAGTTCGTTTGACCAGTGTGAGTGCAACCGTACCGCGCCTAGCTGCAGCATGCTTGCCGACCACGCTCCGTTTGGGAGAGGTGGGCTTTTGTAGAGCACGTTTGCACATGAACGAGCACGAGCGTGCGCACGTGTACGAGCACGAGGCCTACGGCGGTTCTGAGGTCATTTCCTGTGCACCTGTTGGGACATAGAAAAAAGAAGGAGGGATCATGCGCGGACATTTCAAACAACGGCGGCGAAAGGTTCACGTTGGTGTGATGGAGGTGGAGTGTTTACTGCAGATTTGGTCGATGAAAATATTCAAAAACAGTCGACAAGACGCACAAAAACTCAGAGGTCTACGGAAAGATTTGTAAACAAAGCCACGCATCGCCATGACGTCATCAATGCGTGTGACGTGTTACGGCGTGATGACGTACAGGCAGCAAGAAGCATTCGCCGAGGCCCAGGTAGTGTGAGTACAAACGGGCCTGGAGGGGGGGACAACGACCCTAAAGCACGGGGCACGGGGCGGACGCACAGTGTGAGTGCGCCCTTAAATGTATATTAAATTCGATTGTGGGTTTGATTTCTAAAGGGATGTTTGTATTTTTTGTGGTTGTATGAGGTACATATCCACGGCCATCGTAATAGCAACAGTAGGTGACGGATGACGACCCCAGTTTGGAGAAGCAGCCAGGACGACAGGCACAGAAGCTAACAAACACACTGCTGTGGACGGGGGCATTGATAATATATAATTCCCTGTTAGGTTTATATTTGGGGAATTGAGGCCGCTCTATATTCTCGTAAAGCACCGCACAGATCAAAACAATCATTTCGCCCCACAGAAGACGGGAGTAGCCGGTCTACCACTGCCTCGATTGGTTAGCCATAATTCCTTTTGCGGGTCTGGCTGATGGTTACCGCCTGTCATCACTCAGTCGCTGTTGACACGTCGCGGACTGCGGTGAGTGTTAAAAGCACAGCGTGTATACAGATAAAAACAGCAAAGCAAAGCTGTTTAGAGGTCATAAATCTGTCATAGAAAACCAGTCAGACACGTTCAGGACGGGAGGGAGAGCGATGGAGTGACAGAGGGAGCAAATCATGAAGGGGACTGCAGGCAGGGTGGCGGTCAAAGGATCTTTGGCTGGCAGGGGAAATTCTGAGTGACTGTTGTTTTGCTCAATAATAATTTTATTGAACCAAAAAGTGCCATTATGATATAAAATGTCCCATTGTGATACTGTATTTTTATATACCTCCCTTTCTATACCTCCCTTTTTATACCTACCTTGTGATTTTGTAAGCTGCTGGAAATTGTATGTCCTTGCAGGAGTTCATCCCAAAGGATAAATAAAGAGAAGTATAAGTATAGAAAGTACCAATTTGGGTACAAAAAGAAATTACATTATGTCATAACAATTGCCATCTCATCTCATCTTCAGCCTCTTATCCGGGGTCGGGTCGCGGGGGCAGCAGCTCCAGCAGGGGACCCCAAACTTCCCTTTCCCAGGCCACATTAACCAGCTCTAACTGGGGGATCCTGAGGCGTTCCCAGGCCAGTGTGGAGATCTAATCTCTCCACCTGGTCCTGGGTCTTCCCTGAGGCCTCCTCCCAGCTGGACGTGCCTGGAACACCTCCCTAGGGAGGCGCCCAGGGTTCATCCTTACCAGATGATCCTGAACCACCTCAACTGGCTCCTTTCAACACAAAGGAGCAGCGGCTCTACTCCGAGTTCCTCACTGATGCTGAACTTCTCCCCCTACAATTGCCATGATTAAATAAATTTAATAACTTTAAAAAATATGAAGTGTCTTTAGGTCATGAAAAGTGCAATTATGAAATACCAAAATGTGCCATTATTTAACAAAAATTACCTTTATGATATAAAAAGTGCCCTAATGACATTAAAAGTGCCAATAGATGCGTTTCCATTAGAGGTTGAATATGTAGAATGAGCAGAACAGCGCCATCTAGTGCCTCAAGATCGTAGTCGCAACAACAGAAAATAATTCCACCAGTGGGGTTGCCAGGTCTGGAGACAGACGCGGCCCAGTAGCTCCAGGAGACCGGAGTCTGTTTGAGCCTGTTTGAGCCCGTCCCCTCCAGAAAATCACACCATAAAAACAAGGATTAGAGGAGTTTGACTGACAGTTAGCGTTAGCCGTTAGCGTTAGCCGTTCCAGCTAAGTGCAGATGAAAGTGATGTCAGCATCAAGAAGAAACGTCGCCATGTGGGCGTGCGTTTGAATGACGTTCCTCTCCTTTCTCTCAGTCCATGGAGTGAATGCTCGGCCTATGGTGACTCTGGTTGTTGCCCGTCTCCGCTCACTCAGCTGCTGGGACAAAGAAGCAGCTGCAGGATTGGCTAACTCCATTTCACCCAGTGCCAGCCTACAGTAGCTGCACCCAACAACAGACAACCCTGGCAACCAGCAACGCCCAACGCTATTGGCTGCTACAATAGTAACAGAACATGACAGAAAGTCATTGTCAAACCTGTCAATTTAAAAAATAAAAGTTAATTCAGACTAAATATGTTGTTTAATGGAAAAGCAACACTTTCATTCTGTTCCCCTCAAAATGCCCAGTGGGTATATTGTTATTTTTTAAGATTCTACGTACTCAACCTTTAATCATATCCCTTCATTCCTCCAGGTGTTAAAAAAAAAGTTTCTCTATTAGCATTACAGCTCAATGAGAAATGCTTGCTAGCATTGTTAGCAGTCCTGATGGATGCCGATGGTTCTACCAGTAAGCCGCGGGCTCATCAGCATCACATTTGGCTCTCATGTTTAAACATGAGGTGTCTGCTGTCCTAATCCTCACAATACCGCTGAATCAATCCGCCCGTTATTAGACTCCAAGCTACTGAAGAAATGTTGTTGCTGAATATACTGATGACACTGATTTACATATTACTACAAAGTCTATCCCTGCCTTGGATTGTCTTGTAGCAGAGCTAACCTCGCTTATACGAATCACAGGCTCATCAGATTAAAAATTAATCCTGAGGTATAAAACTGGAATAGGCAGGCAGAGATAGGTGTCTTGTCAGGTTGTTTGACTCACACACACACACAGACACGAGCCTTGTGCTTTGACGAGCATGGCTGTTGTGTAATCTTTTAAAACAAATCAAACCCATTTGAGGCTGTAATGCCCCCCTTTTTGCTGATCCCAGGTGTTTGAAGAGCGTTTTACAGCTAAATTAAGTTGCTTCTAGTAATTTCTACCATTTATAGCATTAAGGCAGTGGCATATTTTCATGCTGTGTTGGCCATGTGCTGCTGGATTTGAACGATGATAGCAATGTCCAGGTAAGGTTAACATTATATCTTCATGGCCCACACCATTTAACTCTGTGATTCAAACATTATTATTATTAGAATTTGAGATTATTTTATTCAGATACATCTCATCGCATCTTCAGCCTCTGATCCGGGGTCGGGTCGCGGGGGCAGCAGCTTTAGCAGGGGACCCCAAACTTCCCTTTCCCGGGCCACATTAACCAGCTCTAACTGGGGGATCCTGAGGCGTTCCCAGGCCAGTGTGGAGATCTAATCTCTCCACCTGGTCCTGGGTCTTCCCCGAGGCCTCCTCCCAGCTGGACGTGCCTGGAACACCTCCCTAGGGAGGCGCCCAGGGTTCATCCTTACCAGATGATCCTGAACCACCTCAACTGGCTCCTTTCAACGCAAAGGAGCAGCGGCTCTACTCCGAGTTCCTCACAGATGGCTGAACTTCTCACAACTCTTGTACAAAAAATTTAAAAAACATTAGAGGAAAGTAGAGTAGTTGATGATGAGACTATGTGAGTAGCTAAAGTGAGTACTCAGTGAATAGCTGAAACTAAGAAACGATTAGCTTAGCTTAGCATAAATACTGAGAGCAAGGGAAAGACCTACGTGAATGCTCCTATTTGGCAAACTGCCTTTGTTTTTATTATCTCTCAATTTAGAAATTAAAGTGTTTACAAAAGCGTGCGGTCTTCTGGCCACATAATGGAACCGTCATAGGCTTCGTGCTCGTACACGTGCACGCACACGCTTGTGCTTGTATATGTGCAAACGTGCTTTACAAAAGCCCACCTCTCCCAAACGTGCCGTGGTACGGTTGCACTCACACTGGTCAAACGAACTAGACTTTAGCCATGAAACGTCCTGGGCCAAGGTACGGATGGACAGTGTGATTGCGCCCTAATTACCAACTGTGGCTGCCTGACAAAGCTTCAATTTGAACTCATCCTCCCTGTCAAACAGAGCGAGGGGGCAGAAGCTAGAGCTTGTCAAAGTCAAGACTCACCCTGCATATGTCTACCCTCCCCCCCCCAACTCTCAACTGTCCAACGCTGTCTCCTGATGTGAGAAAAGTGCACAGCGGCTCAGCAGCCGTGAGGTAAATTGAATCTCAAAAGACGAGAGCAATACGGCTGGGGCTGATTTATTTAGGAGCTGGCTGATGAGGGCCACAGAGGGCCCACACTGGGATTCAGGGGAAATGCCCTCTAAACCCGGGCTGAGGCTGCTCTGATAAATCTTACTTAACACTCTGCGAAATATACTGCTGAGAAAAACTCAAGGTGCTTCCACCACAGTCACACAATCACAGAAGAAACACTGATAGTGTTGATGCATTAGTGCAACCCTTTGGCTCTGCTGCAGTCTTTCTTTTTCTCTCCAGTGGGGCACAACAGTAATTTGAGCATGCTGTTTTGTAGTCTACACAACATTTGGTGTTTCAGGGTCATTGGGCTCGAGCCAAGTGGAGGATAATCCTGACGGGTCTATCGTAGACGTCTCTGATGGACGTTTCACGTGGTTTAAGACTTGAACGTCTTTGGATTGTCAGAGAAAACCCTGCAGACTCATGTGAACACTTAAAGGATTCCAATTAATGAACTTTTGGCTCTTAAGCCCAGTTCAGACCAAAGACTCGCAACAAGACGAGTTGAAACTTGCAACTACTTGCAAAGTGCAGGTCTGAAACATTCTGAAACCAGTTTAAACCAGTGAGACGAGAGGAGACGGTGCATCTTCTCCATAGCAACGACTCTCTGTACTTCTGTTCTATTACTGACTTTTCAGGCTTTTTTGTAGCTGGATTTAATTTGTAGTACTAAAAAATATAAATGAGGACAGAGATGGTGAGATACTTGCTACAGCTGCATTTCTAGTTGTGATAAAACGGCGAAAAATAACATTTTATTTCCCTGATTCACCGTTTTGTTCTTAATTACGACGCTCCCTCTCCTTGTTCATTGTATTGCTCGCTCGACCCTCTCTCTCTCTCTCTCTCTCTCTTTCTCCCTCTCTCACACACACGCTCGTTGCACCTCCGTCCAAAACGGCCTTTAAACCAGCTGAGAGTTTGTAAGTGACTTGACCAGCGGACTTTGCTAAGACTCGATTGGCTGTTGAAACAGATGACGTGTGTTACGTTTTAAACCCTGCTGCTGGCGATTTGACGAGCTGAATCACAGGCGACGACATCGGCCGGTTCGAGTCCAGACGAGACGGGTCAGTTCACAATAAAACAGAACTAAACATCAATGCCTTTTAGTTGTAATCTGTAAGGTACTCAACTCTTAATAACGTCATAAAAACAAACAAAGAGTGCGATCTTGGGGTCAAGTGGACTGACCAGGGGGCGTTTTTGTGGTTTCATGTGGTTCCACAGAGGAACGTCAGGACGATGCGTAATCCTGTGATTGTCACTAAGTTCTCCTGCACTTTGCTGGTGATCATAAAGCACTAATGAAGAAATGTGATCAGCAATATTAGATGGACTGGTCTAAATGTGTCTTCAATTCAATTCAATTCAAAAAACTTTATTTGTCCCCAGGGGGCAATTCAGGGCACACAGAGCAGCAAATCACGACAGTGCAACTATACAAAAACATTTTAACCTAACACAAGAATAAAGTGTAGAAGAAGAATAAGTGTCAGGATGTTAGTGTGTTAGTACAGGTAGAATAAGTGTCAGGATGTTAGTGTGTTAGTACAGGTAGAATAAGTGTCAGGATGTTAGTGTGTTAGTACAGGTAGAGTAAGTGTCAGGATGTTAGTGTGTTAGTACAGTTAGAATAAGTGTCAGGATGTTAGTGTGTTAGTACAGGTAGAATAAGTGTCAGGATGTTAGTGTGTTAGTACAGGTAGAATAAGTGTCAGGATGTTAGTGTGTTAGTACAGGTAGAGTAAGTGTGTTAGTGTGTTAGTACAGGTAGAGTAAGTGTCAGGATGTTAGTGTGTTAGTACAGGTAGAATAAGTGTCAGGATGTTAGTGTGTTAGTACAGGTAGAGTAAGTGTCAGGATGTTAGTGTGTTAGTACAGGTAGAATAAGTGTCAGGATGTTAGTGTGTTAGTACAGGTAGAATAAGTGTCAGGATGTTAGTGTGTTAGTACAGGTAGAATAAGTGTGTTAGTGTGTTAGTACAGGTTAGAATAAGTGTCAGGATGTTCGTGTGTTAGTACAGGTAGAATAAGTGTCAGGATGTTAGTGTGTTAGTACAGGTAGAATAAGTGTCAGGATGTTAGTGTGTTAGTACAGGTAGAATAAGTGTCAGGATGTTAGTGTGTTAGTACAGGTAGAATAAGTGTGTTAGTGTGTTAGTACAGGTAGAATAAGTGTCAGGATGTTAGTGTGTTAGTACAGGTAGGATAAGTGTGTTAGTGTGTTAGTACAGGTAGAATAAGTGTCAGGATGTTAGTGTGTTAGTACAGGTTAGAATAAGTGTCAGGATGTTAGTGTGTTAGTACAGGTAGAATAAGTGTCAGGATGTTAGTGTGTTAGTACAGGTAGAATAAGTGTCAGGATGTTAGTGTGTTAGTACAGGTAGGATAAGTGTGTTAGTGTGTTAGTACAGGTAGAATAAGTGTGTTAGTGTGTTAGTACAGGTAGAGTAAGTGTCAGGATGTTAGTGTGTTAGTACAGGTAGAACTGTGTGTTAGTACAGGTAGAATAAGTGTGTTAGTGTGTTAGTACAGGTAGAATAAGTGTGTTAGTGTGTTAGTACAGGTAGAATAAGTGTGTTAGTGTGTTAGTACAGGTAGAGTAAGTGTCAGGATGTTAGTGTGTTAGTACAGGTAGAATAAGTGTGTTAGTGTGTTAGTACAGGTAGAATAAGTGTCAGGATGTTAGTGTGTTAGTACAGGTAGAATAAGTGTCAGGATGTTAGTGTGTTAGTACAGGTAGAGTAAGTGTCAGGATGTTAGTGTGTTAGTACAGGTAGAATAAGTGTGTTAGTGTGTTAGTACAGGTAGAATAAGTGTCAGGATGTTAGTGTGTTAGTACAGGTAGAGTAAGTGTCAGGATGTTAGTGTGTTAGTACAGGTAGAATAAGTGTCAGGATGTTAGTGTGTTAGTACAGGTTAGATACGGAGAACATCGTCGGCGTGAGATGTAGAAAGACATGTGTGTATCAGATGTAAGCAGACATGTGACGTGTATATGATGTAAACATGCAGTAGACTGTTGAAACAGGTATGAACAGAACTGTAGTGCAGAGAAGATATAAGTGGACAGTGATCGGATTCAGATGAGGTCAGACATGATGCATGTGTGTAATGAGCAGACGTAAACAGAACTATAGTGCAGTAATAGAGTATAAATATAATATATAACTATAAGCTAGATAATAAAGTGATAGTGGTGCATGGCAGGAAGACAGCAGTATATGCTAGCTCTGTGTAACAGATGAATACTGAAGAATAAAGTGACCATAGTGCTGTGATGGATACAATATAAGACCTGATAGACAGAATAAAGTGGAGCAGTGCATTAATACCATAAATTAAAATAACTAACGGAATCAAGTAGACCAGTAAGAACAGAGTAACATAATAACATTAAATTCATGTACCGTAATTTCCGGACTATAAGCCGCTACCTTTTTTCCTCGTTCTGGTCCCTGCGGCTTATACAACGGTGCGGCTTTTCTACGGCTTACGGTAACCAGTAATCATGTATTTATGTTTAGCCATAGAGAGACGTCAATGTCTGTCAGTGGTTCAGTCCAGCATGTCGGTTCAGACAGCTGGGGTGATATTTGAAATGACATTCATGGTCCCCAGAGGATTCCTTCAACACAGTCTGGTAATACCTGCCTTTAATTCTCGCACGTTCAGTTTTTATTCACTTTTATTCACACATCTAAAAGAGGGATGGGCACAGAACTCTGTACAGACATTCAGGACAAGAAGTATGAAACTCAGGATGATCTTCAACAAACACTGCATCCCTGTGTATTTCAAACCCAGCAACACACTCACATAGAGACTAGTACATCCCGAGGACAGAACACCACACACACACAAAAGCAATCTGGTTTATTCTGTCCAATGCGACGAGGAACGCAAAGATCTTTACAGTTTATATGATCCCATCAGAAAGCATTAACAAGAATACGCTGGATAGAAACACTTTGTTGGGCCTAAAGCTGCAGCAGTCCTCGTCCAGGTGTACGGCATATTTTATTTTGTGAATTCAACTTATTTGCCTGAGCAAGATAAAGCTTTTTCTTTTTCCAAAAGTTGCACAGTGTCACTTTCATGTGTGCGCAGTTCATTGGGGCTAAAGCGATCATGGCGACCGTGGTTAAGGAGGACGCTTTAGCAGCACATACTGAATGTCTGCCTCAAGTAGAAGAACAGCAACACGAATGTACGTTGCGCCAACCGCCAAGTCCCATCTGAAATCACATCAGAGGAAACGGCTAACTTGAACGTAAAGAACTGGGAGAGAAGAAGGAAAATCTTAATTTGCTTCAAAAGCCAAGGTGCCAATCTCCCCACAACGAAGCGTCCCGTCTCTCAGCTGTCAGCTGGAGCCCATTGATTTATGAATATATCATTTAGTAATTGATTGGGTGGTTTGCTGGAGGCCCTTGTTAATATTTCACTTGACCTCTCACCAAACTGGAGTTTATCATCTCTGACAGACGACTTGGCTGTGTGAAGGAATGCAATATGTGAAATGAAAGCTGTTGCTCCCCTCTCCGTTTCATTAAAAATGCAACGCGGAACTTGCCGGAGGTGAGGTGTAATGGGCGGAAGCAGGCACCTGGGTCCTCAATGGGTCCTATTCATATAAGATACCACACCGCTTTGTCTCGGAAACCTCATATTTTCTACGCTTCTTCACGAGGGCTTAGCAAGTAGCTTTCCTGTAGAATATAATTAAGATCAGCATGGCAGAAGGCTTTGCATAGAAGTGCATCAGATTCCATTGGCCTTTATAGACTATTACATAAAGACTATTTATGTGTGTGCAATGTACTGTGTGTACCATCCATCCATCCAAGCCCCCCGGCCAAGAGGGGGTGGGGCGGGGTACACCCTGGACAGGACGCCAGTCTATTGCAGGGCACATAGAGACAAACAGAGACAGTGGGGGCGGTGTTGCAGTCGCTCTACCGCACCGTTGTGACGAAAAGAGAGCTGAGGAAGGCAAAGCTCTCGATCTACTGGTCAATCTTGGTTCCTACCCTCACCTGTGGTCATGAAAGCTGGGTCATGACCGAAAGAACGAGGTCAAAGGTACAAGCTGCCGAAACGGGTTTCCTCAGGAGGAGGGCTGAAGTCTCCCTTAGAGAGAGGGTGAGAAGTTCAGCATCCGTGAGGAACTCGGAGTAGAGCCGCTGCTCCTTTGCGTTGAAAGGAGCCAGTTGAGGTGGTTCAGGATCATCTGGTAAGGATGAACCCTGGGCGCCTCCCTAGGGAGGTGTTCCAGGCACGTCCAGCTGGGAGGAGGCCTCGGGGAAGACCCAGGACCAGGTGGAGAGATTAGATCTCCACACTGGCCTGGGAACGCCTCAGGATCCCCCAGTTAGAGCTGGTTAATGTGGCCCGGGAAAGGGAAGTTTGGGGTGCCCTGCTAAAGCTGCTGCCCCCGGATAAGCGGATGCAGATGAGATGAGAGACAGACAACAACCTCGCTTTAAATTTAGAGTCATCAATTAACCTGCACGTCTTTGGACTGTGGGAGGAAACCGGAGAACCCGGAGAAAACCCACGCAGACATGGGGAGAACATGCAAACTCCACACAGAAGACCCTCTTGCTGTAAGGCGACAGTGCTAACCACCACACCACCGTGCCGCGCCATTTGGTATGTATGTGTATCATGAAACAAGCGTGAAATATACTGCAATATGCAGTACAGGCACGTACATGTAAATGATATGTTATCATGCAGTATGTAAGAGGACTTATCATGTAACATATACATGTAGGCTGCGTGCTTCCATAGCCATTAAAAATGTGGATAATTCAATCTTCATTACCATCCATTACGAGCGGCATCACATTATAATTTCATCAAATGAGATCATATCATGAGGCAGGAGGAGGAAGCAGAACTGATAGGCCTGTTTTGAAGTGTTCCCCCCAGCAGGGACGGGATGGTTACAAGCGGGTAGATATTATCTCCTCTGACACCCATTGTGCAGCCGACTCCTTCTGCAGAGGCACAGGCCTGGAAGCATTGTTGGAATTGATTTAGTGAACGGGGCCCAATCTTTGGACACTTTGCTGCTATTGACTGCTGCTTCAAATCAGAAATTCGAACAGAACTCAGTCGGGGATTTAATTAAAACTCAAAAGAGGGGATGACTGACACTGCGGACAGGGTAGTTGTGAGAAATCAATTGTGCAATGCAAATTAGTTTCAAACCCCCCCCTTTGCCTTTGCTTCCATTATTTATTATCTTTTTTTTGCTCCTCCGTGGCTCTGTGCTGCATCCTTAACTTGGGGCACAGCTCTCTCTTTATTCAGCAGTTAAGAAGATAAGCAAATGTTTTTAAGCTCATTATTAAATGTTTGGTATTACGATTGGATGCCACCCCGTTTTCGTGTCATTCAAAAAAGGCCTGGCGAAGATCCAAGTACCACCGACCTGTGTTCATTTGGTTAATGATAATTATGAGGAAATTTGTTCCGCAACAAACTTTTTTCAGTGACTAAGACGAGAAACCGATGCTGTCATTTAACACTAACTGTGATGATAGCAACATGCAAAAAAACCAAGACTCAAATGAAGTTTGAAAAACAAAATCTCTTGATTTACCGACCCGCACATCACTAACAGTCTTGTGTCTGTGGTTAGTTCACATGTCTGTAATAACAGCAGGACAGTTGAGTGTCCGTGGTTAGTTCACATGTCTGTAATAACAGCGGGACACTCGAGTGTCTGTGGTTAGTTCACATGTCTGTGATAACAACAGGACAGTTGAGTGTCCGTGGTTAGTTCACATGTCTGTAATAACAGCAGGAAAGTTGAGTGTCTGTGGTTAGTTCACATGTCTGTAATAACAGCAGGACAGTTGAGTGTCTGTGGTTAGTTCACATGTCTGTAATAACAGCAGGACACTCGAGTGTCTGTGGTTAGTTCACATGTCTGTAATAACATCAGGAAAGTTGAGTGTCTGTGGTTAGTTCACATGTCTGTAATAACAGCGGGACACTCGAGTGTCTGTGGTTAGTTCACATGTCTGTGATAACAGCAGGACAGTTGAGTGTCTGTGGTTAGTTCACATGTCTGTAATAACAGCAGGACACTCGAGTGTCTGTGGTTAGTTCACATGTCTGTAATAACAACAGGACAGTCCAGTGTCTGTGGTTAGTTCACATGTCTGTAATAACAGCAGGACAGTTGAGTGTCCGTGGTTAGTTCAAATGTCTGTAATAACAGCAGGACAGTTGAGTGTCTGTGGTTAGTTCACTGTCTGTAATAACAGCAGGACAGTTGAGTGTCTGTGGTTAGTTCACTGTCTGTAATAACAACAGGACAGTTGAGTGTCTGTGGTGAGTTCAAATGTCTGTAATAACAGCAGGACACTCGAGTGTCTGTTTCCTAAACTGCTGCAGTTAGTTGAACAGGTGAAGGAAGACAACTTTGTTGGCAGGAACCTGTGTTTTTCATCACAATTAGATAAAAAATAAAATCTTATTTGAAATAAAATTGACTAAAATGAAACAAGTGATGGTTTTGGCGAGTCTAGATTAACTGAATTGTTTAGTATAATGTATGTAGACAGGCAAAATACTGAATCAAAGATCACTGACCGCATTCAGAGAGAAAACAGACGTCCTCTACTACAACTATGAAGGATAACAATGTCTAAAATATGACTTAAACTATTAAGCTTTTTAGTACAAAGACTAAATCTAAGATAACTGCCAAAGTGAAAATGGCAGCCAACAGATCTTCAAAGGGAAAGTCCCCCTTAAAAACACCTTTACGTCAAATGAAACAGCTGTTGATGATACATCCTCCATCTCTAGCTCCATGATGGTGCTTTCTGGTGTATTTGTCTTATTTTTATAAATAACCAAATATCAATGAGATTTCACGATGGTTCGACCGTCGCCAGTGTCATTTGAGAGCAGAACGTCATTCTGAAACATAACGTTTTTATCTAGAGATAGCATTTAGCTCCAAAGTTAGCGAGGAATCTATCCTAGACAGGTGTGTGTTGGGGAGTTGGGTATTCCTATTCCTGACTCTTAGTATCACGGAGTGGATCAGTCAGGCTGAGGGAAAGAGAGCACACCCAAAAGGCAAAAATTACTGTCGCCTGGCAACACCAGCCCACAATTTTCCCTTTGCTTATTGTAGCCTGGCAAGGCTGAATTGGCATATTGCTTGGGAGAGAAGTCATTTCAGCTCCACTGTACGGAGAGAGAATGGGTGATCGACAGTTCCCCTCTTTGCTCAGACATCAGCAGCAACTTCTCATTGGATGAAGACGCGTCGCTCGAAGCTGCCATTGGTTTCTGCTATTGACTGCTGAACTGAGAAAACGCAAACGTGTAAAACGACATATTTACATACATATATATATAAATGTATATATATATGTATATATAGATAGAAGGGGACGAGAATACTCACTGAGATAGAGGGCCAGAGGGCCAGTGGCATGCATATATATATATAAAGAGCTCTTTTTCAAAAAGAGATAAAAGCCAAATTTTAAAAAATGAGTTTGCGCCACTTTGCTGTATACAGAACCTTTCACTGCTTCATCAGTGTTTCTGCCAAATCTCTATATTTCCCTGTTTAAAATGGTCTCAAGATGCAGTTCCTTTCCAAACCGCGACCAGCGCCAAACCTATTTTTAGCCTAAATGCGATACGTCCTCTCGACCAATCAGAATGCAGTGAGCGTTCTATGCGATCCAACATGGCGGCGCTCTGAAGCGGGAGAGTTTTTTGTGTCGTCCGTCCGTTCAACATGTTCAGACTGAGCCATAAAAACCATTTAGACAAGATAAACTGAATATTAACCAAATGTGTGGGTCCGGGTAAAAAATGTCATTTTCCTGAAAACTATTAAAATGGATTTGTAGCGTTTTGGAAAAGAGCTCCTCAGATATATATATATATATATATATATATATATATATATATATATATACTGCACTGATTAAATGATTACTTTTTCTGTTTGTGTGTCAAATATTATTATTGTTATTTTTAGCATTATATCAAAAATATCCAGCATAATGAACATGAGTGCATTGAATGTCACTTTGAATGTAATCAGTCTAACAGTGCTTGTCCTCAGAGACAGACGTAATGACAGAAATGCATCCATGTTGTTCATGTTGGTGTGTTCGAGTCAAATATGACTACAGTTTAGTGCGGTTCCTGCTGGTGGACCAGTTCTAGCTGAATGGTAATTATGATAAATGTGGGGGAGGTTATTTCCATGCTATTACCATGCAGATCTCCACTGAATAATGTCCAGTGAAAGGGGCCAGTCTTGACCCCTGTCACCTTCCCGGCAGCTAATAGGATGTAATCATTGGTAATTGGCAGCCGGCAGCATTTACAAAAGGGCCAGTGATTAATGCTAATTAAGAATGGAAAATGTGTGTGTGTAGTTTGTGTGTGTGTGTTGTCATGTGTGAAGGAATACTTGTGTATCTGACCTTGTGTGTTCTCCGAGCCTGGTTCCAGCAGCTGAGTTCAGCCCTTAACAACCAGCCTGAAATCAAATACGCTGCTTCAAAGGCGTCTGGGCTGCAGCCTGCCTGCTTTAACTCGGCTCCTGCATCACAGGAAGTAAGACAGATCTCTCCCACGGATCTGGTGATGTCTCTACTCTCTGAGGAGGACTGCCGAGTCAGCGCAGACTTGAATGACAGACAGAGTGAAATCTGGTAGTGTCTGGGAGTGCATCTCAAACAGGAGAAAACTAGATGTTGTGTTTTGCCGACTGTCAAAGAAAGGAGATGAGAAGTGCAGTTTTATCTGCAGTTTACTTTCTTACGAGACACTGACCCCGCAATTAGCTCTGTGACATGAAGCGTCCAATAATGCCAACGCACGCAGGGCTCGACAGTAACAGTTGCCAGGTTGCCACTGGCAACCATTCTGAGGGAATTGGCAACCGATTCTTGGCCTTTGTTTGCCATCAGTGGCGGCCATTTTTGTAACATTTAGGCTAAAATTAGGGACAGGAAACAGCAATCTGTGCACCCCAGAAAACAGTGTTACATTTTATATATTTGTTGCATTATTCATTCATTCATTCATTCAGTCATCTTCAACCGCTTATCCCGGGGTCAGGGTCGCGGGGGGGCTGGAGCCGATCCCAGCTGACATCGGGCGTGAGGCGGGGTCCACCCTGGACAGGACGCCAGTCTATCACAGGACACATAGAGACGAACAGAGACAGACAACCATTCACACCTACGGGTGATTTAGAGTCATCAATGAACCGAACACCTGCACGTGTTTGGACTGTGGGAGGAAACCGGAGAACCCGGAGAGAACCCACGCAGACACGGGGACAACATGCAAACTCCACACAGAAGGGCCCCAGCCGGGATTCAAACCAGGAACCCTCTCGCTGTGAGGCGACAGTGCTAACCACTACCCCACCGTGTAGCCTTTTGTTGCATTAGTGATATTTAAATATTGCAGTTAAAGGCAACACCTGAAACCTGGCAACTGCATGCGACAATGCACACATCTGTGTCTGCACGTGCTTTGTTGCGATTACTCGTGTGAGCACGGGCATTTGTCTTGAAGACAACTTAATGGCAAAGCGATATTAGTTGTGGGGTGAAAAGTTCAACATCAGAAATGAATGTGCAAATGGATTGAAGTGACAAAGACCCGGATGAACCAGAACCAAAAACAAAGGGAATGTGATGATATTGTGGTCTTTTATGACACATTTCACATACTTACATACATTTTGTGCAGCTAACTTCTTTATTTAACTTGCACAGGAAGTCATTAATCTGAGCAGTTGTTCGCTTCAGTAAATTTCATCTGGCAATTCAGATAAAATTAAATTTCAGCATCTGGCTTTTGATTTGGAAATGTAATACTGTGGTGAACACGTTACTGCGTCATGTCAGTGCAGTCCACAGTCAACCAGTATGTTTGGAAGAGAACTAATGATCTGAATATTGATATTGACAATCCAGTTCTCTTTACTTTGCTTTTATATGTAATCTTGTATTTTCAGGACTTTACAATGCGTCCCTGCTGCATTCAAAGCTGCTACCGTACACCAGGAAACACTGAACTTCCCCTGCAAAGTTTCCATCTTGAAGTTGTCATGTTTGACCTTCACGCCAGGTCAGCTTACTACTTAATGCCATGAAGAGTGGCAGCTGCACTGTGATGAACAATCTGGGTCTCAAACTCTTCTAATGCAGAGGTGAATGGGATTTCTCTACCATGACAGACAAAGACATGACAGACACGGGGCTTTAAAAGGCCTTCGTAAAAAAATATGCTCATCTCATGTTTGTGTGGAAAGCTTTGCCAAAGGTTTTACTCCTTTTCATTGACACCGAACAAGAGCCAGGAGAGGATCCCACTTATTAAACATTACCTCTCCACAGGCTGCCTCATTATCTTCCATAGAGGAGCCGCTCCAGAGCCAGATACAGCACGAGGGGAAGACAGGTTTCAGCTCTGACCGAGTTGATGCTGTCAAAGCTGAGATGCTGTATAATGGATGGCCTCGATTTAAATTTTGCTACACATCCTAAACGTGTATTACAGTCGGTGTTAGCGTGGTTAGAGCAGCTGCATCCCCACTGACAAGTTCAGATTTAATTCAAGACTTCAATCCATCACACAGACAGAGTTTTGGCCAATACCAACAATTAAGCGATTCTGCAAGTGTCCAAAAATAAGCCGACGCTGGACTGAGCTGAAGAAATCAGAAAGTCTACACCAGCGTTTGGCACGGTGAGTCTTGTCTCAGCCATGTGGAGCTTGTTTGAAGTCGCTACTGATGTGCTGTTATTTATGCAGAGCAAGACCACAGAGACCACAAGCAGAGGGCTGTGTGACCCACATTCGGCAGACTTGAAAGTGCTGCTCACTGCTAAGTTTATCAGAGGGCAAAAGTACATGGAGGGCATAGCCGTTTCATCTGGGCTGCTCATCCCGTGTAACCAGCCTATACAAATACAGCGCGCCGAAATGGTCCACGAAGAACTGGCTCTGACCAATATTTCTAGGGCTTAAAAGGGTCATTGCGTCGGTATGTGTCCGTAGACAGAACACTTGAATATAAATCAGATATCACATCAGCAGAGTTCATATTTGAATCACCCAATTAGGACACATGAACCAAATCATTGCAGCGGGTCGATCAGTCCTGGCAGAGATAAACTTACTCTGCCTTGATTTTAGGATACAGATTTTTAACTTTTACCTTGGGAAATGTGTGAACATCTTTATCATTCAGGTGTAACACTATGGGGGGTTTTGCAAGGTACCTCCCAACTGTCAATCAAAGAATGGATTCAGTACTACTGCGTATTTTCCTTGGATTTTCTATTTGTGAAATTTCAAAGTTGTCCTGACTGGAGAATGGCCGGTCCTTTAAAAACATACCTGGCAGGTGATTGGATGAACCGTCTGTCCATCAAAACTGTGTTAAAGTTACGCAGGAAAAGAGTGAAAACAGATTTTCCATCAATAAAAGTTACTATTTGCTCCTTTTCAGGGCGCACTCACACTGTCCTTCCGTCCCGGGCCAAAACCGTTTTTTCAGCTAAAGCCTAGAGCGTTTGACCAGTGTGAGTGCACCCGCTCCGCGCATAACCGCGGACAGCTGGCCGTCCACGGCCCGTCTGAGAGAGGTGGGTTTTTGTAAAGCCTGTTTGCACGTGTACGAGCACGAGCGTGCGCACGTGTACAAGCACAAGCACAAAACCTACGGCGGTAGCGGTATGTGCGTCTGTTGGGACATAGAAGTAAGAAGGACGGACCATGCGCGGACATTTCAAACAATGGCGGTGAAAGGTTCACGTTGGTGTGATGCGGAGGTGGAGTGTTTACTGCAGATTTGGTCGATGAAAATATTAAAAAACAGTCGACAAGACGCACAAAAACTCCGAGGTCTACGGAAAGATTTGTAAACAAAGCCACGCATCGCCATGACGTCATCAATGCGTGTGACCTGTTACGGCGTGATGACGTATAGGCAGCAAGAAGCATTCTCCGAGGCCCAGGTAGTGTGAGTACAAACGGGCCTGGGGCGCGGGGGGACAAGGACCCTAAAGCACGGGGCACGGGACGGACGCACAGTGTGAGTGCGCCCTCGGAGACAACTTGTGTCCTTGCAGAGAGAGATTGTCCCAAGTGTTCTTTGGAAATCGTATTTAGCTGCAGTTTTTACAACTAAATATGGAATATAGAGTTGAATCTGGGTAAAGCACAGCACTGTGATGTTAAACATCAAGGGTTTGTTATGAAGCCTTACACCGTCTGTTCCTTGAAACTTTGTGTTGGGGTTTCTTGACACATTACAACCGTTACATTTAATGATCATGAATATGTAGATTACATTTTTGCACTTCAGACAGAATGAAGATGATGATTATTAATAATATACGATAAAACTGATATAGATGTCGTATATCTGATTAGAAGAAGCCAAACTTAGTTCCTACATTTAACATAATACTCCGTGAGGTCTTTTTCCAGTGAGGTCAGGGAGTCACCTTTTGTGTTCTGCGCGGTCGACACTGTAAAGCCGACTCGATTCCTTCCCCGTACGTCAGAAACTGATGCTGGCTGACAGTCAGGGGGGAATTAATTACACACTCACGGATTCCCAGTTCTGACTGCAAACACAATGGGTTCAACACAAACAAACACTGGTCAGCATTCATTCGCGCAGATGAATAAAACAACACCAGTCATTATCTGCGTCCCTCATCTCTCCTTTGTCTCGGCTGCTCCACTTTGCCCAGAATTTGCTGACGGCCTTTATTGTGCAGCTCAATATCAGAGACAAAAATGCATCTGATTACTTTCTCTCAACAACCCGGCTGCCACAAGACACTCAACCGTCATTTAACTCACTGCCATGTTAATGAATAAATACATAATGCATCATTGTAGTGGGGCATTTCCCTCTGAATAACCCAGATTGAAATAAATTGGTCATGATTAAACCTGAAATATCCTTCTTTGTCAGGTTTTGTCTCTGTAATAAACCTAAATGCTTGTTGATGAGGACATAAAAAAGCCACAGTGTGATTATATACCACTGTTGAGCACTCAGAAAATGGAAATGGCAACAGTCTTACATTCATTTGCTCTTCTCATATGCTGAAACGCACGAGGCTTCGTTATAGAAAGGCTAAATGAATATCATAAGATCCACTCTGCTTGACTCGCTGGCAAGAGCAAGTTCTCTGTAATCAGCTGAATCACCAATACAGTATCACTTACAAGCCATTTCATAGTGGGGCTGTCCCAAACACTATTTTGAAACTTTGGAGCTTTACTCATCGACAGCAATTATTTGGATACTCCTTAGCGTTGGTGGGGGTGGACATTCGCCATATGTGTGGTCATTTACGGTGTTTATCCCATAGGCTATAAAAAATTAATGTAGCATCGCCTTCAAGGTCTGTTCTCTCAACTTGATCCAATCGTACTCGATCTACAGGAGTCGCCATCTTGTCAGATTTTGACTCTGACTCATTTCCTCTTACCAAAAAAGGGCATGTATGTGACGTTGGGGGGGAAGGGAGATACGTCCATCTGGCTGACGTATACCGACGAGGAGAAGTGAGGGCAAGAGGCTAGCTGTCACTCAAGAGGCCACGCCCCTAATTATTCATAAACTTTAACCTCCAATAAAATCCAATCTAGCCTGGTCCATAAAAATTCACCCCCCTCAGTGTTGTCATGGAGATATGAGCTAAAAATACAGACTAGAATGTTATTTTGTCCTTAAACAGGTTTAATGATGCTGTGAATGGCCTGTTTAACATGGGGGTCAATGAGAAACTGCCCTATTGTGCAAACTACACCTAGTGGACACTAAGAGAACTGCAGTTTTTGGCACTTCCTGATTGGATCAACCAGGAAGTCGCTGTGGTTGGGGCTTGGTTTGTCCTCCAGGCTACCACAGCATGGCCCCACAGACCTCTACACACATCAGACCGCTTTGTTACAACGCCACATTTCTCTCGGGACGGCGCAGCGCTGCGGTGTTTCAGTGTTTACACTTTATGAATCAGTCTGGCAGCTAGCCAGAGTCAGAGCAGAGCAGCCACGGTTGGTAGAGCGAGAAAGTTAAGCCGAGCACACACTGTAGGCTTTTGGAAATCTTGTTGTTTAATTCCAACTCATCATCAGTGCCCACAGTGTACAGGTCAAATAGAAATTAAAACACCCCGTCAGCCCCTGAGGACTTGTCTTGTTATTATTGTCAATAAAGATGTCAGTACCATTACCAGAGGGTCACAGTAATTAGCACCTCTGAAATCGTGTAACATGATACATTACTGCACTGTAAAGATCAGCCGGCGGGAGACACCAGAGTTGGCTTTAAACAACTTTATTTACGTCCCTCTCTCACTTCATGCAGGTGCAGTGAGGAATCAACTGTGTGGAACCGACTCCTAGCTTTGCTTCATCTGTGTGAGAGCCTGACCGAGCAAAACCTCTGACATGTCAGAAATTCATCCGAACGTCGGGCGGCAAGTCATGAGCGCTTGGTCTGGCCATGATCGCTCCTCCCCCCTGTGCACCGCACAGCAAATGATGCCAGACAAGGCTGAAGTCCAGTCTGACTCCAGTAAACGGGCTAGGGGGGAAAATATGTGTGCAAATGACTTATTTTAAGTCTGAATGTATGAATGGGGGTTTAGTTAGAAGCTTATCTTTATCCAGTAGCTTATTTGGCATATGAGCGATGTGCTGTTATCATTGATATGTTACCGTGTATGGGGTATGTCCTGTTCGGAGCACAGTGAATGTGTGTAATGTGTGTAAAAGCACACAGTTACAAACACCTGTTTTGTAAATCCTTCCCTTCTGCCGTCACCAGTGCGTCTCATACAGTGAGTGATATTAGGTCGACAACGCATCAGTGTCTGGTCAGACTCCGCAGACAGAGTCTGAAGCTTCAGCCCGTGCAGCTGCAGAGCGGCCTCACGCTGCCTTCAGACATGCATATATAAAGAGGCAGGCTGTCTCCAGTCTCTCACTGAATCTGGAGCTTTCAGCCATGTTTAGTGCTCTGCATATCATTTGCATAATTTAAATGGCTGGTTTTTGACACCACCACAGGGAGGATGGGAGAGAAGGCTTGATTACAAAAAGTTAATTTGCAATGTTCTTTTAATGTTTGTAATGTTTGTTTCTTGCAGTATACGTACTTGCAATAAATTTAGTTTCTTACGTTGCAAAATGTTCAGAGAAGAGAGCACGGATTAGTTTTTATGATATCGAAACCTTTTGTTTTTCAGTATTCAAAATCATTTCTTAAACTGTCTCTACTGCACTGTAACTTCCATTACATGCCTTCAAAATGACACTTAATTGGCAATTATGCTTTTAATTAACTTCTACTTATATTGCTCAAATGTCATTTTATATGTTTTCCAACACTTTTCTTAAAAGTTTAATACTTTACTTGTCTTTTTCCGATGTTTTTAAATGTAATTTTATATGATTTTCTTTCCAATGCTTTTAATGTTTTATGTAACGCACTTTCAATGACCTTGTTGAATTGTGCTGTACGGATAAATTTACCTTGCCGAGCCTATTTTATCTTTTATTATAGAATACTTTTGTACATTTAAATTTGGCTGGGTGGTTAAAAACACAATAACACATGTTCTATAGATCCCACTTTACACCGTCTCTAAGGGCTACACTATGCAGGAAGCTACAAACAAGCTTTATGCACACGGCAGGTCAGGAAAAAAGAAACATGCTACAGGTAAAATGATAGGAGTATAATATCTGCAAATCTCCTCTGCATGCCCTGCTGGGAAAGTGTGTAAGGGGCAGAATCGGAGACGGTTGTGTGTGTTTTTTCCAATAGAGCAGGGCCTGCGATCCTTGAGCTGAAGGAGCATTGCTCTCCCCAGACACGCTTCCTGCACACGCAGCACTACCCGGGGAGCTCAAGCCTGATTGGAGAGGACAGGCCGGTCCACTGTTGCCAGCAGAGTGTTCAGGATTGGGCATATGCGACGGCGTCCTGGCATTGACATCGTTCCACTGGGCTCTGATTGGCAGCGGTGGCCAGCATGGCTCACAGGCAGCACACCTGATGATGGGGAGAGGTCCCGCCAGATAAGGCTGTCTTGATGCCGCCCATATGACAGCCGGCCATAATCCTACATTCTTCTGAAAGTGCTGCCTGTACCCTGGGTATATCTACATCAGGCTGGAGGAGATCATTCTTCCTGAACATGGCTCTCTCCAGCTCAGCGGAGTGACAGACAGCCAGGCGGGCGGGACAGCTTGGCGGACAAATAGCTTGCTCCTGCACGCTCCTCCACCACAGAGGACTTGTGTCAAAAGTGATGGTTGACACCCCGGCTTTAAAGCCTAATGGCATTAAGGTTGTGAGCAGACAGCTGGTTAGAGAGGAGCGCATGGAGCCTAGAGTGCATTATTAAGTGTAATGAATGTCAGCGCACGAGCTCATCCGACACATCAGGTGCCAATTATAGAGGTGGGCCCTGATTTAGGCTTGGATTTCTAAACTCAATGCACCACGGAGCTCCTTTGGCCTAACTGACATCTGCCTCATTAACTCGGAGAAACTGGGGGACAAGGCTGGTGACCATCCTCGCCTCCAGGCCTCCGCGAGCCCTCGCAGGGGCACAGGGACACGCATTCTCCCTGCCGCGTCCCCAGCTGAGCTCACTCCTTACCTATTATTGATGAGGTGGAGGGTGAATGGAATATGAATGGGAGACAGCCGGAGTGACATTTGGAGGTGATTAGATAGTCTTGTGCACCATAGCTGGAGTGTTCGGCAGGGCAGTTCATTCATTAGTCAACACTGAACAGTGCTTCAAATCTTCACGCATAAAGAGGTAAATAAAGCATTCATGGGTATCATTGCCTCGGGCAGCCGGAGCAAACACTATTGATTTTTCTGAAGTGCTCTAAAATAATAGTCACAGATGTGTCAAGGCATTCATCAAACCGTCTCTATGAGCCCGATCCTCCGCGCAGTAAAAAGCCAATGTGCTGCTCCGTTCTCTCAGAGTAATCGGAAATCTGTGCCAGTGTTAGCGGTGACAGTTTCGCTACTTGGTACAATATACTGTCAACCAATCACACACACACACACACACACACACACACACACACACACACACACAGGGACCTCACAAGCACCAGCGTTTTCCCTTTCACAGAACAACAACATATGCAGCTCTCTTAAACCGCACGTTTCAAGCTCCATCTTTCAGGGACAGAGAGAGGACACAGAGTCGACGGTGATTTAAGATCGATATTCAATAAACTATACGGGGAAATTCTCTTCAAGCTGAAGAATAATGCGCCAGCACATTTATACGTCCTCCCAAGTCTGTCGCAAACAGACGAGCCTCGAGGTGTGTGTTGTCTACTCTTTCAATAATATGTAATGTACTCACCTCTATAAAGCAGATTCTCCCAAGGCACCGCCAGCTGCCTCGCAATATATTCTCGGTCAGCTTGGTAGCACTGATTATTGGGCCGTTATATCATGGCCACAGCAACAACAACAACAGGGGGGGAGGGCGACCACAGGGAGCTTTTAGAACTGTCCGCACTGAGCTTTATCGGAGGAAGTATAACAGGTCAGCCGAGAGGTGACCAGATAATTTGACCTCATCTGATCACAAGGGAATGCACGCTGGAATCAGACAGTGGCTGCCGTCATAGAGTAACGTGCACACCCCTGATCAAATAACCACCGGTCAACAGTATAATGGAGGGAGGGTGGGGGGGGGGGGGGGTGCATAATGGGTGGTTGTGGAGGGATTTACTTTAGCTGTTATGTTCTGACAAGTCAGAGGTTTCCACTGTAGAGTATCACCCAGAGCGTGCCTTTGTTCATGTATCATGTTTGTGTTTAAGGGCGCACTCACACTGTCCTTCCGCACCGGGCCAAAACAGGTTTTTCGGCTAAAGCCTCGTGCGTTTGACCAGTGTGAGTGCAACCGCTCCGAGCATAACTGCGGCCAGCTGACCGTCCACGGCCCGTATGAGAGAGGTGGGCTTTTGTAGAGCGCGTTTGCACATGTACGAGCACGACGCCTACGGCGATTCTGACGTCATTTCCTGTGCGCCTGTTGGGACATAGAGAAAAGAAGGAGGGACCATGCGCGGACATTTAAAACAATGGCGGCCAAAGGTTCACGTTGGTGTGATGCGGAGGTGGAGTGTTTACTGCAGATTTGGTCGATGAAAAGATTTAAAAACAGTCGACAAGACGCACAAAAACTCTGAGGTCCACGGAAAGATTTGTAAACAAAGAGACGCATCGCGATGACGTCATCAATGCATGTGACGTGTTACGGCGTGATGACGTATGGACAGCAATAAGCATTTGCGCGAGGCCCAGGTAGTGTGAGTACAAACGGGCCTGGGGTGCGGGGTGAGAGGGAGGGGGGACAAGTAAAGCCCGGGGCGCGGTGCAGAAGGACAGTGTGAGTACGCCCTAAGTGACAGAACGAAGATGCAAATCTTTTAAACATCATATCAAACATTTTAGACTCTCCAAGTATCTATGACCAACATTAGAATACAGTAGCGTGGGGCGACCGCATGACAGATCGGGCAGGATTATTTATTGTTGACTGTCAGCCACAGCCACTCTGGACAATGGGCTAGCACTCAGTCTGGCACTTAAACTCGTCCACACAACTCTCACACACCGCAAGGGCCAGTCCCTCATTAGGCGCTGCGGACACTTCACTGGTCGCCGCTAACACTTGAGAGTTGATTGTCATCCAATTCAGTCTCAACAGGACTGCTGGAAATATTCTCCTCCTGATCAGCACTTACCCTCCCAATAGTTCCCATTGCAGTGTTTTTAAACTGTTCATTCTACCTTCACTTCTTCCCATCACAGTTTAGCTCGTAACTAATCATGGATTTGTTGATCTACGGCACAACATACGTCAGCAAATTCCCCACTGAATCTTGAAACTTGAAAAGGCGATTGCTAACAAGTGGCTAATTGAGACTAAAGACATCATCGTGGTGTACTAGTGAAGTCAGTCGGAAGCTAGTGGGTGGAGTGGTTCATTTATAGCCAAAAATTATCTTTTCACCTCTGTGATGCATTTAAGCTTCAAAAATCAAAACATTGGTGTTCATTTGTGAAAATTATCTTGCTAAACGAATCGGAGTATAATAAACTCTTAAGCCACGGAGCTTATTCTGCAATGATCCAAAATCCAATGGAAAAACACCATTTCTGTCTTCTTGACGAGGGAACCAGGGCGATGCTAACTTCTGGGTTAGCCTACTAAAAAATACGTCATCCCTGCAGGAATCCCATTTCAAATATCTCATATTTTACGCATTTTTATTCGGGATGTTGTAGTATTTTGATAGCATTATATATATCTATATTAAATGTTTAAAAGAGATCTCTTCGCATACCACAAGAGGAAGCTCACGTACCGTCAGTGGCACATGTGCCGCAGTTTTAACAGCGATGAATTGCATTATTCTAATGTTCTGAGTGATGAGATGTCAAGATGAATAAGATTTCCCTTCCACATCTCAGGCAGCACAATTGAATAACTCCACGAGATTCACCTAATTGTTAAATTTTTATCCTAAATGTCTTGTACGAGCAGCTAA
Organism: Echiichthys vipera; assembly: GCF_963691815.1. NCBI lineage: Eukaryota > Metazoa > Chordata > Actinopteri > Perciformes > Trachinidae > Echiichthys > Echiichthys vipera. Next base: position 32,947,274 of record NC_139829.1, on the reverse strand, counting down.
CCGAGACTCCATCTCTTGTGAAATACACGTCAACAGCAATACTGCATAAAGGAAAGCATACTCACCTGATTGACAGATCGGAGGATGACGACACAGTGACGAGAACATAGAAAGAGAAGAAGAGAAAAAAGACTTTAGCAACATTTGCGATGTATCAGCAGCCTCGAGGCCGACATATTATTCTCAATTTAAAAAGATGTCATATGATCTCACTGGGGTTCTGAGGCTAAGGCACTAAAAAGCTGCACCCAGGACCAGGCATCAGTATTCTGGCAATGCAATGTAACAAGCAGTGCTTTGAAAAGCCCTTGTTGTTCAGTCTTTCCCTGTACAGCGTAACATTTGTACCATCAGCACTCAGCCGAGGTGTGACAAGGACCCTGGAGGTCTGGGAACGCTGTCTCTTTGCCGCAGTCCCAATTAGAAGGCTTCACCTGGCCAGCAAGGGATGGCGTCAGAAGTCCTCCATCTGTCAGACCTGTGCACTACCACTGTCATATCACTCTTCACAAACAGCCACTGAGGCCAACAGCCGCTGCCTAAAAGCCCCATGTTTCAATGGCCATCACGGCTCGCTCGAAATGCTCGCTGTACTTTGACAGGCTGCTCCTCTCACTCCTTCAAGGAAGACACACAGGCTATACCGTAAATACTGCATGTCAGACAACTCTCGAGGACTCTCTAGTACCAGCAAACCGAGGGATTGAGAGCGTGGGGGGTTGAAATCTCTTAGCAACTCGAGAGAAGGGCAGATGGAAAGAACTCAGCACAAGTTTGTGAGGTAATGTTGTGGAAATACTTTTAAAGGAGCTTGAATATAGCAAAACTACATCAGCATTGCACAGCTGTCGACCATCATTTTCAAAATCCTTATTAAAAATAAATGGCTGTTGTAGCCAGCAACTAACGGTTGACCCACCTTCAAATTTAGAGAGGTTTATGGGGGCATTTTAGCCGGACCAGGCTGGATGTAAGATTTTGGGTGGGTCTCCAGTCATGACCTAGCGGTGGGAGCTCGCCCCCGAGGGCCCGCTGGACAGTCCTGGCCGGTGACACATTGATGTATGAGCTCCAGTTTTTCGCTCCCTCTCCCCCTCAGCGCAGAGAAGCAGGTGTGCTGATCAGTGCCACTTGATCTGTCAGTCGGATGGATAAAAATAGCCTTGGAGATTGAGCTGGGAAAAGGACTCACCTAACTCTTCGGTGGAAACTCAATTGACTTTGAAAGCCATCTAGAATGTTCTTGACCACTTTTCAAGGTCGGACATCTTAAACGTGGCTTTTCAGTTATCTAGGCTTGTCTTACCTTTAGGTGACTGGTCGCTTAAAAGGAAGAACTGCCTTTCATCGATGTCACATTACCACATAATTCTGTTATCATCTGAAAATACACTCAAGTACTCTGGAACAATACATTATCTCCGCTGTATCGCAACATACGTCACAACTAGCAGTTCACTTTTTAACTAATTAGGACAAATTAGTCATTTTCCAATCTGTCAAGCTAGAAAGCAGAGCTACCATTCAGATAAAGGCAAAAGTTATTTGCTGCCTCACTTCTTTGCTGCCTCACTTCTTTCCTTCCTGGTCATTTAGGGCGCACTCACACTGTCCTTCTGGCCGGGGCCAAAACCGGTTTTTCAGCTAAAGCCTAGTACCTTTAAGCAGTGTCAGTGCACCCGCTCCGCGCATAACTGCGGCCAGCGGGCCGTCCACGGCCCGCTTGAAAGAGGTGGGCTTTAGCGGAGCCGTTTGCACATGTACGAGCATAAGTGTGCGCACGTGTACGAGCACGAGCACGAGCCCTACGGCAGTAGCGTTATGTCCGCCTGTTCGGACATGTAAATAGAAGGACGGACCATGTGCGGACATTTAACAACAACAACAATGGCGGTGAAAGGTTCACGTTGGTTTGGTTGAGATTTGGTCGGATGAAAAGATTCAAAAACAGTCGACAAGACGCACAAAAACTCAGAGGTCTGGGGAAAGATTTGTAAACAAAGCCACACACACGCGATCAATGCGTGTGCCGTGTTACGGCGTGATGGCATATGGACAGCAAGAAGCATTGGCCGAGGCCCTGGCAGTGTGAGTACAAACGGGGCTGGGGCGCGGGGGGAGAGGGAGGGGGGACAAGTACCCTAAAGCCCGGGTCGCGGTGCGGAAGGACAGTGTGAGTAAGCCCTTACTGTCAGATTTAGTTGAAATATCCTGGGCTATCCTCCTGCTCTCGCTGTAGGCTTTGAAAAAAAATGCATAACTTTGCAAGTTTTCTCTGAAGTCCCTGATCAAGAAAGATTGAGGGCAGAAACTATAGATGGGGAGTAAAGCTGCAGCGTCAGCAGCTTTCATTGCGGGGAGGCTGAAGAGGCTCGGCTGGTTGTTTGAACAGCAGGCGGCTATTACACCACGCGGATGCTCAGAGTAATTAAATGTGCTCTGTTCGCCTTCATGTTCCTCTCTCTCCATCAACAATGCCTTAAATCTGCACGGGTAGATTTAAAGTGGCGTTCATTTCAATGTTGTTTGCTGAAACCTTTTTTTTTCCTGCCAAAAGCAGCAGAAGTGTTTTATCCACTTGTCGTAGCCTCACAGTTACAGGAGGACTGATTAAAAAGCACCCAAAGTGAAGATGCGTGTTGGGAACGCCGCGCGATAAACTCCTCCATTAAGTCCTCGAGTGAATTAGTTGTGCTGTAGTTACGTTCCCTTTGACTGGGTCCACTTTTAATGAGCAGTTCTCTATTTCATTTCCACTTGACACATTCCTATCTAACTCTGTCAAAGGTGCAAAACGAGGTGCTCAGAAGAAGCTCGTCTAATTAGCACGCCACTTGTGGTGGTCCCAACGGCAACCGCCATTTTCAAATATTAAAGCTATTATCATGATCACTCGCGCCATTAACATAAAAGCAAGGCAATGGGCCATTTCATGTGGCTACCTACACAAACACCTCGCAAAGCATATTCAAATCACAGAGAGATACGGGCTCAGCGGGGAATACGTTATGGCTAATAGTGGTTAGCACTGTCGCCTCACAGCGAGAATGTTCCAGGTTTGCATCACGGCTGGGGCCCTTCTGTGTGGAGTTTGCATGTTGTCCCCGTGTCTGCGTGGGTGTTCTCCGGTTTCCTCCCACAGTCCAAAGACGTGCAGGTGTTCGGTTCATTGATGACTCTAAATCACCCGTAGGTGTGAATGGTTGTCTGTCTCTGTTCGTCTCTATGTGTCCTGTGATAGACTGGCGTCCTGTCCAGGGTGGACCCCGCCTCAAGCCCGATGTCAGCTGGGATCGGCTCCAGCACCCCCCACGACCCCGACCCCGGGATAAGCGGTTGAAGATAAATGAATAATAATGGTAAAGCACATAAATGGGATATCGTGCTGTCAGAGGGGTACTCCCAGGTTTCACGGGTTCACTTAGTAGGGGTGGGCAATGTGACAAAAATCTCATATCACGCTAAAGGTCATTTCATATCCCGATAACGATAAATATCACGATATAGCGGAGACTGCTGAGGTTTTTAAAAAGAGGCTCAAGACCCATTTTTTTAACCAGGCTTTTATTTAATGGATTTCTTTGAGGAAGTGCTAATCAGAGCACTTTTTATCCTTTTTTACTGTTTTAATCTCCGTGTTTTAGCCTTCATGCTTTTATTTTTATGTCCTCATGTCTTATGCTCTTATGCTTTTAGCCCCTCGTGTTCTTAGCCTCTGTGCTTTTATGTTTTAGTCTCCATATTTTAACCCTTTACTGTTAGGCAACAGTTTTTAATCTCCAGTGTTTCCTCAGGGGGCCTAAAGGATTGGGAGTTGTCTCTGGTCTGGCCGCGGGGGGTGCTGTCCCGTGGACGGCTCCGGCCCGGGCGGCTAGAGGGCTCTGCACCTTGGTGCGGAGGCTCCTGTCTGCCCGGGTTGGGGGGGTCTCTGTGGCGGTGCTCCCTGTGACCTTGGACTGGGATCTCTCCCGGTGTGGTTGCCCCCCCCCCAAAGGTAGCTTCCTCTAGCCTCCTCTGTACCTCAGGTCTCGCTGCCCGGCCATGTCTCTGTAGTGACAGCTAGTGTTTGTGTAGGTGTGAGTGTGTGTGTCTGTGTGTGTGTGTGTGTGTGTGTCTGTGTGTGTGTCTGTGTGTGTGTGTGTGTGTGTGTGTGTGTGTCTCTGTGCATGACTGTGGGGGTCGGAGGGTTCTTTTAACTTTCTTCTCCTGATTTTATTGGATGTTTCTCTTTTTCTGTACGTCTCTGTAACTTGGCACTGTGCGATACTTTCTGTATGAAAAGAGTAAAATAAATAAAGGTTGATTTGATTAAGCATACATATTTTTTTGTATTTTATGTTAAATCAGCATTTAGAAAAGCTTATTTCTTTTACATTGTGATTTGTTTATACTTGAAAAAAAGATACTCATGTTAGATTCAGTGCTGGACCTAAATATTCAAATATCATTGTGTTGGGTATGTTTTCATTTCCAGTATTCGGAAAGGGCTATTTGTTTGTTTTGTTTTTGCTTAATGTAGGCTATCAATAAAGGCAAACTGCAAAAATATTTACCCAGTACGTTCAACAACAAAAAAGACATTTGTAAAAATAAAAAGGAAATCAATACTTTGTATAAGAAATTTAATACTTTTGTGCTAACTTTTTAAAAAAAGTGTGAAATTCAATGCTTTTTCAATACTTTTAAGACTGTGACCAACATCCAACGCTATTGGCTGCTACCATGGAAACAGAACGAGACAGAAAGTCATCGTCAACCCGTCAAAACATTTTAAAATATGAATTCAGACTAAATATAATTTTATGGAAAAGCAATATTTTCACTCTGTACCCCTCAAAATAGAGCTTTTAATAAAGATTCTACGGATTCAACCTTTAAGCATACGTTCAGCAGATGAATGAGAGCAGCGGTCATCAAAGCCACTCGTCTACTGAAGCTCTCCGCTAAATCAGTCATTAAGTGTCTCCAACTTAAAGTGCTGACTCATTAAAGTCCCCAGAGTATTCATTCATAACTTGAAAGGTCAAGCTGATCCCGCATCAGCTTAGAGAAAAAGACAAATCTGCTCATAAGAGGCAGATTAACAATATTAGTAATAGACCCTAAAATAGTGCAGAGGAGAGGAGAGTGCAGTGTGTGTTGTGTGTTGGGGAAGAATATGCTAAAGCAAAGGCTGTCGTGGGTGTCAGGGATGAAATGTCTGGGTTTTCAGTTACCTCGGGCAAGAGGTCGCAGCATTGAGAGAGAAGAATTAATTATGTGCATATGTAAAAGAGTCACGACATAATATAAAGAAAGACAATCTAGCCAAGAGGAGCATGTTACACCCCCACCAGTGCTTGAGCATTTGGGTTTACATCTCCGTCTCTCGAACACGATCACAGAAGGAAAGATGGAAACTATCTTTGCATTGAATAAATGGTTCGTTTCATCCCTCTGCTTTGTCCTTGTCCTGGCAATATTCAGGAAAAATGCTGGTGTGGAAACATTTCCACAGAATTAACTGAGGAAATAATTCCACGTTGGTGCTAGAGTACCACAGAGCAGGCCGAAAGCTACACCGCGGTGAGGGCAATACATTCAACAATACACGACATGTGGGAATAAACATGGCACCGACACGGAGAGCACTTAATCTCCGAAGTGCTCTAAGAGAAGTCGGGGCTTTTGTCATCGGCTTCTTGGCAAGGAGTTACGTAAATCGTGTCCAATAGCTCATGTGTCTTGGAAAACACCCGTCTGCTGCTTGTTCAAGCTATGCGAAATAAGCCGACATGTGACCCCCTGCGTGACTGGTCCTGTTTTAAGGATGGCGGGGGGAAAAGGATTTAAAGGGGGATATTGTACACGCGTGATCTAAATTACTGTCAAGGGAGTCAGCGCTGAGGACAGGAAAATCTGAAAGATGCCTGCTGTAATCTCTGCAGGAAATAAAGAAACCAAGCATGGCCGTTTAATTGCCGCCTCCGACTTGGCCTCTCCGCGGTATTTTAGGGAGCTGAGCTGCCGCAGAGCCGGATGGTCATCAGTGCAAAGATAGAGGGAGGATGTGACTCGAAGGCTTAGAACTTAACCTGCCGCGTTTAGCTCCCTAATTCCAGTTCATACGTAAGTGATTCATAGGCATGATTTTCCCTTTACGTGTCACCGAGGGCATCTTTGTCAACTCAGGATTCAGCGCACGGAGACCCGGGGATGCCAACGCTTTGATAAAAGACTGATGTCGCAGTGGAGACCGAGCCTCTCTGGAGAGGGAGTTCATTGAAATGATAACAGATGAGATATTGATTCAGCGCTGATTACAGCCACACAGATGAATGTCAAAATATTGTCACACTCGTTCTTCATTATATTAGCACAGCGGGGACAAAAAGGACGGCCAGTAACGGATTCATTCCACTGGGAGGAATCCAGAGCAACTGCTTTCATGTCAAGGTTAGCTAAAGTGACTTTACTGTACATGATAATAGACTTGCTATCAGATTCAATTAAGTGGAACATGTGCAGCAGCCCTGTAGTGGAGCAGATAGAGTACGGTCCGAACATATCTGGGGTTAGAGGTTCAGCTTCTTCTGTCGTTGTTGGCGTACTGTAAGGTAATGCATCACACATGTCAGTCATCTATTTAAATGCCACGCTGCCACACACACTCTATCTGCAGATGTATCTGCAGCTGTCATCTCGATGTATAATGTATATTATTTCATGTACTGTTTCTCCAGCTGCTATTGTGCCGCCGCTGTGCCACTTTCTGTTTACAAACCGAGGCCCGGCATTGAGAACAATAAGTCTGGATGACTCAAGAGACATACGCAACACAAGCTCACAGTCCATATTTAATACAGAAGCACAAAAACAGGTCATTTACTGAGAGACAATAGCAGCAGTTCTGACCAATTATCAGGAAGAAGCCTCAAAACATCAGATAATATAGAGGCAGCATAGAAATACATGAGGGAAATATGAGTGCAGCAGACACTTTGACTCATCTATGGTTTTCCCTTCACCTCTTTTGTCAGCTACGAATCCATAATGTTGCCGTACCGGCACAATTTTAGGTTTCTTTGAGACTAACTCTGCTATGGATTTAGTGCTGTGATGCCATTCAGTTGGGAGATGTGTCTGAGCGGCGAGTTTGCTACGATCCACAAGCTCTCTTAGCTATTTTAGTCGTGCAAATAAACAAAATAAATTTATAAAATATCAAGAAATGTAATTATCTTACACGTATTTTCCTTATTAAACAGAAAATACAACCCTACACCTTCTAACTTCAAGTTCTCTTTCACCAAAGACTCTTAATTAACTTGTGAACTCATCTTAAAACACACTTTATTAAAACTTATAATAATAAAACTCACCAAACACACCCTGGTTAGTTTTTCCCAATAATCTCTTACTCTGGTTAGATGGAAATAAAACCCTTAATTCCCAGAGTTGGATGTGAGAATATGCTGAGACTATACACATTTTTTACCCGCTGCAACTGCGCCTTTGTCATTTCCTGCCGAGCAGTGGCTCGATCCTCAGGGGGCGGAGCATAAAATTAATTCATTCATTCATCTTTAATCCCTGTCGGGGTCGCGGGGGGGCTGGAGCCGATCCCAGCTGACATCGGGCGTGAGGTGGGGTCCACCCTGGACAGGACGCCAGTCTATCACAGGACACATAGAGACGAACAGAGACAGACAACCATTCACACCTACGGGTGATTTAGAGTCATCAATGAACCGAACACCTGCACGTCTTTGGACTGTGGGAGGAAACCGGAGAACCTGGAGAAAACCCACGCAGACACGGGGAGAACACGCAAACTCCACACAGAAAGGGCCCCAGCCGGGATTCGATTTGGATCTTAATATTATAAGTAAATAAATAATATTCAATACCCGTCAAACTATTCCGATGAATCTCTCCATTAGGTGGCATGAGTAACATTTTGTGTTAAGCATAAACGTTTTGAATACAGGAAGAATTACAGGTAAATTCATTGGCCTCATGTGTGTACCATCCATCCATCCAAGCCCCCTGGCCAAAAGGGGGTGGGGCAGGGTACACCCTGGACACATAGAGACAAACAGAGACAGACAACCATTCACATAGTCAACCTAACACGAGCATGTCTTTGGACTGTGGGAGGAAACCGGAGAACCAATAGAAAAAACTACACCACCGTGTCACCGACCATACAATTGACAAAATAAAAAGACAAAAATCAAACACTGGACAAGACACATCGGAAAGCGACCCAACTCTATAAAGCACAAAAGATAAAAGGAAAAACCAGTGAATATAAATATATTTTAACAGAAGTCTGAAAAAGTATGGGTCTAAACAGTTGGGGTTGGTGGATGTAGTTTGGGTAGTTTTCAAAAGTCGCTGCTTTCATCCCAGTCAGTCTTCACAGTCTTGGAGTTTCAATAACATAACAGGAAACACTCATTTTTCAGGTGATTCCTGGCCTCATTAGTTATTCATTGCCTCTAATATCCAAACATCTGTCCAGTGACCACAGGTGATCCTTGCATAACTGCCGCTGCCCGTATCACCCCTGACCCCCCCAAAAATCCATTCAGGTCAGGAGCCTGCAGAGTTTCTCCTCCAGCAGCTCCGCTTTACCTTATCAGCAACTATTCAAGGTAGCCGGACCTCATGCCTGGAGCTAAAGCACTGGAAATCATAGGAATCACACACCGGAAATCACTTCAATCTGTATGATAATTTGAGACTCTCATCTGGGATCGGTCCGGTTCAGCAGCTGCATGGAAAGTGTCACATTGGTTGGTGATTTAATCTACATGATACAGTTGAAGTACTGTACATATGGTGCAGGAATGCTCTGTGAAAAGCACTGCATAGAATAAATTAATCAAAATCTGGTCCTGTTTTTTTTAATGCACACGTACCTCGAAAGCCTTAAGTAGCCTTAAAGTTCTGGGGTACATAGATTATGCTTGAGGTGAGCACTGATACAATTCAGGGCGCACTCACACTGTCCTTCCGCACCGCACCCCGGGCTTTAGGGTCCTTGTCCCCCCCTCCAGGCCCGTTTGTACTCACACTACCTGGGCCTCGGAGAGTGCTTCTTACTGCCTATACGTCATCACGCTGTAACATGTCACACGCATTGATGACGTCATGGCGATGCCTGGCTTTGTTTCCAGATCTTTCCGTAGACCTCGGAGTTTTTGTGCGTCTTGTCGACTGTTTTTGAATCTTTTCATCGACCAAATCTGCAGTAAACACTCCACCTCCGCATCAAACCAACGTGAACCTTTCACCGCCATTGTTTTAAATCTCCGCGCATGGTCCCTCCTTCTTTTTTCTATGTCCCAACAGGCGCACAGGAAATGACGTGAGAGCCGCTGTAGGCATTGCGCTCGTACACGTGCGCACGCTCGTGCTCGTACATGTGCAAACGCGCTCTACAAAAGCCCACCTCTCCCAGACGGGCTGTGGACGGCCAACTGGCCGCAGCTAGACGCTGAGCGGTTGCACTCACACTGGTCAAACGAGCTAGGCTCTACCCAAAAAACGTGTTTTTGCCCGGTGCGGAAGGACAGTGTGAGTGCGCCCTCAAAGAATCCCAATCCAAATAGCAGTGGCAAGAAAACTGCCCAAAGAATCCAAATTCTGGAAATGTACCGCATCTGCAAAAATCTCTCCGAAGCCGAAGCACCTGAGTGCAGAAGAGTTTTCAAAGTCGGATGCTGGCTGTTGGCTGGGAATGAGACTTTAATTATGTTGATGCTTCTTTCACATTGGCTGACCGGCAATCAGGACTCCCTCCGTCCATTGGGAGCCACAGGAAGGCAGGTTAATAGGGGTGCATGTTTGACTGCCAACTAAATGAAAATCGCTGTTCCAAAAACCTTTTTCAGGAGAAAATGGGTAAAGTAAAACTGCAAGCAGCAATAAATGGGCCCTCACATCCCCTCACCACATGTCAGGAGCACTACTCAAGGTACAATTGTACTCACACTGGTCAAACGACCGGGACTTTAGCCGTGAAGCGTGCTTGGGTGTGACTGTGTGAGTGCACCCTTAATAGCGTTTCATCACAAAGGTCTTTCGATTGTCCTGACCCGACATATTCTCGTCAACAGGTTTGTATGAAACAGCGACCTGAAGTGGGCTGCAGCGGTTACATTTGGTGTTGGTTAGATTTAGAAAAAAAGGTTGAGATGTTGCACCACTAGAATCTTCATTCATTCATTCATCTTCAGCCTCTTGTCCCTGTCGGGGTCGCGGGGGGCTGTAGCTGATCACAGCTGACATCGGGCGTGAGGCGGGGTCCACACTGGACAGGACGCCAGTCTATCACAGGACACATAGAGACGAACAGAGACAGACAACCATTCACACCTACGGGCAATTTTAGAGTCATCAATGAACTGAACACCTGCACGTGTTTGGACTGTGGGAGGAAACCGGAGAACCCGGAGAAAACCCACGCAGACACGGGGAGAACATGCAAACTCCATACAGAAGGCCCCCAGCAGGGATTCGAACCAGGAACCCTCTCGCTGTGAGGCGACAGTGCTGACCACCACAAAACCGTGTCGCCCTTACCACTAGAATCTCAAAAATGCAATTATAATAGCAACTTCAATAACGCCTTATAATAGTTCAAACCATACTTGACAAGATTCCTAGGTGAGTCTAATTTAAAGCCTTTGTTTGGCAGTGTACACTTAAATGAAAAGCAAATAGCTTTTAATAATACGGGACTTTCAGCCTAATTTAGGTTCATTATGCATTTTTACCTAGCAGTAGCCATCATTTCTACAGATTATGACACTACAATCATAATAGAATAGAATAGAATAAACAAAACAACAACAAAAAAACAGTAGAGAGAGGGAATGTTAGGATGCAGCGTCTGTATCTGGGCAACAGCGGAGTGGATGACGTCACAGGCCAGCGCTGCATCAGCTGAAGGAGGAACGTACACACGGATCATGATGGCAGACGTGAATTCCCGGGGCAAATAACAAGGCCTCATGCCCACAGTCAACAGTTCAATGTCCGGGGTACAGAGACGTCTCCCCACGCGAACGTGTCCGGGACCACACCACCTCTCACTCACGTACAGTGCAATCCATCCTCCTTTTTTCTTTCCGCTGCTTGTGACGTCCCTGTCTGCCCGAGCAGTGCTAAAACGGGAATCGCCACGATCAAGTAATGGCTGAGATTTGATAATGTGACATCCCTGCGATGAAGTAGGAAAACAAGCAGTCACATAGTTTCCAAATATTCCAAAAGTTTAGCTCAGTGTTGCCCAAAGTTAGGGCACGGAGTGAAACGCAGAACAATACAATGATCACATCTCTCATCTCATCTCATCTTCAGCCTCTTATCCGGGGTCGGGTCGCGGGGGCAGCAGCTTTAGCAGGGGACCCCAAACTTCCCTTTCCCAGGCCACATTAACCAGCTCTAACTGGGGGATCCTGAGGCGTTCCCAGGCCAGTGTGGAGATATAATCTCTCCACCTGGTCCTGGGTCTTCCCTGAGGCCTCCTCCCAGCTGGACGTGCCTGGAACACCTCCCTAGGGAGGCGCCCAGGGTTCATCCTTACCAGATGATCCTGAACCACCTCAACTGGCTCCTTTCAACGCTAAGGATCAGCGGCTCTACTCCGAGTTCCTCACGGATGCTGAACTTCTCCCCCTCTCTCTAAGAGAGACTCCAGTCACCCTCCTGAGAAAACCCATTTCGGCCGCTTGTACTCGCGACCTCGTTCTTTCGGTCCTGACCAAACTTTCATGACCATAGGTGAGGGTAGGAACGAATATTGACCGGTAGATCAAGAGCTTTGCCTTCCGGCTCAGCTCTCTTTTCGTCACAACGGTGCGGTAGAGCGACTGCAACACCGCCCCCGCTGCTCCGATTCTCCATACAATAATGACAATACAATAATGACAAAGTAAATTCATTTTCCTAATTCAAATAGCAGACGAGCTTTCTTTCACTGCAACACTGGTGTCTTCAGCTCAGATGCTGTGTGCGGGACTTTTATCGATACTATCCTCTCTGCCACACTCTCCATTCCAGAGTGTAATGTCTTACTGCTCCTGTGTCCTCATTCGTCAGTGCAAGTAACTATTTCTGTGATGTAATTGAAATAAATACATTTTATATACATTTTAAAGTCATGGTTTGTTGTGTTTGTTATCAGTAGTTTATACATGTAGAGGGTCTGGCAGTTCATGATGCATTTTTGTAAGTTTGCTTCCTGGGGATCCACGTATTTTTCCTCTGGGTCTCAAGCTGAAAACGTTTGGTATATATATATATTTATATATTTATATATCTTAACCACAGCTCATGGTCTTCATCAGTGGATGGGGTTTGCTCAGTGGATCAGTCAAAACTCTCAGGGATTTTCTAAGCAAACTCCATCTGCAAAAGCTAGCAGTTGGACCTTTAGTTAAGACTACTTTGCCAAAGTACGTTTCCCAAGGTCAAGAATGGACTTTCACTTTCTAAATGAGGTTGGCTGACCTGGAGGTTTGAATTCTTGTGTTCATTTCCCCATCTAACGTCATAGCAAGGTTGCTGCATCACTACATTTCAGCAGTTTAATCCATCACTTATTCTGAGATTGATCAGATAAATAAAAACCACTCATATCTTTTCAGGAAGTACGGAACTATAGCTGTGGCTCAGGAGGCAGAGCGGGTCGTTTTATAATCACAAGGCCGCCGCATGGATTCCCAGCTGTCTGTCTGTGGAAGTGTTGCTTCTGATGGACAAGCAGCTCGGTGTATTTATGTGTGTGTGAATGGGTGAATGAGAGTCAAACTGTGACGCATTTAATCCGGTAGAAAGATGCTGTATGAAATGCAGTGCATAGCCAGTGATCGGTTAGCCTAGCTTAGCATAGAGACTGGAAGCATTGGGAACCAAAGCTCAAAACATAGACCTGTCAATGCTAATAAAGCGCAGTAAACGACACATTTTATTGCATGTGTTAAGGTAGTAAAAAAGACAAAACAATGATTAGTTCTTAGTGAACAACAGTAGCCAGCGCGGGTGCATTTCCCAACATGTCCGCCAAACCAATTATTTGACTTTTGAGTACAACGATAAAGGTTGAATATGGAGAATGAGCAGAACACCGCCATCTAGTGTCTCCAGATCGTACTTCTAACAACAAAAAATTATTACAGCAGTCGGGTGGTCATGTTCGTCAGACCCGGCCCAGTAGCCTAAAGGAGACCGGAGTCTGTTTGGGTCTGTTTGGGTCTGTTTGAACCCGTCCCCTCCGCACCATAAAAACAAGTATTGCAGAGGAGTTTGACTGGCAGTTAGCGTTAGCCGTTACAGCTAAGTAAACATGAAAGTTATCTTAGCGATCAAGGAGAAACGTCGCCATTTTGGAGCGCGTTTGAATGCCTTTATCTCAGTCCTTCGAGTGAATGCTCGGCCTATATTGACTCTCTTTTTTGCCCGTCTCTGCTCACTCAGCTGCTGTGACAAATAAGCAGCATTTTACCCAGTGCCAGCCTACAGTAGCTGCACCCAACAACAGACAACCCTGGCAACCAGCAACGCCAAACGCTATTGGCTGCTACCATGGAAACAGAACGGGACAGAAAGTCATTGTCAAACCCGTCAAATTTAAATTTAAAACTATCAATTCGGACTAAATACATATTTTTTTCATTCTCTACCCCTCTAAACGCCCAGTGGGTGTTTTGTTTTGTTTTTTGTTTTCTACAAAAATGTAGCTTTTAATAAAGATTATACATATTCAACCTTTAATACTGTTGATGGGATGTCAGACATATGATCTTTTAGAAGACCACTATTTGTCAAAGACAGAAAGAGACCAATCTTCCTATTAAATGGTCATTAACCCTTAAACTAAAATGGTTACAACTAGCTTTCAAAGAGCAATATACTATATATCATGGGTGTCAAAGTCAAGGCCCGCGGGCCAGATCCGGCCAGCCAATGAATGATCTTGGCCCCCGGGATGATATTTGATTAGTATCAGAACCGGCCCGCACGCCACAGCCGCCTGCTGGTGTTTTTACGCACCAAAACTACATTACCCACAATGCAGCGGTAGCCCGCAAACTCACTGTAGCGCCGCAAGTGGGCCGCCTCTGCTTCATTATTCATCAGCATTCAGGGCAGATGTCAACTTTCAGCCCCACCCGCCCAATAATGGCTAAAGGGAGGTGCAAAGCTGTGTGTCTTTATCTTGATATTAAGGAACACATTTTATTTTTGAAGGACATTTTCTTTTTTGCTGTTTGCCTGTTGAAAATGTTTTCCTTGAAATAACAAAAGTCATAAGAAAATATCGCTTTATTCATTTGATGTACGGGACAAGTTTGTTTTTGTCACTTGAAATTACTGACAGAGCCGTACAAAAATATTGGATTATTCATTTAATTATTAAATAAAATACGGTACACTGTGTTAGGTCTTGGTTCAACAGGTTATATGCATCATTTTAATATGTTTTAATAAACTTTGAACCAGAGCAAATTTGTTTTTTTGGCCCTCTGATGTATTTGACTTTGACATCCCTGCTATATACAGTATATATTATACATATATACACACACACACACACGGGTATATACAGTATATATACACTCTTTCGTATTTCCAGCTTTACATCCACACACTGAGTGTTGCATTTTATTCATGACTTATATTATGCAGAGCTCTAGAAACCACTCCTGCTCTGTGTGCAGCACTTGCTGTTATGAACGGCCGTGTTGCACCTTCCGTCTCTGTTGCCTTCAGCTCCAGTTCCCTTCTTTAATATAATTCTCTGCAGCCCCGTGCTTTATCATGTCCGGCCCGGCTCCGCAAAGCATATCCAACGGTAATTAAGGTCAGACAATTAGATTCAGCCGGCCGCCGTCCTGGTGACTTAATAAGTATAGACAATTATCTGGAATTAATATGATAGATGCCGTTGTCTCCTGCTGCTCTGTTCAGTCAGATCTTGGCAGGGCTCCGGGTTGTTATTATTACCGAGTATGCATTCACTGTATTAGTTTGAATAATGACGCTCTCTGTGCGGCCGCTGCCGTTTCATCACAGTGAATGTGATTATTAGTTAGCAGCTCTATGTTCCCAGCTAAACACACAGCACTCACCAGAGGAGCCAAGGTCGAAGGCGCCACTGCGAGGCTTGGATGCCGTGGATCCTGTGTGCTCGGTAAAGGAAATTCACAAGACTCAACCAGGTTAGAAAACTACCTTCACGCCTTAGATGGCACAGTTGAAATGGATTCAGTAAAATAATTGTGGAAAATGACTTTTTTTTTTCTCACCATGCCGTTTGACATACGGATTTCTCTCTCCAGGGTATTTCAGAACGCCGTGCAGCTTCTACAAGTGGCTTAAATCTCAGAGGAAATCACCTTCCGCAAGTGCGATTATACATTCAAGTTCACATTTTGTCGAGCAATTTGCACTACAGAGTTCACCGTTTTTCTGGCAGCTTTAGCTTTTGACACCTGTGTGTCACAGTGTGGTTTTACCATCTGGCACCCAATAACTGAAGAGCTGTTCCTTGAGGATGGCAACAAAGGGGACTGGGGGACATATTGCTGCAGCTGGCTCAGTCTTATAATGAGTCCTGTCAAGGATTTGCAGCAGTGAACTTTTGTGCGCCCTGATCTTTGGCGGGTCACCGTCGAGTTCATATCAATAATTCATCTCGTGGCTCAACTCCCCTTCCCTGTTATGAAACAAATCTTGTTAGGAAGTCCTGCCAACACTGTCTCCCTCTCACTACCCGACTTTAATTGTAACTCTCCCTGCGCACACTGGAAATGGCGTTAGTTGGGAGAGAGGGGGGACAAAAGATTAGCTCAGTTCATCTACATCAAGCATTTGTTTGGCAGCAGGGACGGGAAGGAAGCTTGAATCTGGTGTGTGATCTGAAGAATGGAGTCTCCCCCCACAATGTCTTACTTCTCCTCCCGGGGCTGGAATAGATGAGTTCATGAAAAGCAGATAGAGTGTGGCCCTTGCTCTTTATCCTCGCGGAGTGGCTCCTATACAGGCTTCCTCTGGTTTATTGCGAAACAACCTGAAGCTGTCAGAGGCTCAGTGGAGACCCGGGGAGAGGAGAGCAGTTAAGTGGAACGCCGTACTGGATGGGCTGCTCTGATAAGATCCACGGAGACTCCTTTTCCCTCCCCCTCTGCTTCCCCCACAGCTGGCAGCAAGAAGCGACAGTAACCTTTCCCGTCAATGACAGTTGCTAAAAGCAGCGGGGGGATTTGGAGGCATTATGTTTGACTTCTTTCAAATGAGCACCATTTGTTTGTTGTTGTCGTCGTCGTCGTCTTCTCCTGGCTCTGCTTATCAAGGTGGCCGCAATCAGTCAATGCACCGTGAATAATTACACGCCTGGGAATACTGAGCGCACGAGTAACATCCTCAACACTTGACGTAATGCTCAGGTATTTATAAAAGCTCAAAAACCGAGTTAAGATATGAACAAATCAAACGCACCACTTGACACTCCTTACTGGGGACTTCAGATGTCTCAGGCGTTGCTCGCACTGCTCCAGTTTAAAGGAGATCCACGCACCGGGGTAAAACAGGTCTCACAGTTCCCCTCACATTAGCGTGCTAATGAGGTCCCAGTGTGATACGTTTTAATGAAACCATCGAGGAGGCCAATTGTCCATAACTAATTATCATATGCTAATTACGCTAAAGTGCAGAAAGAGAACTGATTCTGTTTTTCTGCACCTCTTATTTCTTATTTCTCTCTGTGTGCGTACGTTGTATCAAAAGTGCTTAACGAGCGTAATTACGGCTGAAAGACGGCACAACACAAATGCTTCTTTAACAGTATAACCTCCGCACTGCCTTTAAACAAGAAGGATTTATCTGCGTGTGGTACAAACACAATGTTAACATCCTGCTAATAATAACCTTGGGGGTCTACCTGAGAGAAATCAGAGCTTTGTTCTCCGCTCAAACTGATGTGTGATTGTTATTTCACTGTCTCGCTCTGTCTACGCTGGTCTTGATAAGTCAGCTGTGGCAAATTCTTCTTCCAATATTGCACATTATCCTCATTTGCTACCCGCGGCGCTCTGAAGTATGAAACAAGGCGACGGAGGAATCTCCTCTTGATCCCACTGATCTGAGGAAGAATGAACCCTGATGAAAAGCACCGTATTGAATTACACTCAAGAAAAAGAAGAACATTGGGCGGCACCTGGCAGCAGACCATATTGGTTCAGTTCTGGTTCAGTGTGCCAGAAAATGGGACAGGGACCACAAACAAATACAAATAACTGCTATTGCTTTAGAGATTGCAGCTGACCAGCTCTGCAAACCGAATATAGCGATCGGTTCTGGTTCAGAGCGCGACACAAAGGAGGCGCTCCTGCTGGAAACATGCGGAGAAAGCTGCTACCTAGTGAAATACAACTTCAATACTGGCCTCATCGTGGCACTGGGGTGGAAATAATCAAACTGGAATTCACATTGTGTCAAAGGGATGCTTGACAGTCAAACCAAACAGCGCAGACCAATCGGCAGTATCACAGGGCGGCCATTTGTCTATGGTCCATGTGTCCCTGTGTGAGAAAATCCATACCGTCCCCACTGCTCCATTCTGTCTGAGCATATACACATGTCCACAGTCTATTTTGCTCGTTTAGGTGGTCATTAGGCTTGTGACAATTAGCTATGGATGATGAAGCCTGGAGGTAGGACAGAGGTAGCGTGCTGGATCCCCATTAGCTCATTTGTGTAGGGTCATTAGACAGAGCTCGACGAGAGCCGCACGAGTCGTTTGCTGCGCGGCGCTGAACATTGCAGGAGGACCGGGGTTCACTGATAGACTTTCCACACTCAGCAAATAGGGATATTTCAATGTTAATGATTATGTTGTGCAGCAATTCGTGCAAAAAACCCCAAAACCATCACAACAGTCGGGCAGTGCGCGCTGAATTCTTAGTCCTCTCCAGTGAGCAGTTCTCTGCGGTTACTCCGGACAATGATTTTTGAAAGGTTTCCTCTCAGGTTGTTAACCAATGACATCACGTCGTTCAATGTCCGAGTTTGAACTAACGGCCGTGTCTGATTTGAAGCTTTTCTATTGAGCAAGAAGGCTTCTCTCGCTGTACCTTCATGGAGTGTGATAACTCATTAAATCAGAGGAGGCACCATGCAGTACATCACTGCTCAATTACATAACCACAGATGTGTCTGAATTTCCTCACACTGCAGTAAAATGCATTAAGCTAAAAACAGAATGGGAGACTTGGGTGTCTTGGATATTTGGGGAAACTAATGACCCGCGCTGCGTCCAATGAGCATGCTCATTTAAACCCTGAGAAATATCGTCGGTCTACTTGTTCCCCACAGCAACACGGGCTTGTATGGGCTTGATGGATGGCAGCTTTTCATTGGCAATCCATCATGTCATGTCAATACATTTCAAAAGAGAAAATATGTTCATGTTGAGTGCTATGCGGAATGGCATTCTTCAATGAGAGGACAGTGTTTCGTGTGTTGCGGAGTGAATTGTTGGACCAGTACGAGTTCGTCATCTGCGGGACCTCAGAAAAACCTGCACCCCTGGTTCCTATTACGTTTTCTCCCCGTAGTACTGTACCCACGCTCCCACCTAGACCCACTGATGTGGAGCTGCCGCTTCTGAGAACATATCGACTGGCCAGTCTGAGAAAAAAAAAAAAGCAGAATTTCAAATAGGTTCCTGAAAACCGAAGGCTAAAATCATCCATCACCCTGGGCTGCTTCAAATGCAGACATCAAAAAAGCTACCTTATGGATTGATCTTGGTGATCATATAATGGATTTCGCTAGTGCCAGACTGACGGCTGTAATGGGTTTCTATGCCGGCTGGCTATCGGAAGTCTGTCAGTTGCACCGGCTCTCCGTGGAGCGCTCCATACATTTGCCGGAGGCTTCTTATACCTGCTCTTGGGGGACCATACAGTAAATTGACTTCAGAAGCACTCGAGGAAACAAGAGAAAGAAACATCAGCAACTCCTGTAGGCAGAAAAAATACTACATCTTGACATCTTTTTGGATTTCATGTCTACCTTGCACAGATGGCGTCGTTCTCATTCTCCAAACTCCCTGTCGAAAATGACCATATTTAATAATTCACTCCCAATTTGATACAGAATGTTCCCCGAGTCAACAGCGGAGGACTGCAGGCTGTTTTGCATTATAATGAATTAGCTACATGCGAATCAAATTAAGCAAATGGAGCACATGACAGAATTATGTGAACGGCATTCTTGAGATGGAACAATTTCCTTTGCGACGCTGATGACTGATTTTCCAGTTAAGTGAACGGCGGGTGCATTTGTCCCATTCATCGACAGTAACCCGTCATTTGCGGCACTTAATCTAGCCGAGGACGGGGCGAAGCTTTCAATTAACTCGTCAAATAAGCCAAGTGACACATCCATCATGCGCCCGGCTCTGGCAGAGTGTTTTTCTTTCTCCTTAAAAGAAAGAAATAAAAAAAATCACAGAAAATTAGGTTTCAAACCACGATGTGGGGGCACATTATGCAAATAAGTCTATTTTTCCCATACAGGGGGTTGACAATATCAAGATGGTGTGTTGTGTGCCTCAGTCTCATTTGCGACTGATGAACATGGAGATACTCGCTGCTTTTCAATTTAAGGACTCGTCTTAAAATTCAAGAATCCGATCCACGGTGGTTTTCACAGCGCAGTGGTAATTACACTAGATGTCTTCCCTCTGTGACTCATTGCATCAGTCGGGCACATCATCATGCATCAATCATGTACCTGGAGGAGACGGCACCTTGGATTCCCATAGCAGCTGATTACTGCGCGCAGTAGAGGCCCGGCAGACAGCTCTGCTCGGTCCGTGTGGACTGTGAAGCACTCTGGCAGGCTAAAACAAGGAACAAGCCTCCTTCTGTGAACAGCTCCTCCATCAACCTATCAGGATGACCTTGCAGAGGGGTATATCTTTCACCTTGAGATGGATAGCATCCCCCGAAATATGCGCATGGCTGTGTCCTCGCTACCCGGTGTAAAGGCCGTATTGTCACCAGTCAGTGAGCATGAGGAATAAATAAGAGATGAGCTATATGTGGAGGTGCTGGGGTATTATTATTGCCAGGAGTCAGTGGGATAGGCTGGCTTACTGATATGCAGCACAGCAGCCCACAATTAGATCCACTCATCTGCTTTGCCTCGGCTCCGTACGGGCGCAGAGCAATCAGGAGCCCCCGCTGAGATGAACCGGGAGGCTAAGAAAGTTCCACCTGACGCCTCAGACTCTATCTGGGAAACTGCTTCAGTCAACTGTCTGCTGGAGGATGAATCCAAGTTGTTTCACATTATTTTGAATTGGCTACTGCTGCAAGCCAGCCATCCACACACACACACACACACACACACACACACACACACACACACACACACACACACGTTCTACTGCATTATTGTTTAACCAGAGCACTGAATTGCTGATGTTGGTGACGGATTCTTTTTCATAAATAAATGAAAAGGTGTTGTTTTTTTTTACTAAGTAACCTTTTTGGCAGACAGCCGGGGTTTAACACCTGGGGTTTGAACTAAATTAGAACATGTAACTCCACGGTCTCATATGACTGAGCTCAAATCAGCTTAAAAAGTTAGGCTTCCTGTCGACACACTATGGATGAATGGCTAAATAGGATGGGTTAAAACACCACTGCTGTCCATTATTATCAAAATAAGCACAGACAGGCTGGAGTGAATTTAGGAGATTTTTGAAAGTAGAAATTTTATAACAGTGCAAGGTGAAACAGGCAGGTGCATGCTGGGGTCCTAACGGCAAGTTAATTATTGTAGCTTGGCCCGCTGATGTGGGTCTCTTACCCACAGCGCCAACAGTTGCAGCAGCAGCAACAGCTGTGACACACAGCACAGAGGCAAGATACTACCGGCCGACATATTTGGGGTTTATCTCTTTCTTTTGCAAAATAACATTAAAAACAACACATAGGCGGTTGGTGGTATGCAACATTATAAGCAGACATGGGAATTTTGTGGGACCTGGTGTGGTTGGCCATCCCCACACCCATCAGAGGGAATCGGACCGTCCAATATCCCATCCAGAGTTCAGCAGGATTAGTGAAACAAATGTTTTGATTGTGGGACACAGGTTTGATACGAATGATAATCTCATCTCATCTCACCTTCAGCCTCTTATCCGGGGTCGGGTCGTGGGGGCAGCAGCTTTAAAACTTCCCTTTCGCGGGCCATATTAACCAGCTCTAACTGGGGGATCCTGAGGCATTCCCAGGCCAGCGTGGAGATATAATCTCTCCACCTGGTCCTGGGTCTTCCCCGAGGCCTCCTCCCAGCTGGACGTGCCTGGAACACCTCCCTAGGGAGGCGCCCAGGGTTCATCCTTACCAGATGATCCTGAACCACCTCAACTGGCTCCTTCCAACGCAAAGGAGCAGCGGCTCTACTCCGAGTTCCTCACAGATGCTGAACTTCTCCCCCTCTCTCTAAGGGAGACTCCAGCCCCCCTCCTGAGGAAACACATTTCGGCCGCTTGTACCCAAGACCTGGTTCTTTGGGTCCTGACCCAGCTTTCATGACCACAGGTGAGGGTAGGAACCAGGACTGACCGGTAGATCGGGAGCTTTGTCTTCCTCAGCTCTCTTTTCGTAACAACGGTGCGGTAGAGCGACTGCAGCTCCGCCCCCGCTGCTCCGATTCTCCGGCCAAACTAACGCTCCATTGTCCCCTCACTCATGGACAAGATCCCGAGGTTCTTGAACTCCTTCACTTGGGGTAAGGACTCATTCCCAACCCGGAGTAGGCAATCCGCCAATCCACCAATTTACTAGGATAGTAATCCTTATATCCCAGGAACCAAATCCAACTAACACCAAAAAATAATAATTATACAAGAATATGTGAGAGGTCGCAGTAAGGAGGTCACCACACCAGAATTCTAGACCTCAATAATACTAGTATAAAAGAAGATGATGCTCCTTTGATACCGCGGCGAAAAAGGAATAAAGAAATCAGTTGCACACAAAATTGGATAATACATCTATCATCGCTATTAACAACCTGCCCACAGTGCTGGTGGAGAAAATGTCACTGAGCGCACACCACATCAACACTCATCTGCTTTTTCATACGCTCATTACTTTGTGGATATTGTGTCCTTTTGAAATACAAGGTGATGAAAAGAATCAAAGTACCGACACTTTTGACGACCTTCGTCCCGAACGAAAACCACTGCTATAACTAAAACGTGCCGGTACTTTAGTTAGTGCCGTCTCCTATTGACAGGGGATTGTCTTGACAGGGGTCACAAATGTGCTGCTGGATCGGATACGTATCGGATTTTTTTGAATGCGACCGCAATCTGAACAGCCAAGTCGCATTGAATGTGACTTTGACGTCACATCCCTGCTAGGGCCCTTCTGTGTGCATGTTGTCCCCGTGTCTGCGTGGGTTTTTCTCCGGGTTCTCCGGTTTCCTCCCACAGTCCAAAGACGTGCAGGTGTTCGGTTCATTGATGACTCTAAATCACCCGTAGGTGTGAATGGTTGTCTGTCTCTGTTCGTCTCTATGTGTCCTGTGATAGACTGGCGTCCTGTCCAGGGTGGACCCCGCCTCACGCCCGATGTCAGCTGGGATCGGCTCCAGCGCCCCCGCGACCCCGACAGGGACAAGCGGTTGAAGATGAATGAGTGCCAAAGACGGCAGCCAGGAACAGACTCAAACAAACATGGAGGACAGCAGAATTGAAGACACTCTTGACGACCTTCGTCCCGAACGAAAACCACTGCTGTAGCTAAAACGTGCTGGTACGTTAGTCAGTGCTGTCTCCTATTGACAGGGGATTGTCTGACACACACACAGCTACACACTCTTCACATGACATGCAGACACTTACTATCTTGGTTTGAAGCAGATGATAGAGAAGTTTTGTGGAGATTTTCAATGATAAATAACAATCTGACTGCTTCCACGCCAGGATCTATGAATTAAGATTACCGAGCATTCAGACTCAAACAAGGACAGATGCAACTTTTAATAATACCACAATTTTTATGTTTGTCTGTTTGTATAAAAAAAAAAATCAATGTCAAGTCTGGAAATCTTGAAACTGATCTTTGAAAAATATGTTTTTCTTTGGTCGGTTCAGAACTGATTCAGCATTAATCAAGGACGTTTTTCACACCGACTCCTTTGAGCAACAAACGGCTTTTGTGCTTGTCCTGAAATCAACAGCAGATGTTTTTGCACATTTTAGAAATACAAGGACGACGGAGAACTCGACAGAAAGCTTAAGCTGTGACTCTGCAGTAGCAAACAGCAAACCTCTGAAATCATTCGACGAGACATAGTTTAGAAACAACGCGCTAAAGGGACACGGAGAGAGAACAACAAGAATAGCATTAAGGCTGCATTCACACTGCAGTTACAAGTGACCTGAATCCCATTTTTCCTCTCATCTGTGATCCATATCTGATTTGCTTTTGACAAGTCGCAGCAGATTTAGGCCATTTTTAAATGTGCTGCTGAATCGGATACGTATCGGATTTATAAGCCAAGTGGCATTGAATGTGACTTTGACGTCATTCTGACCGCGCTGTATTGTTTTGTAGATGAACAACAAATAAAGTTGATTGAAAGCCGGGAACAGACTCAAACAAACATGGAGGACATCAGTGAAGCAGTGGATGGAGAGTGAAGTGAAGTTTTAGCCATAAGTCCTAAAACACCAGTTGCCGTTGCCATGTTCGCTCCCGTAAACACCATTATGGTGTGATGTCATCAATGATCAACTGTGCATGCGGGTCACTTCAGGAGCGTGAGCTGTTCACACAATAATCGGAAGACAGGCCACGTTTAAAGATGTAATGTGAACAACCAAACAAAAAAATAGATTTTAACAGTAATCAGAATTAGCCTGTGAATGTTCTCATGTGTCCAGGTCGTCGTCCCCAAAGCAATTTTAGTCTAAAAGCAACTGGACTTGGTTATTTGTCTAGGAAGACGTTTCACCTCTCATCCAAGAGGCTTCATCAGTTCATGTACGCATCTGACCAGGACCAGGACCAGGACCAGGCTGGGACTGGTCCAAATTACTGGTGTGAGACCCAGGTATTTAACCTTTCACAAGGCCGATGATGTCACTGGAACCCTTTGTGCTCCAAGTGCCAACGACCGTCGTTAGAGTGGCAGTCGTTGGTGGAAAGTTTGTTAGTGCTCTATTGAGAGGTTAAATACCTGGATCTCACACCAGTTAGTTGGACCAGTTCCTGGTCCTGGTCCTGGTCCAGTCCCAGCCTGGTCCTGGTCCAGTCCCAGCCTGGTCAGATGCGTACATGAACTGATGAAGCCTCTTGGATGAGAGGTGAAACGTCTTCCTAGACAAATAACCAAGTCCAGTTGCTTTTGACTGAACTTGCTATGATGATAATAATCAGAATTGTGCATTAGGACCTGCAGTGTGAACGGAGCCTTAGAGCGTGATCACACTGTCCTCCCGGACCACGACCCAGACTTTAGGGTACTTGTCCCCCCTCCCTCTCCCCCCCGCGCCCCAGCCCCGTTTGTACTCACACTACCTGGGCCTCGGCCAATGCTTCTTGCTGTCCATACGCCATCACGCCGTAACACGTCACACGCATTGATCGCGTGTGTGTGGCTTTGTTTACAAATCTTTCCACAGACCTCGGAGTTTTTGTGCGTCTTGTCGACTGTTTTTGAATATTTTCATCCGACCAAATCTGCAGTAAACACTCCACCTCCACATCACACCAACGTGAACCTTTCACCACCATTGTTGTTGTTGTTAAATGTCCGCGCATGGTCCGTCCTTCTATTTACATGTCCGAACAGGCGGACATAACGCTACTGCCGTAGGGCTCGTGCTCGTGCTCGTACACGTGCGCACGCTCGTGCTCGTACATGTGCAAACGGCTCCGCTAAAGCCCACCTCTTTCAAGCGGGCCGTGGCGGCCCAGCTGGCCCCAGTTGAGCGCGGAGCGGGTGCGCTCACACTACTTAAAGGTACTAGACTTTAGCTGAAAAAACGGTTTTGGCCGCGGCCAAAAGGATAGTGTGAGCACGCTCTTAGTGACTAGTGAGGTAAGTTTGATCCCTCTCTGATTGGAGCAGGAGGCAGGAGGCTACTAGCTTAGCCACCTAAAAATAGCTTTGTGTGCACTGATACTATGTTCATTAGCATGGTTTAGAAAGTTACTGGAAATAGTTTTTAGTTATTAAGGACTCATTTGAGTTCATAAGTGAACTTTGGAGCTGCTGGCAGGCATATTTCTGAACTTTGAAGGGAGCCAGGCTAGATGTTTTGCCCTGCAGGCAAAGCAGGAAACTGCCCGAGGGCCCCAAATCCCTAGGGCCGCCAATTCATTCAGTATGTGCCATTTGTATGTGATTTATTTCATTTGGGAATAGGAATGTACACTATAAAACTGATAAAATGATCAAGCCTGTGTGTGATTCCCGCTTTACTACCTGATCACATGACCCTGCCCTGAGGGGGGGCACTGTGAAAACCTAGATTCCATACCTTCCTTATTTCAGATGCATACATGTTGCATATGATCAAAATGTATGTCTTTGTAATCAAATTACCAAACAGAAAGCCTATGGCTGAGTAATACTGTATATAAACACTGTAACAGAGCACAGTGAGGAGAGAGGAAGTGTGGTTAATTAGGGTCCAAGCAGCGAATGGGACCTCGCCTCCAGAGACCATCCTGATCTCTGAGCTCCGTTGTTTACTCTCAGATCAGTCTGGTAACGTGAGAGAACATTTGGAGAAGGTTGACCAGTGACCGAACCAATCAGCGTTGGTTTTGAGGCGGATTTGAGAGATTAAATGAGAAGCGACTGTTCAGTGTAAACAACATGGCGGCTTACGCTCACTAACTCTTTGTTCTCTGGATCCTTCTGTTGAATATGGACCGGGCTCCTGAAATTGGGCCTTTGATCCGTAAATTCACGTTAAACACAAAGGGAAAATATCCTTTACCCACATGTTGTTTACTTTCTGAGCTTTGCCTCCACGCTGTTAGCACGTCACACGCTTCAGTCATCTGATTGGTTGATTTGGCCCGTATGTTGGTGATAGACAGATGGTTTATCCAATCAGAAACCAGGATTTTCGCCCCTTCCCAAAAGATCTCCAAACCAGAGTTCCCAGATTGAAATGCTGAGACAATGAGAATCAGTCCGTCTGGCAGAATCCGGTTAAATGGGACCCCCAAGCAGGTTAATCCGGCTGTGTTCATCTCCACGCAAACCTGCATGCAACTTAATCGATTCAGGAAAAGGGCAGAGACAACCACTGTGGTATTGATGAATTAATCCATCCGCACCATATTCATCATATCAGAGTTGGATGACCAGCCAGTGTCAGCATGACATATCGGCACATGCATCAGTCCGGCCCCAGTGGGCAGAGCTAGGTCTACAGTTAGAAACAGAGCTCCTCATCTACATATATTCAGTGTCAGGATGAATCCAACTGTTAGCGTTGTAATCCGATGAAGTGGTGACACCAGAGACCACTGTTCCCTCAAAATTCAATAGATTCCTGAAGGAAAGCGAGCCGCCTACTGCTCTCTGAAGTGAAAATGATGAGGTCTGAAACAGAAACTCTCTTTGCTCGGAAATATTACTGAAGGATGAATCTTCAGTGGGCAGTGCTGTTGAAGCAATGCCATTAGAGTAATAATCTCCCAATGCAGGACCTTCTAGAGCCTTTGACACCTCCTCGTCCTCATTATCCCCTCACTGACTTGCTCTCGTGGTCGTCCTCGGGGCCTGCATCCTTCTCACTAAATTGGGAGACTTGGGATATCTTTGAGCCAATTCAGCTTTGATGTTTAATTTTAAAGAGCGCCAAAGAGGAAGTGACATCCCAATGGAGACTATTATGCTAATCTTGAAAATGATAATTAGACCCAAAGGGTTAATTTCTCATCCTTATCAACGGCACACTTTAATCCGTCTTTCAGTTAAAATGCTCGTGATGGAGAATGCTTGGAAATAATCAGTTTTGAAACATTACTTTTGCTTCCTTTTAGCTAAATGTTTTCTTCATCATCCGTCTTTGAAATGTTACTCGTACAGTCCTACAGCCAAGGAGCTCTCTCATGGAGCCACAGGGTAACATAATCTTCTTTGAATTGAACACATGAATTCAAAGAAGCATTGGCTTCCTGTATATTGCTCAGTGGATTCTTATCAATCCATCTTCAACCGCTCGTCCCTATCGGGGGGGCTGGGGGGCTGGAGCCGATCCCAGCTGACATTGGGCGTGAGGTGGGGTCCACCCTGAACAGGATGCCAGTCTATCTCAGGGCACATAGAGACAAACAGAGACAGACAACCATTTACACTCACATTCACCTACGGGCAATTTAGGGTAATTAATTAACCGAACATCCAGTCCAAAAGACATGCACGTCTTAATTGATGACTCTAAAGTTGCCCATAGATGTGAATGGTTGTCTGTCTCTGTTCGTCTCTATGTGTCCTGTGATAGACTGGCGTCCTGTCCAGGGTGGACCCCGCCTCACGCCCGATGTCAGCTGGGATCGGCTCCAGCCCCCCGCGACCCCGACAGGAACAAGCGGTTGAAGATGAATGAACCTAACATATGCATATATTTGGACTGTGGGAGGAAGCCGGAGAAACCCACACAGACACGGGGAGAACGTGCAGACTCCACACAGAAGGGCCCCAGCAGGGATTCAAACCAGGCACCCTCTTGCTGCGAGGCGACAGTGCTAACCACCACACCACCATGCCGCCTGCTCAGTGGATTCTGTTTCGTACAAATGACTAGATCAAGAAAAGAGAGGGTCAAGTGTTATCTCGAAAAAACAAAACAAAAGTCAGATATGGAAACCAAAAATAGATCCACACAAAACCATCAACCTAATTACATTTTATTCATGTCTTTCTCTGCTGAGATGCAGCAAACTACACCTAAATGGATGATAACTACTTTAATATCGAGATTGCTATACTCATCTTTTCTCTGTACAGGAAGAAATGATAAAGGAAACTCTTCGCAGTATAATATCAGCTGCAAACAAGCATGCACCTGTAAAGTCAACGGGGGCCATGTCAAACACTTGATTCAATATACAGCGCCGTGTGCACTTCAGGGCGAATTTGGCTCACAGCTCGTTTGAAGAAAACCAATGAGTGCTCTCAGACAAAACGTATCGTCCCCTACAGGCTTGTTCATTCACCTGCACATTTACCACAAACCAGTGTCTCCCTTCCTGCCATTTCATTATTGTTAATTCCCCCTCAGGGATAGAGAAGGAACGTCAAGGCACAAGGTCCCTTTTCTGAGATGCAGAAAAGACTGAACGGCCCCCACTACTCACACTGAGTGATGAACAATGTCCTGACATGGCAGGTAACGGTTATGTATCGCCTCTCTTCCTATTTGTGACACATTGAAATGATAGGCGTTACGGCGGGGAGTGATGGATTCGGCAGTGCAGAGGGAGCTTACGTGCAATGGTTGAATTGTAGAGTAGGAATTCATCTCAAGGTTGGTCTGAAAGTAAAATTAAAGGGGTGTGGAGCTTGACTGTGTTCAAGGTTGAAGTCACATGAATTGATTTCCCATGGTCTTATTTTTAACGTGTGTTAAATAGCACCATCTACAAAGGCAGAATTATATAATAAGGATTCAGAATAACATTTTCTTTGAATTCCAGAGCTAAATTTCCATGCTGTGCTTCTGTATCTCTACTGAATAGACTATTCATAGTGAAGGCCCCTACACATGATACGCGTTGAAAGCGCTTTCCATTCATTTCCTATGGAGGAGGCGTTAGCACCCAATGTAGCGGCACGCACCGCTTAGATTAGCCTCTCTGCCGTTGCTCTCAAGGTTCATATCAGCTGAACTTTGACCTCGTTGTCGCTGACCGTTCAAAAGCGCAACCAATGAGGTAGAAGCTTCGTGTGTGACATTTACGTTTCCTAGGCAACCAGCGAGCGACATCTTGCAAGCTAGAAAGACGGAGGAAAAAGTTACGCATGTGCTCGCGCTTCCCGAACTATTTAATGTGACATTAAAGTCGTATCACGATCTGGGAAGAAAACGTAATGATGGAGGTTTAGAAGCATCACACCGGGTTTGTGAAGAGGCAGTTTACAAGCTAACGGTTGTTTTCATGCTAACGTTGATTTAGCCGTTTACTGGGTCTTTGCGCCCAACCTCGCGGTGACCCCCGCGCAAACAGCTGATCACATGAAGCCCCCTTATAATGTATACTCTTGCATGCCCTCAACAGACACAAAGTTATGCTTTTTAGAACCAACAGGATGTTGCAAAAGTCTGATGTTACACAAGCCAACATACGGCACATACACCCACGTCAACAGACTGATTTTGCTAATATCTTTTCACATTAGAAGGACTCAAGGGGATATAAAGAAGCACAACGGAATTGAATAGACGGATTTGTGCAGCAATAAAAGAGAAGGTCAACTGTGGTATAACACCAAATTATTTCACACAGCCAATGAAAACTAAATGCCCAGTTTTATTGGATCGGAGTGACTCAAACCCAGCGTTACAGCGCACAAAGAAAACACGGTTGTTGTATGTTACAATCATATTACAAGGAGCTGATAGAAAAGAAACACAATAAGGTGAAGCCAGAGCGTATACGGGTTTCAGCTGCCTTTTCCTGTCTGCACTACACCTGCCGGAGCTGTGAGGACACCCAGCTGCCTGAACACACCTCTCTCGCTTCTAAATCCAGACATGGACTGCACTTTGAGCCATTAAAAATGACAAAGGCTCAAACCGCCCCCTTTTTTCCACCACAGCTGCCTAACACTATAATATGGTTAAGCGGACATAATTTTCACCTGTCTCGTCCTCTCAATTTCTAAAGAGGGATCGTGTTGTACTCAGGCAGACGAGGTAGTGTTCCTTAGCCTAGCTTGGATTTCAGCAACCCCACAACCCCCCCTTTCTCTCTGCAGAACTCAGTGGTAGCTCACTGTGTAATTCTTGAGGGGAAATGTAGAAGTTGAAGAATGTATTCACATACAATTGAGGGGGAAAAATAGCTCCGCGAATACTGCCTCTTTAATGTCACTCCACTTGGCACTTTGGAGCCCATTTACTGGAGTTGGCCACTTTCTGTAGACCTTTCGAAAGATCTAAGAATAACATCGATTTAGACATCATCAGTGACGAAATAATGTTCATTTCCAGACCTGTAGGCACAAGGAAATTCAACCCAACTGTACACAAAGATGCTGCATTAGTATTGCCAACCCAAGCCGTAGGGGTTGGACCCTAGCCTTTGTGCATTTTAGGCACACAGATCCCTATCCTCCTAATTGATTTCCCCCGATTCTTTAGATGCACAGCCAGAACTGTGTAGGCTGATAGAGTTAATTAGGAGTAACTGTTCCTGGATTAGTGATAAAAGCTAAGGAACCATTTAGGCAAAATGCATAAGCCACCATGCAGAGTACAATAGTGGAGTATTTGCTCATGTAGTGGGTTTTTTGACAATGACACTCCTTCCATTGTTTTAAGAATTGGAATATCCCAGAACAGCTATATCAGAACAAGTCGTCTGCCCAAAGTATAACATCCCCTGTTAATTATGTTTATCAGTTTCCACAGTGAGAACGGAGATCACTTGATATGCCTATGGAGGCTCATAATCAACGTAATTAATGCTAGAATCACACGACGGTGCAAGTTTTGCTCTCACAGAACTTAATTGGAGTTTTAGGTATCCAAAATATTTCTCAGAGGCAGAGCTGCTCCGGAGGCAGGATTAATCTCTTTGTTACAGTTGAACCACCGTGGGCGCAGTCAAAGAAGTAAAGTTTTCTCAGGGCAAGTTAGTTTGGTATGGGTAAAATATACAAATATGTCTAGAAAGGTCTCTCGAACCATGGCATTCAGAGACACTTGAAGTCAGTCAGAATAAGGGGTGCTGAGAAACAAAAAAAAACTACCGCACCGTTGTGACGAAAAGAGAGCTGATCTACCGGTCAATCTTGGTTCCTACCCTCACCTGTGGTCATGAAAGCTGGGTCATGACCGAAAGAACGAGGTTGCGGGTACCAGCGGCCGAAATGTGTTTCCTCAGGAGGGGGTCTGGAGTCACCCAAGAGAGAGGGGGAGAAGTTCAGCATCCGTGAGGAACTCGGAGTAGAGCCGCTGCTCCTTTGCGTTGAAAGGAGCCAGTTGAGGTGGTTCAGGATCATCTGGTAAGGATGAACCCTGGGCGCCTCCCTAGGGAGGTGTTCCAGGCACGTCCAGCTGGGAGGAGGCCTCGGGGAAGACCCAGGACCAGGTGGAGAGATTATATCTCCACACTGGCCTGGGAACGCCTCAGGATCCCCCAGTTAGAGCTGGTTAATGTGGCCCGGGAAAAAACAGTTTGGGGTCCCCTGCTAAAGCTGCTGCCCCCGCGACCTGACCTCGGATAAGAGGCTGAAGATGAGATGAGAAACAGTCCGTCTATACACATACAAAATGCTGCTCAGCATTCATGTTTTTTTGCGCTCAATTTAATTTATATTCATTATCAAGAACATTTTGCTCTAATTTTATAACTTTTTTACACAACATCAGACAGCAAACTTGAACACCAACATACATGGATACGCCACTTTGCATCCAACCCACATTGGACCCGTTTATGAGTTTGCTGTACCTCTGTAAGTAGAGACTTCAGTCTGCAGTGTTGCTCATACGCTTCACTGATAATCAGATAATTATACATGGAGCTCCATGATCAAACAAAGTCTCTCTCTTCTTGTTTTTATAATATTCTATTCTTTTAGGAGGTGCAGCACCCTCAGCACCCCATGTAGGGGTTGGGAGGTCTTCAGATTACAGACACTAACTGGGACTGCCTAAAAGTACATACATGTTTTTTTTAACCTTCTGAAAATACACTGAGGATATGTAAAAGAGATCTGAAGTCCTCTCCTAATGTCATCTCCTAGTTAGTGTTGTGGGAATTTTGGATATTTGTAATTCATAATCATAGTTTTGTCAGGTCAGACACAGTTCAGTGTCTCCTCTGTCTCACATTCTTAATGGATAATTCAAATAACTAACTCATGATGATATATTGGCATATTTGTGCATCTGTACCCTGTGTTAGAGACCTTGTGATGAGAGAGGTTCAGAGTGTTCAGCATTGTAATGTCTAAGGCATGTTTTTGTTTGGTCTAAAGACGTCACCCAACCAAGGCTATTCGCGTCCTGTCCCTCTAACTAAAAGACTGTGCGAGATTTGGCAAATCGTCATTCCCTGCTAGACTCTAACTTGTGAGGATGTGGGGATGAACGTATTTTTGTCTGCAGAAGAAAATGCTTTGGCAAAATAAACCACGGAGAAAAAGCTGATCCTGTTTGTTGATCTTTATTGAAGAATCTATTTCCACAACATTAGCCACTGCTACGCTAGCTTCTGTAACTCTATGCAGTCTTCTGGTTTCTTTCATGAGTCTTCCTGAAAAAGTGAAACATGTTCCTGAAGTTTATAATGGTGTAAAATATTTGTCTCTGTCTGCATAAAAAAATGTAATAATAATCAGTAATATATCAGTAATATACTGGGGAAGTTCATGGTGATATCTATTAGTTAGTATTGTTCCCTATTCACCTAATGTTTCCCATTAATGAATCCAAACGTATGAATGTACTTCAACTACCCACAACCCAACCCGTTATATCCACGGATTAATGCGCATCGCTACTGCTCAGTACCGGAAACAGGTTGTGAAAACAAAAAGGTGTGCAAATGTCTCCCTGGAAAACTGTGCAGTTAATCTCGTTCAGTCAAAACCAGGAATTCTGTCATTTAGTCAAATGTCTTCACATAAAATTTGATCTCATTGTAATATTTTGAAAAACTCAGGTTGAATGATTAAAGCTGCAGTCGGCAGTCTGGCAGATCGAGTTGACTCAGTCAAATTTTGAATGTTTACAACTCTCACGCCCCTCCCCCTCTACCACCGAGCTTTTTTGCTCTCTCCAATCAAGTGCTCGTCAGTGCACGTGCACCAGATTCCTGTGAACGCGTCCGTGTCTTCTCTCATCAATAACGGGCATGGAGAACATGCTACATCGAGGTAGGCTGGCTAACTTACTCATAGATAGCAACTGCTAACGTCATTTAACGTACGCCTAGCTTGAGGCATGTGCCTGTGATATTGGAACATGCGCGCGCGGAGAGGGGGATCTGTGGCGTGTGCACGAACTGTGCCCGACATTCAGCTCTGCGATGAGTGGACAGGATGATATTGTATATTTTTGCAAAACAAGCAACAGGCTCCACGTGCACGTACAGGCGCGTTTTTCTTTCTGAAACCGGATGATTTATATTTTTCTATCGGAGCAGAGTGTCAGCTTCAGTGGATATGATGAAACAAGTGTTGCCGACTGGGACTTTAAGAATGTAGCTTTGCATTAAGATCTCCTGAAATGCTAAAATATGCATTCATTAACCACCGGAAACCCAACACTGACCTGCAAAAACCACAAACTGTATGCATTAAAGCATAAATTACACCATAATAGCAAAACTGTCAGAGCTGTCATGGGGAAAAAGGTAGTTGACAAACACTTTATTCATCAGGGTTTTCGTAAACAAAATGAACACTGCTGTCAGCGTGCGGTCTGCAAAAAGCAGTGGGAGCTGTGAGCAACCACAGTTCACTTTACTCGCCACAAACGCCATTAGAAAAACATTGCTCTCATCATCCAGATTCCACCTCGTGGCCCCGGTGCTGACAGGCAGTACACCAGAGTGGCTCATGCAAAACCAGCGGGATTAGAGTCAAACAGACAGCAACTGCACTGCTCTTTCATATTTAACACGTCATATAACAAAATGGCACAACAGCAGCGGGTTTAGAGACCAAACTTCTAAAATTGCGGTTCCAAAACACTTCATCAAGTTCTCCTCGGCTTGTAGACAACAATAAGAGAGACTACAGTAATAAATCATTCATTTATCACAGCCCGGAGGGAATATTTCAAACCATTTCAATCTAAGGTCAAGAGGTTGTGCTACATCTCCTTATCCCCGCCTCAATCTGCCTCCCCGGAAAGAGACACAGGAGCATAATAAGGGAGCTATGCACAGGAGGAATATTAGACTAATGAAAAGCTCTTTCCTGACTTGGCTGTGGGCCAATCTTGTGTACTGCCTTGTGTCTACCATTTCACAGCTTCGTGCTGTGAGATGGAAATCCGTTGGCAAAACAATACCCAGCCCCCCGCCCCCATAGTGGTTGTGATGATGACTGAATTTGATGCAGGGAAGTGCAAAGTGTAATATTGTATATGCATAAAGAATCACAGTTGAAAGTGGTGCGGTGCATTATTCCGCCTGGCCAAGGACAGGAGTCTTTATGTGCTGTGCGAGCACGGTGTTCCAGCAGCTCTTTGGCTTTTAGTATGGCATTAAGGGCAGTGGGCACGGGCAGCAGGTCCTGGAACATCCTGACTTTGTTGATTATGGGAAAAGGTGGGAAGTAGAAGGCCCGCAAATGAGCAAAAAATAACAAACCCTGCTGATCATGAGCCATAGCTGACAAAGCGTCCTTCGCTGTGGCCTGCAGCACCTGAGGTGGAGCTACACCCAGGCACAGTAACAGCTCCGCCAATACGGGCAGGGATCGTAGAGCAACTCATGATACTATCACAATACATCGCTCATGATAAGAATGGTGTCACGATACTCGCTGCATATAGAAGCATATCTTGCGATACACTGCAAGACGTTCAACGATGATACATCACGATATCTGTGGAACTGAAGAAGATAAAATACCCCTATAAAGGCAAAAAGCAGGAATAATGTATGAATTCACTGCATCGTGGGGTCAGTTTCACAGATTTGGACAACTGAGATGAAACTGGACAAAGTGTAAATTTACAACAAAGTGCTGACTGCAACTAGCCTCGTGAGACCATCCTGATCTCTGAGCTCCATTGAATTTTATTGCAGATCAGTCTGGACAATCTGGAGAAGTTTGACCAGCGTCCGAACCAATCAGCGTTGGTTTTGAGATGGATTTAAGTGTGACGCAAAGCAACTGTTCAGTGTAAACAAAATGGCGGCTTGAATAGATGAGATGAGCAGCTATGGAGCAAGCCGCTCACTAACTCTTTGTTCTCTGGATCCTTCTGTTGAATATGGACCGGGCTCCTGAAATTGGGCCTTTGATCCGTAAATTCACGTTACACACAAAGGGAAAATCTCCTTTACCCACATGTTGTTTCCTTTCTGAGCTTTGCCTCCACGCTGTTAGCACGTCACACGCTTCACTCATCTGATTGGTTGATTTGGCCCGTATGTTGGTGATAGACAGATGGTTTATCCAATCAGAAACCAGCATTTTCACCCCTTCCCAAATTGTCTCCAAACCAGAGTTCACAGATTGATATGCTGAGCAAATGTGAATTATGCAAATCAATCCATCTGGCGGAGTCAGGTTAGACTGCAACGTGTCTACGTCCACATGTGCCACCATTCGTATGTAAAAACATTTCAATCTCTGTAAACGAAGAATAAATAAATGTATAAAATAGGATTAAAGGTAATATATGTTGCACTTTCATACCCCCAGTGTGAGAACAGACCATCCTCTCTGTGTTTCTCCTGCTCCATCTGTTGGAAAAGTTTCGTACCTATGAGCGAGTCGGTCAGCCACTTTAATGCTGGGTATGACCTCCTATGGTCGTGTGCAATATGAGCAGCTAGATGACCACCCCGGCCCACGGAGGAACCTCCTGAATCGATCTTCTCGTCATTCAATGTGATTTCCTCGCTATCACAGACCTGGTAACAAAGCACTAGCTTTCTAGCACTAGCATTAGCTAAGCACGCTACCTGTGCTGTTGTTGGCTGCAAACACCAACAGAAAAGTCTTTATGTACTGACGATGCAAAGACCCAGTGGATTAACTTTTAACTTTTAAATGTCCTCACAACAACTAGAAAACTCTCATTGAGGGTCATTTTAAAGCAGCATTCACTTCCAAGCTGATGCCCGAGCCACACAGCCTACATGAGGGGTATGGAGACTGACGGATCGGAACATCTCCAATTCAAATGAAGCCATTTTTCAACGTGTCACCTTAGACACTGGAACCGTAATGTGCATTTTTATTATTTCATCGCACAAACAATTGAGAAAAGAATCCACAGTTGAATTGATAATGAAAACAAATCAATAGGAGAATCTGGGCGGTTGGATTCACCTTTAGCCCAATTTAAAGCATAACAAAGTGCATTATGGGAGAAACCATGCAAATTTAAAACACTCGTGCACGAAACAATGCCGTGCTTTTGAAAATCACTTGCTTGAGAGAATCTCAGGAAAGGCAAACTGTGACAAAAGCTTGTACTCTGTATTTGAAGTACGGGAGTATCTGCAGCAGCTGTGAGATAATTGACTGCACCCTTTAATCTGACCGTCTATGAAAAGTCATGTCACACCGACGTACAGTGCAGCTGTCCAATCTTCAAGCTGAGATGTGCAACTTCAGGAGCAGAAAGCACCAGGCTTGCAGTCTGTCCGTTAATATTTGTTTATCGTCAGGGGGGGAAAGCATCGGCACGGTAATGCATCATGTCTTACCCAACGCACGCCATTCTAGATCTCATCGGTGCAGCCTTGGCACTTCTGCTGTTTTTTTTTAGGAATTATCTGCAGTCGATTAATAAATGTCGCACCGGCTGAGTCCCGCAGGACGAGGGGCAAAGAAGCACGCCCTGATAATGGAGGGGTATCCATCACGTCTGCCAGTCAGGACACCGCAACTGCCACTGCCACCCAGACTCATGGTGTTCATGAGCAAGGGAACAGCGGATAATAAGGATGGCACTGGGCCTGTTTTTTACCTGGTATTAACATCTGTTTGAAAAAGACGTTTTAAAGGTGCCCGTGTTCAGCTCTGCTTTATTTTACCATTTGTTTTTCAGCTCTCAGCTCTACAGGAGTCGTCTAGTTACTACTCACAAACATCCAAAAGTTTCTAATTTTGCTGGTTCATACTGAAAGCTTTGAAATAACAAAACAACAGGACTGGGAGGAGGCCTCGGGGAAGACCCAGGACCAGGTGGAGAGATTAGATCTCCACACTGGCCTGGGAACGCCTCAGAATCCCCCAGTTAGAGCTGGTTAATGTGGCCCGGGAAAGGGAAGTTTGGGGTCCCCTGCTAAAGCTGCTGCCCCCCCGACCCGACCCCGGATAAGAGGCTGAGGATGAGATGAGATAAATAGGATTATCAGTTTTACAGCCACTTAAGAAACAGGTCTGAACCGTGGACACCTGGAAATGATCGGATGATGAAGGAAGTGACTCTTTCATTACTTACTAACATTAGATTAATCATTTTTCTTCGTGCCTAAAATACGAGAATGAATTTCAGTAACAACACCAGAACTTTACTCTTCATGATGTAACCTAACAACACCTGGTAAACGTCTAAACCATTTGCCTTCCCTGTCTATTTTCATAGCTCGCCACTCAACGTCTTACATTGTGAGGGTTTCTGAGGGAAGTGGTGTTAATTGAAGGTCACTAAAATGAAAAGCACAGAAAAATCAAATAAACAATATTAGATTTGTATTTTTAAATTTATCATCCCTGTCTCGAAAGACTGACACGTGACGTCATACCTCCTCTTAGCCTCTTTCACTCATGCAAACCTATTGTATATATCCAGCTGTATGTAAGAATGGAAATGTCCACACATCAAACAGAGTTTACCCTCCTTGCTTCCTTGCACAAAGTCTGACTAAGAGGCCATGTGTTGAAACAGTGCCAATTGCCCAGTGTATTCACGACACGTAAAGGGGCGTATTGATGACGCTGCTATCACTCTGCCGCGAACACCAGAACAA
Organism: Echiichthys vipera; assembly: GCF_963691815.1. Taxonomy (NCBI): domain Eukaryota; kingdom Metazoa; phylum Chordata; class Actinopteri; order Perciformes; family Trachinidae; genus Echiichthys; species Echiichthys vipera. The sequence goes on along the minus strand of NC_139829.1, from coordinate 32,909,328 downwards.
AAACACACCTTGAACCGTGAAGAGGAAGGATGGTTTATACCAGGGGTGGGCACTTCCTGTCCTGGAGGGCCACTGTCCTGCATGTGTTAGGTTTCTCTCTGCTCCGACACACCTGAGTCTGATGATTTGCTCGTTATCAAGCAGCTGATGCTCGTCACAGTTTGATTATTGTTAGACTCAGGTGTGTTAGGGTAGGGAAAAACCTAAAACATGCAGGACGGTGGCTCTCCAGGACCCGAATTGCCCACCCCTGGTATCAACCATCCTTCTTCACGGTTCAAGGTGTGTTTTGTTCTGGTGTTCGCGGCAGAGTAACAGCAGCGTCATCAATATTGCCCACCCCTGGTTTATACAAAGGCGGCATTGACATACAAATGTCCAACTACAGAGATAACGAGACTCAGGAACTTTTGTCAGTAAGGACTGATGCTGAAATTACCAGACAAGTTCAAGAAAGAGACTCGGCTGTTTGCGACCTTCCTCTTGCACCCTCGCCAAAAGAGAAACTCCGGAGTATCTCCAGACCTGATGCTCCTGACATTTCCCGGGGTTCATGGATGTTTTAAAAAGAAGCTGAAGAGGCCTGACTGTTGATGTTCAGGCCCTCTGTATTCACACTGGAACATCCACTTTGAGTCCATTTCCAGGGGTGAATAGCCTGAGCTGATAGATGACAAGTATCCATCCCGCTGGCAGGTTTGAAAACAGGGGAAAAAGGGGTTATTTGCAGTAATAGTTTAAACATCCGGCCTCTCCAGGCAAACATTTAGATATTTAAAACCAGAATTGAAATTTATAAGCATAGAAATGCTTTGCCCGTTAATGAATTCAGTCTAAATCATCCAAGAACTCTCGAAGGACGACGGTAAAGCGAGCTGTTTTTCTGACATGTCATGAATAAAAAAAGGGCCTATGGGCTCTTAACAGCCTGTGGCCCGCTGCAAAAACAGAAAGCTCAGCGCTCGTTTTCCCCCAGTGCTCCAGTAATAGGCCAGTGGAAATAAATGTAATCACTGCACTTTGTTCTCCCCAGTGATATCATTTCTTCTTATTACTTTTCACCCCCTTCGCCTCTCAGGCCACCATCAGAATCTCATTTGATCATATTTACATTCGCTCTGGCTTCAAACCCCGCTGATGCTAAAAAGCAATTACTACTTCAAGTCGCCGTCTGCCAAAGAGAGCCACACAAGATGTCCTTGCCAAACGGCAGAGGATTCCTACCCAGTCAGTGGCTGACATTTACGCTCTTGTCTTCTCCTGTAAGCATGGTTCACTACATTTAGAGGCGAAGAACTGATGATGACAAACATGGCCTTTAAAAGAGGCCTTTGACCGGGGAAAATCTCAACAAAGTAACATTTATCAGAGTCTAATACCAGAGCCGCTCAAAGGCAAGCGACAGAGGGATACGCCATTTATCAAATTAGAACATCATCTGAAGTCTCGTTGCCGGGAACCTTCATCAGCCTCGTGAAATGTAACTGAAAGTCAAACCAGTAAATACTAAATTAAAGGGGCACTACGCTAATTTTACACTTCCAGATCGGTTTGCTTATCATGAAGAGTACTATTCAGCCTTGGAAAAATGCTGTAAAAAGTCTAACCCTAATGATGTCATAGTGATGTCATTCATTAGGCGTGTTTCCATTTGGGTAAAATGTGGCCGCTCGGAAAGTTTTAAGGCACGCCCTCTCACATGGCCGTTCACCCGCCGTGTTTCCATTACAAAGAAAAAGGCCTGAGAGGGATTTAGGAGACTCTGCCGGTGACGTGTCACTCTGAATGGGTTTGGATTGTTGATCAGTGGTACCGTGGTACAGTGGCACAGTGGTACAGCTGCACAGCGTTCTTCCTCAAGAAATAAACAGAATAGTTGTAGTTTGATTTAAGGTGGCCCGTATCATTCACAACATCAACTTATGTTCAAGTAACATGAAAGAAAACCCTCGGGCTTAAAAGTGCATTGACAGACTTTCACCTTGCTTGCAATACGTGTGTGTGTGTGTGTGTGTGTGTGCGTGTGTGTGTGCGTGTGTGTAAATGGGAGAGAAAGTAAGAGAGAGAGAGAGGGAGGGAGGGAGCATGCAGCAAAGGACCCCAGGTCCGAATCCAACCCTTTTGCTGCAGCGCTCATTTAACAAGCCTGTGCAAAGATCATTTCCTGCGCTGCGTTCTTCTTCACCACTGGATAAAAGTGTTGACTCTACTTCGCCGTGTTGTTGTGGCGTCTGTACGACCACACGTCACATCCTGCTGAAAGGTACATCCAATCAGCAACCGGGCTTCTCTCAGGGGTTTGAGCGACCGTTTTTTGGATCTGCTCTCCCACAGGACCAACAAACGGCCGCTCAAGTGACTCGCATGCAATTTAGAGGCGTTACGTCGAGATAGACCCGACTCATTCCGGGTATTCGAGCCTAATGGAAATGTACCAGTCTAGGTTGGAAACTAAAAAAAGGCCAATCAGGAATGCCGAGCGGGGCTTTATAGACGTGACATAGCGGAGAAGCGACTGTTGTGATTCAGACAACAATTCAAAAAGAGTTGACAAGACGCACAAAAACTCCGAGGTCTATGGAAAGATTTGTAAACAAAGCCACGCATTGCGATGACGTCATCAATGCGTGTGACGTGTTACGGCGTGATGACGTATAGGCAGCAGGAAGCATTCTCCGAGGCCCAGGTAGTGTGAGTACAAACGGGCCTAGAGGGGGGGACAAGGACCCTAAAGCACGGGGCACGGGACGGACGGACAGTGTGAGTGCGCCCTTAGTTACAATCCATTTCAAAAGGAGTGGCAAACATAAATAGAGGTTTAAAAAGACCATTGGTTGTGTGACCTTTTGTTTCCTACAGTAAAATGACCAATTTTCACACAACCTTGGAAAAAAAACACGATGATGGAACATTGTGTAACATCTAGGGGGTGATGAGTCTGATAATTCCTTGAAGGACTCAGGAAAAATTAAAAAACGTTAATTAATTTGCCCTTATTGTAACGTCCATCCCATGTCTCTTAGCAACCCCGTCCCCCATTGACTGTGTTCTTTTGCAAATGGAGATTCAATTACACTGTTCCTCAAGGCGAGCGCGGAGCAAACGACACGGAACTATCAATAGTCGGCTGCTCGGGGGACAGATGCAGCGGAGGATAAGCCAGATAGCCGGACCGTCTTTGCTGTGCACTCTTTGTTAAATTGCCCAAGGTTAGTGCGGCGTACTAAAGGCAACTAAAGCAATCAGTTTTCCACCAGTTGGTCAATTGTCAGAGTCTGCAGGCGGAAGAACCAATGTGTATACAATGCACTTTTAGACCAGATGGCAGCGGACAAGAATGATATCTGAGCATGAGCAGTCAGGACTCAAGACACGCTATGGGGGGGTTGTTTTTAACAGGCATTAATGGATTGTTTAAACTAACTTTTCTCATCTATCCTTTGACATTTGGTGGCCAATACGGACCCTCCTGAAGAGCAAGTTTGGCTAAACCGAGTTCCCAATCTTTACCGTGAGTAGAAGAGCAATAAAAGAGGCTCTTCCAATCAATGCTGCCTTCACACTCAGAGCAACAGAGTCTTTATTTTGTAGCACTTGATGTTTTAGAGGCAGAAGCAGCTCACGGGGATTATAGGAAATGACATGGATTTAAGGTTTTATACTTTTTATTTTGTGTAATCCATTATGCCTCTTAATTCCTTGACTGGATATTTGTCTTGTTATTTTTGACTTGTGCCTTTTCACTCCTCTTTAAAAGCAGACATGTCTTTCTCTATTCCTGTCATCGCCTGTGGCGGACAGAGGCAGAACGAAAATGTGGAATATTGCGGACGCCACTGAAGTGCAACGCAATGTCTAGGATTGGTTGTCTGCAATTACCATTCTGCTTTCCATTCAGCCCCCTGGGCCACTCATTACTCGAGGACTTAAGGTAGTGATGGACAACCTCCATTTATTCCACACGGTCTGCGTTTATAGCATTCATCTACCGAGTTACAGTACCTCACCATGGATGCTGGGACTGTGCTACATACAAACAGTAATGACATTTTATTACAGTGGTTTTATTTTCTATTCAGGTTATTTTAAACTACTGAATACACCCGGTGTGCAAATCAAATACAAATCTCCCTGTGTGTTTGATGGATTTGTCCGCTCTCATCAATGATTTTTGCATTAATTAGGATGCATTCAAAATTCACATAGCTAAAAAAACAGACTTGAAGCGGTAAATATTCATCCTTGAGATTCATAACTGGCTGTAAACCCCTCACACATCACTGTACATTGTACTCTCTCACAAACTGGTCTTCACTTTCCATGCGCAGAACCACTCACTGGTATCTATTTGTCTATAAATCCATATTATCGGACTGCTCTCCTCTTGTTTTTCAATGTATCTGGTACAGAAACAGTCCGATCGCAGCCTCCGGTCCCTGGACTACATCTTGTTTGCCGTCCCGTCAGTCCGTACTGAACTCGCAAGAAGGCATTTTTCTGCACTGCGACTGCGACCTGGAACCAGCTCCAGCAGAGGCTGAAGCTGCTCCTGAGACCTGGAACCAGCTCCAGCAGAGGCTGAAGCTGCACCTGAGACCTGGAACCAGCTCCAGCAGAGACTGAAGCTGCACCTGAGACCTCAAACCAGCTCCAGCAGAGGGTGAAGCTGCACCTGAGACCTGGAACCAGCTCCAGCAGAGGCTGAAGCTGCACCTGAGACCTGGAACCAGCTCCAGCAGAGACTGAAGCTGCACCTGAGACCTGAAACCAGCTCCAGCAGAGACTGAAGCTGCACCTGAGACCTGGAACCAGCTCCAGCAGAGGCTGAAGCTGCTCCTGAGACCTGGAACCAGCTCCAGCAGAGACTGAAGCTGCACCTGAGACCTGGAACCAGCTCCAGCAGAGGCTGAAGCTGCTCCTGAGACCTGGAACCAGCTCCAGCAGAGACTGAAGCTGGACCTGAGACCTGGAACCAGCTCCAGCAGAGGCTAAAGCTGCACCTGAGACCTGGAACCAGCTCCAGCAGAGACTGAAGCTGCACCTGAGACCTGGAACCAGCTCCAGCAGAGGCTGAAGCTGCACCTGAGACCTGGAACCAGCTCCAGCAGAGGCTGAAGCTGCACCTGAGACCTGGAACCAGCTCCAGCAGAGGCTGAAGCTGCACCTGAGACCTGGAACCAGCTCCAGCAGAGGCTGAAGCTGCACCTGAGACCTGGAACCAGCTCCAGCAGAGGCTGAAGCTGCACCTGAGACCTGGAACCAGCTCCAGCAGAGACTGAAGCTGCACCTGAGACCTGGAATCAGCTCCAGCAGAGGCTGAAGCTGTGCAGCTTTACTTCTTTAGGGGACTTCAAACTGCTCGTAGGAAGGCTGTTGAGACAGTCTGTGGGGGTCTGCACCTGTACTTATCTTGTTCTTTGCCCTTTGCAGTTTGTACTGTTTGTGTTGTGTCTCCTGTGTGTTCAGTTAGTCTGTCACTTCGTGTTTTGCTGCTGCCCACCTGAACAGGTCTCTCTTGCAAATGAGACCCTGGGTCTCAGTGAGATTTTACCTGTATAAATAAAGGTTAATAAAAATAAATACAATAAAAGATACGTGCCAATGCCTATAAGTCCTGTTGAGATGACTCTCCCGAACTGACTGGCTCCCTCTCAATACTCACACTAATGGTAGCATGTATGCTTGACTTGCAAATGGGTGAATTTAAAAGCTTTTTAGTGTTCGGAGGTGATTTCTGTTACTTTGCAGGAGATCTTTGGCTTGCAGAGGAGAGGATATGAATTTCACATGCCCCGAGCAGAGAGGGGTTGACGAAAAGAGATGACTCTTACCTCGGTGTGTGTCCCTCTGCTGAAAACATGACATTAAATTGCCATTCTCAAAGACCAAGGGATGGTCTTGTTATTTATAGTAGTTGTGCAACTGCTCTTCAACTCGTGCAACTACTCTAGAGTTTGACTGATACTTTATATCAAACTTTTTACTTTTTTTAAATGATCTGAGGCACTAAATGCGGTTTGAGGAGGCCTGAAATGATTCGGGGTGGTGACCGAACACTGGTCACTGCTGATCATCCAATTAGCAAAATAAATCTCTTCAGACAGCATTCGTCTGCTCGGCATTTCCTGTCAAACCGTAGTTAGAGAAATGCTGATTCATGCAGGCACCAACAGCAAACATGAGATGAAACAAACAAGAAGCAGCTTCAGGCCAACGGTACAGTGCGTGCCACATTGTTGCATAACTGCTATTAATTCGAGCTTGTGCATCGAACAACCGCAAAGCGAATGAACCATTGTCCCGGGATGCTGTGTGGGCACGAGCCACAGCAAATCAACGAGATGCAACATGACCCACAAGGTTGAGATGAAAGCGCGTTGGTTTACATGGGAGACCTCTGAAGACCTCTGAGATTGTATCAATAAACAAAATGAGGGGCGGCCAGTAGCTGAGCGGTTCAAGCAGTCGCCCCATGTAAAGAGACTGAAGGTCCTCGAGGCAGCGGACGCCAGTTGGACTCTGACCTGCGGCCCTTTGCTGCATGTCTCCCCCTCTGTCTCTCTCTTACCCCATTTCCTGTCTGTCCTTTATAATAACAGCTTGAAACACTGCCAAAATACTCTTTAAAAAAAACACAAAATGAGTTTCAAAAGAGAAATTACAAGCATTAAAGGAGCCAGTAGGAGGATGCCTTTGGCACATGAGGAACTACAGAGTAAGCGACTACCCACATACCCACCCACTTACCCATCGAGACGAAGCAGATTGTAGTAAAATGCAATATTCATATTCTAAATGCTTCATCGGGTCACAAACCGAGCTGTCAGGGCGTCTTGAGTCAAGAGAGAACCTATGTAATAGCCCCGTTTCCCCCATCAAACGCCACACTCATTAAAACACAGTGAGTGAGTAAAAACTGGCTTAATGTGGTTCGACTCAAAGATTACCGCCGTATGAATAAGGCAAAAAAATGTGTTTTGAACAGCCACTGAAAGGTTGGAGGGGGAACACACGCCAGGTGTTTCATCGCTTTCCAGCTAAAACTCAGAGCAAACAGCAGCAGCTGCCTGCTGTCATCAAAACATGGCTGCCTCATTTTCCTGTCCAGAGGTCTATCTTGAAATATGCCAAAACCCATCACAGCGCGCTGTAAACTAATGCCCGATGCCTGCCACGGTGACAGGCTTTAAATGTATTTTCATATTACCCTCCGTTTCATATTGGCTGCGACTGTCGAGATGCTGGTTCTGATCATTTGTCAATCCAGGTTGATGCTCGCGGTGAGTAATGTTAGACGAGGAATGAGGCGAGCGAGGGAACATAAAGCAGGGAGGCGGTCAAGAAGGTGCCTTTGAGGAGGAAAGTGATGCTGGGTGCTTTATAAAATATAGAAAACACAGAATTTTGAAAGCAATAAACCATGGTATCACTGAATGGTCTTTTGTGCGTATGACCTGAGAACATGAAACCAAGAACATGAAAGAGCAACAGTGGAATTAAAGAATATGACATTTCTGGAAAATTTAGTGATTTACTGTCTTCATGTTGAATCCCTGTGCATGTGATGAAGCAGGGGGAAACCAAACAAGCCCATTGTCACACTCTGGCCTGGAGTGAGGGTAGTTTGCCTGAAGGCTGACTGGAAAAGAGGCGGTTTAGCCTTAAAATGTTGACAAAAAAGGTCACAAGACGGAGTCCACTTGAAGAAAAAGTGTCAATGTTTCAACAAGACAGCCAAAAAAAAAAAGATCTGCACAGTACTTGGGTCCACACAGCTACACAGCCCTTCACCCACTGACTAAGCAGCGTCAAACCCCTCAGTTTAAAGGCCTAGCTCCTCCCATGGACCATACCATCTTTAATCTAAATCAATTAAGTCATCAATTAGTTATCAGTTATTTTCCAGATCCCAAATCACTGTCATATACATACACTACATCTACCCACGCTTAAAGGCGGTCATCACCACATTATAAAAGGCCTCAATCCAGAGATGCCTGTACAAACCAGCTTCTACCCCACAGTTGGTTTGGTTTGGTTCGGGCACTATGAAAGCCAGCCTGACACAAGGCTCGGGTCCTTTGTCTCTGCCCAGCACCAGGAAATACTATGGTGAGAAAACAACAATTGGCTAAACTCTGGATTACTTATTCTTAAATAATAATAAAATACTCAAAACAATACATGTGTTTGTGTGTGTGTGTCTATGGAAAACTATGAAAATACACAGCACGGGAAACTTACTGGGATGTTAACTGTAGTTCAGTGTGTGCACCCACCAAACTAACAATAATACACCACCTGGCTAACATGTGGTATGGTACTGAATGATACTTTGGTGTCTTACCAGTGGCAGGGGAAACTGCCACACTCATTTAAAGCTGCCTTTCTTTACACGTCGTATAAGTGGATTTAAATGGGCAGCACTTGATATTTCCTGTACAACGAAAGCTAGATACGATCATTAAGCATCTTAACCCTCCTGTTGCCCTCAAATTTGACTAACACCATTTATTCTAGGGGCTCAATTTGACCGCAGCAATTCAAACATCTCAAAAATGATCATAATCAATGTGTGACTCAAGTTAAGTCGGGTACTTTATGTATTTATTTAACAGAATTAAAAATATCACTGATGTTAAACTGCATGGAGGGATTTCTGTGTGTGTGTTTTAAAGTAAGTCTGTTATTTTAAGTGATATTTTGTGTTATTTGTAACATCTGGAATGAAAGTAACGTCCGTTATCAAGGACAGCAGCGTGAATCTGACCTCATATAATATTTGAATTGTAAAATAAACGATAATAATAATGATTAAATCATCCAGAATATCAAACTGAACCAAAAGGAACACCGATGCGCCAAGTACATGTACGATAAGAACAATAAAAAATATATATAATCATGATAATTTTAGGTTTTTTATGAGTTGTCCCCATAAAATGAGGAAAAGTCATAAATATAAAGCAAAAAAACACAAAAAGACGTCGTTATTTAGAGATGTTAAACATTAAATGTGGTCAAATTGACCCTTAGGAGAACAGGAGGGTTAAAAGCGCTGTTTGTACATGTTACGCTTCATCCGGTGGATGATTTAGTGAAATTTGACTAAAGCCATTTGCTGTTCACCTGCACACACTGCGGTGACACAGAGCTGGTTTAAAATCAGCGAAATAGCCCTGTACATTTAGGACCACTAACAATTTCTACCCTATGTAACAGTAAATTAATTTTTTTCACTTACTGATGTTTGTACATATGAAACAAACAGTGAGATCACAACAAACATCTAATTTATAACAGTTCCATTAACATGTCATTGCCATAGCAACAGCTGTAAATACATAAACCTGCTGTTGGTGCTTTGTTTGGACGGTCAGAGCCGTATCTTTAGGTTTTACAGATGATCGTGACGAACGCTGCCCCCGTCAGAACCATGGACTGTCTATGATCAGGAGAAACAGCCGTAATGCAAACTAAGAAAAGCGTCTGAAAGGAAAAACTCAAACTGAAAAATCATATTTTATGAAGTAAGTTTCTCTTTTTATTTTATTTTAGTAATATTAGTATTTTAGCTACAATTAGACTGAGTAAGCTGGATGGATGGATGGATGGATAGATAGATAGATAGATAGATAGATAGATAGAGATAGAGATATAGAGATAGAGATAGAGATAGATAGATAGAAAGAGAGATAGATAGATAGGTGGGTAGGTGGGTGGACAGATAAAGATAGAGATAAAAAGATAGATAGATATAGATATATAGAGAGAGATAGAGAGATAGATAGATATAGAGAGAGAGATAGAGATAGAGATAGAGATAGATAGAGAGATAGATAGAGAGATAGAGAGAAAGAGAGATAGGTGGATAGGTGGGTGGACAGATAAAGATAGAGAGATAAAAAGATAGATAGATAGATATAGATATATAGAGAGAGATAGAGATATAGATAGATAGATAGGCGGGTAGGTGGGTAGATAGATAGATAACTTTATTTATCCCTGAGGGGAAATGAGGTCATCGTAGCAGCGGTACAGAACAATCAGAAATACAAAAAATAAAATACAATAAGAATAAAGTATCGCAGATTTAAAACACTATATTACAATATATTAGTAAAGAGTTAAGCCCTATATCTGCAGCCCTTCCTCCAGCACCGGTATGTGTGTCAAACACTGGTTACAAACGGTGTGGTCCAATGACTTACACGCTCCCACCAGCGAGACCAAGACGTCCTCCAGGCAGGACAGGACACTGGCACTCGGCAGTCCATTCATCACTACTTGTCCTTCAGCAGTGTTCTGTCCTGGTAGGCCCGCTGCTGCACCATGGATCAACAGAGGACATGTTTGAACAGCTGACCCAAGGCCATGAATGTGGGTACAGTAACGGCAGAGAGCCATCAGGGTTGGCATGTCAAAGGCCATACATCAGGTGTTTGAGGAAAAAAGTCACAAGTCATCTATGTACTGGAGAGGCTGCTCTTCAACTACTGGCCTTTCAATGGAGGCATGTTGCTGGGTTACCATCCTGGCTGCTTGATTAGTTACTGTAAATCAAATGAAATGCCCTTCATCGAGCCATATGCTGGATACTGTGTACGGGATTAAAGGTTCTTCCACTATCTCAGCTGGAAAACGTTTTCAGGTTATAGAGTTGAACCTGCTCTGGTCACAGCGCACCTTGCTGGGCAAACACACCTGGCACTCCGATCTTTTTCCTGAAGCGTACGACAAATACTGAAGTTTTTAATGTTCTATTGGTGCAAAACAAGTCAACTGGGGCTGATCATTCATTCATTCATTCATTCATTCATTCATCTTCAACCTCTTGTCCCTGTCAGGGTCACGGGGGGCTGGAGCCGATCCCAGCTGACATCGGGCGTGAGGCGGGGTACACCCTGGACAGGACGCCAGTCTATCACAGGACACATAGAGACTTCATGCCTAACCGCATGTGACTCAAGTATGTCATTGTAATTCATTCCTATATTAAAATAAAATGAAATTAATCAACAGTCTCTACGTGGAAATGACTCGTAGCCACGTATCAACTATCTGGTGGCCTTGGCCATGCATTATTTATTTTTTTATCCAATGTCACCAGCGGGGCCCCGTACATTTGATCCGATTATCACATTTTTTTGAAAAGCATATAATCTATTGTACTTGATGCCGAGCTTCCTGCCGGACATCATTGCAGCGTCCCTTTGAGTTGCCTACGTCACCGTCACCGCTTGCAAGTCGCGCTCCTCTCTGCAGAGAGAGTGGTGTGAACGCCGAAGAACTGATGTGTCAAGAGGCAAGTCAACAGTACACAACCAGGCCAATGCCAGAAAGGTAAGAATAGCTTTAATTGATTGATTGCTGTTAAATTCGGATAAAACAAAAATCACGCTGTTTTCAGACTGACTTCAATTCCGCTGAAGTTAATCTGATACATATTGGGATACCAATTGAAAGAGTACCCACTTATAAATACTGTACCTTGGTTTCTGGTTCAGTGACAAGCTGTGCTTCACAATAATGAACTAACTACAAGTCCCTAAAAGCCAAACAGACATTTTTCTATAGAAATGAAACACGCATTACCATGACTGCAGAAAGAAAACTGTACAGGCAACCATGGCGATGTTATCTATAAGCACTCCCCTACCTCTACTCTTAAACCTCTAAATGCAGTCTATCATTTTGTTCTAAGGTTCATAACTGGGGAAGGATTCAGAACAAATTGTTTTTTACTTTAAGAGAAACTTGGATGGCAGAGAACAGCACTGTGAGAGAGAACAGCAGTGAGAGGGCCACAGTGTGAGGGCCGCGGTCATAATGTCCATCCTAAGCATAAGCAATGATAGCCCAAATTTAATAGTCACCATTACTGCTCCAAGCAATAAAAAAATAAACACTGTATTATTGTTGCCAATCAAATGCAGCCTGTTTCATGATGACAACCCCCACCTCCTGAAAATGGTACGAGCCATCAGCCACCATGATCCCCGTTTTGTATGTGACCACGGAACATTTGACCCTCTTTTTGGCAGTTTTTCAAGCCTTTATTAAATAGGACAGACAGGAAATGGGGTGAGGGAGAGAGGGGAAGACATGCAGCAAAGGGCCGCAGGTTCAACTCCGACCTGCTGCCTTGAGGAGCTTCAGCGTCTTTACATGGGGCGATGGGGGTCCGATGTCCCCCGCTTGTCAAAGAAAGGGTCCTATGTTCCCCGGTTTGTTACATTTTCCACAATCAGTGCTGAATCCCCCGGCAAATAGGCTGATCAATCAATCAATCAACCAATCCTTTATTTGTTAGGGACAGTGCACATTAATGAACAACGATAACAACATATCACTGTAAAAGTGCCGGATTATAGCAAAGATGCTAATTTGCATCTGTAGAAAAATAGAAAAAATACAAATACTACTAAATAAGTAGACCCTAACCGTAACCCCTAACCCCAACCCCCCGCTGTGCCCAAGATGGCCACCACGTTTTACGCTCAAACCAAACAAAATGCTAAATTAAATCAGCAGAGACATGTGCTTATGCTACTGGGGAACAAAGGGATGACCCCAATATAAGCTAATGCTAGAATAAATGTCCTTGCTGCACCAGAACTTGCACATAAATAAAAAAGTGGGAGCTGAAAACAGCTTTTAACCCAAAAAATGCCCTAGCATGGCTAATAACAACTAAAGGTGGTTGATTCCACACAACAAACCAAACATATACAGAATAAGGACGCTTTCGCCGATGGACTTTGAGGATTCATTTGGAAAGTTCAGTCATTCAAAAGGCCCTTTACCTCAGATCGACAGATTTCAGCCATGACCCAAACATCAACTGGACACGTTTATCGAACTCTCTCCGACTTGATAAGAGATGAGGCCGCGTCGATCACTTGACTCTGATTCTATGGAAGCTCGCACCCAGATGCTATCAAATATAGCCACTGATGTAGCGTACACCAAAAGTCCACAGGACCGTGTGGGTTTTCTAATTACTGTGTGTCTGCTCCTGTGCACAGTCACACACACACACACAAACGTCCCCCAGTAGGCCGTATGACTGCTTGGAGGTTTGCTAAATAGGATCCTATCATAAAGCAGCCTTGTAAAAAGCTCATCTGGCGTGCACCATCTGTAAACACAGATAGGGAGAAGTTCATTGAGCCTGCGCGGCCTCACACCTCTAAAATTGGAGTGTGTTATTGCACCGAGGTAGCACCCACATTTGCCCCGTACAGCAAAGACCAAATTAACAGGGAGGAAAACACACACATTAGAGTTTGCTTTCTCATTTTAGTTCGACTTGAGCTGATGCTCGAGAGCGCTCTGCGGTGCGAGTGTGATTAATTACAGTTTGCAGCGATACATATGTTAATTCACAGCACAAGTAAGAATCCTCAAAGATTACAGGAATTAAGATGATGTTCAATTAATAGCTGTAAAGATTTAAGCACAGTTTTGTTCATCACTTTATTACAGTTCATGCGTGTTTGGGTGGCTGTGCCAAACAAGTAGTATCCCCCACACAGAAACAGAAAAACTACCTTTTCTACATAGCTCTTATCTCTTTCCACAGTTCCTATCTATTATTGATGATGTATGAATAATCCACGCATATTTACAATATTCTCTTGCCTTTGCCGCGGCTGTTGTTTTGACTCTTGCACTTTACTTAATGACTGTATGTGCACGCAATTCAGAATCAATTAAGACCGCATCATTGGCACCTCAAATGATAATAAATACTGAATTAAATGTTAATGCATGTCTATAAAGCTTATCACAGCAAAAATGCACCATGTCTTTAGTTAAATTTACCAAAAAAAAGTATATTTTTTTATCATTTTACACTACAGTGAACTCTCCGCCTACCCCGTTTGAACCCCAACTGTTTTTCACCCTCAGGGAGGAAAGAACGCAACGACGACAACAATCACAGGATGAATTGTGTGTCCGCATGCGTCACTAAGAGCTTATACAGACATCGTAGTATTGAAGAAGACACCTACAGTACTTGGCTGGTTCCTACACAGGAGCCTTCTCTCCGTGTCCTGATTGCCGTCCCCTCAGAATAAGTCAAACAGAAGCTCAGACTGTTTCCAGGGCTCGTAAGGTCGTCGTGACTCGAGCGTTTTCAGAGGGTTTCTAATTAACGGCCCCTACGGCCCGCAGTTCCTCTGGAAATGGCAACGTTGAGGATGAAGGAACGCAAGAGATAACTCAAATGTCCACGTTTCTACATTTAAGTTATTCAATGTCCTGTGATATAAAACAGAGAAAAGCAGAATGTTTAATAAGATAAGAGCGATCCGATGAAGCGCCCACATCACTCGTGGGTTGCTTGAAGTTGAAAAATTTGAACTTTTCGAGCAACACACGCGATGAGGCTACGGGCGCTTCATCGCATCGCCCGAAGCGACATCGCATGACACCACGTCATTTACACTGATTTTGAATGGCAGCTTGACGCTTCCATCGCCTCCTTAGCTTTTGGTGTGAATGCACGTTAAGTGGACTCAAAACAACCTACAGCTGCGTCAGTCTCATCCGCTCTTACTGCCATTTTGGTTCCCTGTCACCACTTCTCTGGCTCGGGTACAGGAGGATGACATCCCTAGATGATCTCACCTACCAGGGTTTGTGATCAGTCTATTACACCTTGCATAAGTCAGGGCCTCTGCAGCAGACACCGACACATAGAGATGACGAAGAGCAGCTGGGAAAAGTTGTACCATTCAACCACATAGCGGACGGGAGAGCCCAATGAGCTGCGGGGCTGATTGCTGACTGTATTAAGCCTGTTAGGCAGCACGTTGATGAATTCACTCGCTGAAATGTGAAGGTAATAGTCTTGACACAGAAAAGACATAACTCACCGACTGTACCTGCGAAGTCCCCAAATGACAGCAATCCCGAGCAGGAGCCGGTCCAATATGAAGGAGGGCTTTGCTTTTATTACCATCATCATTACTGTATATCATTTCTGAATGTACAGCCATTTGGTTTCATTTAAATGTAAATCTGGGCACTGAGCTGCGCACGTTGTCACCCACGGCAGCCTGGCTATGATGATTCATTCAGGGATCGACAGGGAGAATATAAGAGCCCCTTTGCTTTCTCCGAGGGAAAACAACAGATTTAACCTTTCTCTGTTTTCATGAAAGCCGTGTGCACAGCAAAATAAAATAGAAACGAAAAGGAGGGGGTGTTTGCTAGAAAAGTAGCTACGGTTTTGTGCATGTTTTACACTCTGCTGTCTTTACCCCCCCCCCCCCCCCCCCTTGAATCTGGAGTGCAAAAACAGAAGAGAGAGGTTCAATCTGCGGTGCAAGGTCAAGGGTGAAGTGAAGCCGCGGAGAACTGACGGGTCCACATGTCAGGAAAGAGAGAGACCCGGGATCACAGTCCACGTCCCGATGGATGGTTACTCCTGTGAAACTTGACACTATGTTGCATCTGTAGAGCTCGAAGACGCCGTTTGCTGCTAATGTTTGTTAAATTAAATGAGGTGACCCCCGAGGGCCGTCTGGCATTAGCGCAATCGGACTCATTCCAGCGAGGCAAACATTAGCGGCTCTGAACCCTACTCTCATCACATATTCGTACAATCACACGTAGCAGAGGGGGAACTCGCAGAAGAGCGGTCGCCGAGTGATTCATCAACTTCTGCTCACATTCATGAGTTTGCTTCCAATGACAATAACAAACAAGATGATCAAGATCAAAAGATTATAGCTGCAGATTCATTTCACAATGATGCTCTTGTTATAAACCCAGCGCACCCTTTCCTTACTGACTGGAATATGTTGAATATAGTTTAAAGTTTTATAGTTTGGTGGTACACGGAAAAAAACAACTCCTAGGATTTACTTGATAAAATTCAATAACAGTCATTCATTCATTCATCTTCAAACGCTTGGGGGGGCTGGAGCCGATCCCAGCTGACTAGGGGCGTGAGGCGGGGTCCACCCTGGACAGGACGCCAGTCTATCACAGGACACATAGAGACGAACAGAGACAGACAACCATTCACACCTACGGGTGATTTAGAGTCATCAATGAACCGAACACCTGCACGTCTTTGGACTGTGGGAGGAAACCGGAGAACCCGGAGAAAACCCACGCAGACACGGGGACAACATGCAAACTCCACACAGAAGGGCCCCAGCTGGGATTCAAACCAAGAACCCTCTCACTGTGAGGCGACAGCGCTAACCACTACACCACCGTGTCGTCCATCAACCAGAATTTTCCAGTAACTATACATATGTTTCTGATAGCTGATATGAAGACCAGCACAGTGATGTATCATACCTGGTGTTTCTGATGTGTTATTGGTGAGAAAATCCAATGTTATTGATAAAATATATCCCGCAATGCATCATGGGAGTTTCCGGTTAAGCTTTTTCTGCCGTATCTGGGTAACAGAAGGTCGTAGAGAGATGGAAGTTGATCCGTGAACATGTTTTCATGTACGGGCTCCAACACAACAGTCACCGCTGAGTGTCTTCGACCTTCAGTTCCAGAGAAATGTCATAGTTATCACAGATATGAGAAAGAAAGGTCACAATTACTAGAAATCACTCGTCCACGGTAAAAAAAGAAAGATTTTCAGAGTAAAATGAAACGAGTATTTAAAGTTAATGTGAAGAGAGTAGAAATCATTTAAATCGTTTTTGTAAATATAGATTAAAATGTTCTCTTCCTATTCAGTGAAAGTATTACGTGAATAACTTGTAAATATTAACATGTTTACTTCAAATATTCTAGTTCCCACTGAATTGTAATTTTTTCCATGTGTTAATTCCTTAGATTAATTTAATACATTTTACTGTACTTACTTACTACTTTGTGGGAGAAGCTGCTACACTTCACTGTACTTTACTGTAACTTAGTTCAGTCAGAAATGCTTTAACACTTTAACACTGTTATCACTTATCGCTTCTTATCACTTCTTTAGTTTGTCCTTATTTTATTTAATCTGCTGCTAAACTGCACGCTGCGTATTGTTGTGTATTGTCTAAACCTGCGTTTAACCACAATCTGTCTGTTGCACTTTGTCACATTTAGTTAATTGTTAGCTTTATTTTGATTTGATTTATGTTTTTATACTTATTGTTACTCTGATCCTTTCCCATCTTTGTATTGAAACTGTTGCACAATCATTTCCCTCGGGATAAATAAAGCTTCCTGAATCTTGAATCTATACCAGGGGTGTCAAAGTGATCCAGTAAAGGGCCGCTGTGGCTGCAGGTTTTCGTTTGACACCCCTGATCTATACCAAAAGGGCTTTTTTTTCAGTCTAGCAGTACACTACGACACATTCAGTTATTTGTATTTACTACTTTATATCTTTAATATATAGGTTTATTAATTTTGAGTAGGTTGTGGCAGTTACGATTTACTTTGATCTCATTTATTTTTGTATTACTTCAATGTATAAATATCTGTTTTATTAGATTTAAGTCCAAGAAAATACACTGTTTTTAATAAATGCTCGGTGTTTCCATAGTGGGCGAGTAAACGCGTTAAACAACGGCGATCTAAGTGTCGACAACAATAATCGCGGTTATGATTTCTGCCTCATCGTCATCATCATAACCCTGCAGCAGTGTGTTGAATTACGGTGACATCAACAGTCCTTAATCAAACGTCAGATAATCCCCTTCCTCGTTATTCTTCCTGCTCCAAACACCCGCTCACCTGCTAAATTACACGTCGCGTAAATCATCATCAAGTCCCAGATACGTGCTCCTGCGTGTGAGATTACATCGTAAAGGGGCCTCGTCAGAAGCCCGGTGATAGGGCATGTTATAAAAGTGCATTTATTTAGCCTTTCTGTACGTTTAAGTTGGGCTTTATCAGGAGCTATAGGTAATTGCTGCTACCTCTTCTATTAAGCAAGTCACATGTAACACCTCGCTCACGAACCTGTACCTTAAATACCCCTCATGTGTTTCACGACCAACCCTGTGAGAGGAAGGAGCCCTCCCTTCGTGACCGCTTGTCTCCAGCCACTGAGGCCCGAACGCACCCCCACTGATCGTTAAGAGCTTAAAAGTGAGTGTGAGCTAGCGCTGACAGGTCCCGCCGGACCGCCGTGCATGCTGCTGTTTGGCTCATAGAGTCGACCTTGCGAGGTTATGTCCGTGTGACACCTGTTGTTACATGTACGACCTTTGAGGCTGATGTGGCGTGCGGAGAACTGACAACGTCGAAGGTTTGTGGTGTACAGGGAGAGCTGGGGACGGCACCGTGTCACTCTGAGTCCTGCAGACGGGCTGGAGGCATCACGTGGGGTTTTTACAGCTGCCTCTAGAGATAAAACGATTGCTTGTTTGATTGATGCCCAATAAACAGAACATATATGTATTTTGATCATCAACACGCATTCTTTTAAACACAGATACAAACTCAAACCTCTATGAACTCTGATTTTCAGTGTCTCGGGGGTGAACGTGGGGGTGTTTCTGTTACATAGGGTTGATTAACTGCATGTCTTTGAGTTTTGTATTAACGCTAAGATAAAACAAGAAACATTGAGATGTCACTTTCCAAAACTGACGGACATTTCTACTTTGTTTTGACATGTTATGGACGAAACGCCAGACAGAACGCAACTGGCACATTAATCAATAATGAAAAGAATCTTTTGTTGCAGCCTGATATGTGTCCGTGTTATTAGGCAGCATTAGCAACAATAGTCCCCAGTCTCCTTAAGTGACAAACTGGAGATTTGGCCGGTCTGCCTGATACAAAAACAATGGTTTAGCCTCTAAACTCTGAATGAATGAAGCCCACATTGTCTCCTCAAGAGCAGAGAACAAACACTGTCCTGAGAACGTCTGACTCACAACCCCAGGGGTGTCAAACTGATCCAGTAAAGGGCCGTGTGGCTGCAGGTTTTCAGTCCAACCAATCAAAAACACACCTGGTCCAACAAATCAACTGTGTGAAGACAGTTCAGGTGATTGAGTAAGTCGAGTCAGGTGTGTTCTTGCTTGGTTGGAATGAAAACCTGCAGCCACATGGCCTTTACTGGATCTGTTTGACACCCATGCATTAGATCATTGGCCTCTTTGAAACCTTTGGTTCTGAGTCCTCTGGTGTACAGAACCCAGGAAACACGAGTCCATTGGACGGGTGTCTCTGTCCTGGGTTACTGGCGATTGTAATCCCTTAACCTCAAACAGTATTGCTACAGTTGCTACCTGAACTGCACATCACACCGGAGAACCCGGAGAAAACCCAGGCAGACACGCGGAGAACATGCAAACTCCACACAGAAGGGCCCCAGCCGGGATTCAAACCAGGAACCCTCTTGTTGTGAGGCGACAGTGCTAACCACCACAACAAGTTGAAAGTAAATAGGATACATAGGTTTAGTCTTATTTTTGCAACTGAAATTCGAAGTTTTTGTTGAATAAAGTACAGAAAAAAGGTAGAGCTGGGTACCCGTAACGCATTCAAGGCGCTGTTATCCGTATCGGTACCGGTTCTAATGTGAACAGCACCCGACCCTAGTCCCCAGTTTGGAGAAGCAGACACACAAGCAAAGCAACGTGCTGCTGTGGACGGGGGACGCTGCAAAAATATACTATAGTCTCTAAAAAACCTGTTAAAGTTTACACTATATTAAATATATTTGTACCTCTTTACCTTGCCGTCGCACGGCGCTTGGTCAATCTAACAGACTTTGCACACCGTGCTCAGTGACTGCAGTGGAGTCGTGATGCTGTGACCTCAATCTCTTACTGCACTCAGTTCAGCTCCGTTGGCTGACACACGGTAACTTTAGACAATGTGGCTCCAGAGGGGGGGGACAGTAACATCCAGGGGCGTCACTGTTTCAAGTCCAAAATCAATCGCTTTCGAGTTCAATGCTCGAAATCTGAAGCAGGATGGGAAATTAAAATAAAATATTTAAGTTTGACCATATGGCGTTGGTGTGGTTCGCCCTTTGGAAGTAACATCTCACTTGTTACCATGGATCCTATCTTTTAATGAGTCTGAGAGTTTGAATGACAGCTGTCAGTCACTCACCTTTAACCTACAGGGACCAGAACCTGACTGAGCTGTTCTGTGCCACAGCTGATGGAGGAGGCAGCAGCAGAGAGAGGTGAGAGCGGCGCAGTCACACTCAGATGGCTGAAAGGCAAACATATGCTCGTGGAGTTGTGTTGTCTCATTTGATTAAAAGGGGCGAGTTTCAACGCGGCGGCTGCAACTCAGTAAATCTTCATCTGCGGAAAAAGTCTCTGAGAAAACCTGTGGGTTGATTTTTATACAGAGTTTCAATCAATCCATCTCCTTTTTGTCGGGTTTTACATTTGAATAAAAAGGAAAAATGCATCAAACTGAGACAGATACCCGATCACCAACAGGCACCCGGCTCACATTCAACTGCATTTTACCTAAGGAAGATGTGCAGAACACATCCACTATCTGCATGTAAGTCACATGGCCCACAACCAATGCCCCCCCCCCCCCACTGACATCCAGCCCTCCAGCCCCTTCAATAGCCCTTCCAGGCGTCAGTGGCACAATCATTTTATTTATTATATTGTGCTTGACTTCAGCAGAACCGCCTGTGCCTTCACTCTGCACACACAGCCTCCCATACTCCCTGATCCCCCCCCCCCCCCCCCACACACACACACACACTGTACCCAGTCCATGATGTGGACCTGAAAATGAACACACACGTCCACAGAGCCGGCACACTAACTCCCACAGAAGAAGAAGAAAAATGCGCTGACATGCCTGTTGCACGGGCGTGCCTGTATCAAAGCCCAGCCTGCTCCTGAATGCAACGCGGTAATGATGATGGATTCAATAGAGACTGAGTAAAAAATGGGACAATTAACATCGATCTGAGGGAGGGAGGGGGGGGAGAGACAAACAGTGTGGGAACTTGACCGTGAGCTGTGGCTTGATGAATCGATAACAGAAGCTCTGCTGCGTATTTGGGGAAGGAGAAGCTCAAACAGTGACAATAAAGTCGCGTGGATGGATCCAAAACACGCGCAGGGACATGTAAATATGTACGGTGGCACGTTTGCGCACCTACCAAATACAAACACAAGCTTCACAATCGCAGCAAGTGGTGCGTAACCGCGGGGATGGCACATCGCTGCTGCCGCTGCTGCCTTCTCTCTGACACGCCGGGGAAATGCGTTTTAAACCCCCCGTGGCACCGAAAGTAGCCATGCACACACACACACACACACACCCCGACACAGCCCTTACCTTTGGAGATCACCGATACCGTGCAATAAACAAGAAGCATGAGGCCCGCCATGGAGAGGTAACGTCCTTTTGTCAGCGCACCCATACCGACGCGCAGCAGCGCTCCACGGGTGCGCCGCGGGGGTGACGGCGCTCCGGGTCTCGGGTCCCTCTGGTCGCCTCCTCCGAGCTGGACGAGCCCGGCTGAGCGAGCTGCTCCTGTAAACCAGGGACGGGGGCAGCGTGGCGCTCTGGCAGGAGGAGGAGAAGAAGTGAATGGCTTACGAGCTGGACTGTGGATCGAAAGGGAAGAAGCATCTTCACTTCACTTTTGCTGTGCGTGCGTGCGTGTGTGTGTGCGCAGCAGGAGAGACGTGCGCTCCGAGTTTAGCCCCCTTTTCCTTTTGCAGGCATCATCATCCCGGAGCCTGCCTCCTGCTAACCAATGGGAGAGGCGGAGTGGGAGAGGCGGGGAGGAGGGGGCCGAGGGGTAGGCTACACGTAGGCCTATCACTCAAACATTCCCTCTAACTGTGATGCATCAGTTTTAAGAGCAGTGAGGTTTAAAGGACTGTGGGCCAAAGTAGGAGAAATAGAAACACAGTGTGCAGAGTTAGAGCCAGTTTGAGCAAATGTAACAAAAAGCTTTTTTAATAAAACTTTGGGGGTGGGGTGGGGTGAATAAAATCCCATCGATCAGTTTTGATGGCTTGCTCAACATTCACACTCCTCCATGGTTCCCCGTTGTCTCCGGTCTGTCGAGTTATCACCATAAAAAGGAGCTTAATGTGTGTTTCTCCCCAGTGACAGGCTGCCTGGCTCCAACCCCTCCCCTCCCCTCTGTCTCTCCTCCTCACTAACAAAATCCAAATGTTTGTTCCCCCAGGCCACACCCTCTCACACCTGTAGGGAGCAGAACACCTGAGCAGGGGTGCGTTCAGCCCCGTAGCAACGTAGCAAAGTGTTAAACAGCAGTGCCTTGAACCCTATTGTGTGTGCCTTTATATCATAACATCGACTTCTTTACACACTTTGGGTTCAGTCTTTCCCCAGCCCTACGCCAAACATCATGTTTCCATCAGTCCCAAATAAAGTGAACGTCCTCTCATCACTGAAGTCACTCCTCTGTCCACACAACCTGCTCCTCAGCAGAGGCAGGTCCAGCCTTTTTATTCTTTCTGCTGATGAGAGGTTTGGTCACTGCAAAGTGGTTTTTCAGTCCGAAAAGTCTTAAACGATAAGACCCTGTGTGCAGAGACAGATCTTTGCCCTGGTCAGCACTGAACTGGTGAACAACTCCAGCTGCAGTGTCAATATAGAGTCAGTACAGGCCTCCTTGATCGGTACGCTAACTTTCATGTTTACTTAGCTGTAACGGCTAACGCTAACTGTCAGTCAAACTCCTCTAATACTTGTTTTTATGGTGTGATTTGCCGGTGGGGGTGGGTTAAAACAGGCTCAGCACACTCCGGTCTCCTGGAGGCTACTGGACCGGGTCTAACCAACCTGGCAACCCGAGTGAATTATTTTTTGTTGTTAGAACTACGATCTTGAGACACTAGATGGCGGTGTTCTGCACATTCTCCATATTCAACCTTTAAGTTTGAATATTCTTGGAATCACAGACTCTCTGAGAGGGTGGTCCCTTTGGCCTTCACCTGGACGACCTGCTGTCTCAGGGTTTCAGTTACATTAGAGCAGCTGCCATCTTCAAAGAGCTGCAGATGAATAGGACGTGTCCAACAATGAAGTCAATCGTCACCAGGTGCAGATTATCACCAATAACCGGGAGGGATCTGAAAAGTGTTCTCTTAATTTGCTCACTGCTTTTTTCTTTTGTTTTACAAAATAAAGGTTTTTGTTGAAGTGAATTATTCATTCATTCATTCATCTTCAACCTCTTGTCCCTGTCGGGGTTGCGGAGGGCTGGAGCTGATCCCAGCTGACATCGGGCGTGAGGCGGGGTCCACCCTGGACAGGACGCCAGTCTATCACAGGACACATAGAGACGAACAGAGACATACAACCATTCACACCTACGGGTGATTTAGAGTCATCAATGAACCGAACACCTGCACGTCTTTGGACTGTGGGAGGAAACCGGAGAACCCGGAGAAAACCCACGCAGACACGGGGACAACATGCAGACTCCACACAGAAGGGCCCCAAACCGGAAACCCTCTCGCTGTGAGGCAACAGTGCTAACCACCACACCACTGTGTCGCCCTGAGGTGAACTAGTTATTTAAAAAAAACATGCTAGTACAGCAGTGATATAGACACTGCAGATATTCTATCAAATGCTGAACAATAAAAAACAGTATTTCAGAACTAATGAAGTATCCATAATTTGTTTATATATATATAAAGATCAAGATATATATATATATATATGTGTGCTGCTTGTTGTCATCTGTGACAGGAATGTTTCCTCATTAATGACAGAACTAAAAAAGTGAATCACTGCAACAGAGAGACCCTTGTGGCAAAGTTGCAGTTATAATACACATTATATGCAGGAGCAAATTATCTCCTGCTAAGATGCATCTGCCTGTATCTACCGTGTCCTTGTTTCACATGTAGAAAGCCACTCGTTTCTCCTTTTATCACATTTCCCGTTAAGGAAAAAGACAGATAGAAACTGACTGTTGTGCCCAGCATTGTGCAGATCGCCAATTTCTCACCCTTTTTATTTGAGTTTGGCATTCCTGAAGAATAACTGCAAATAAACACTTTCAAAAAGCCACCGCCTTTAATCGTTATTCTTTAGAAATCTGCGGCGCTTCTGCCGCCGCTGCGGAGTGGAATTCCTCTGTCAAGCGCTCCCTGTGTGAAGCCGAGCTCGGGGTGTTTCATCAGGAAGTCCTTGACCTCGTTCCGTGTTGCAGACTCTCTGTTTCGCTCTCATCTGACAGAGACGTGAACGCGACCAGCAGATGGCTTTAAATTAGAATTTATGGATATGAAGAAAATTAGTTTCCATGGCGATAAATATGTCTTCATTTAGCAGGGACATCATAATTATGGCAGCTTCACAAGAGCCAGTCTTTGATTGGTATTTGTAAAAAAAAAAAAAAAAAGCCTAAACTTAAGCAAATTAAAAGTGAGAAATTCAGTTGTCCTCTTCCTGGAGTGTCTAAAATATCTGTTTTTTTCTGTGCACGTATCTTCTTCTCTTTAAAGAGCAACCAAACCCGAGAGTCTTGGCTGGGAATTCATGAAATGCCTCTCGAGGGGTGTCAACGCATTTTTTTGAATGGAGTTGAACCGACCCCTGGAGCGCTGGCTGTTTGTTTGGCCTGGTGGTGTTACAGCGCAGCTAAGCGCGCAGTCAAACTGTTCATCCGTACCGTGCCCAAACAGGGTTCACGGGTAAAGTCTAGTTCCTTTGACCAGTGTGAGTTGCCGTCCACGGCCCGTTTGGGAGAGTTGGGCTTTTGTAAAGCACATTTGCACATGTAAGAGCGCATACAGTATATTATGTGAATTATATTTTTATCTCTAATATCACTATATGTCATATACTATATATATACTACTATCATATATGTAAATATGAAGCTGCCTATTAAATTCCTACATCTACATGAAGACTTTTCACCTGAGACTTGCCAGGCTTACCCTCGGACTTTAGCATTATAAAACATATTTAGCCATCGAGTTCTCGTTTTAAATGAATCATCTTGAAATAAAAGTTTTTAAGAAACTCTAAGTTTTATCGTTAGCATCAGTTTACGTCACCTAGCAAGAGCTGATCGAATCTGCTAGAGTCAGTCGCAGTGTTTTACGCAGTGTTTTACTCAGGCGTGTGTACATCTGTTCCATGATCAGGAACTTGGTCAACAGAGAGCTTTGCATTCATAAGGTGCTCAGTCAAAACATTATGGCAAATCAAATGTTATTCCTCATCTTCAACCGCTTATCCGGGGTCGGGTCGTAGGGGCAGCAGCTCCAGCAGTGGACCCCAAACTTCCCTTTCCCGGGCCACATTAACCAGCTCTAACTGGGGGATCCTGAGGCGTTCCCAGGCCAGTGTGGAGATCTTATCTCTCCACCTGGTCCTGGGTCTTCCCCGAGGCCTCCTCCCAGCTGGACGTGCCTGGAACACCTCCCTAGGGAGGCGCCCAGGGTTCATCCTTACTAGATGATCCTGAACCACCTTAACTGGCTCCTTTCAACGCAAAGGCTCTACTCCGAGTTCCTCACGGATGCTGAACTTCTCCCCCTCTCTCTAAGGGAGACTCCAGCCCCCCTCCTGAGGAAACACATTTCGGCCGCTTGTACCCGCGGCCTGGTTCTTTGGGTCCTGACCCAGCTTTCATGACCACAGGTGAGGGTAGGAACCAAGATTGACCGGTAGATCGAGAGCTTTGCCTTCCTCAGCTCTCCTTTCGTCAGAACAAATGTTATTCCATGCAATGTTAAACATAAATCACATTTCCAAACAAAAAGGAAATGAGAACTTGAAATGACCACTTCTGCCCAAACTGACCACTTTTCATAACATCCTGTTCTGGACTGTGGGCTCTTGTGACAGGGCTACAATGGATGTGAACGGGGCACTTAAGGACAACACTCGAAATGATTCACCTCTTGTTGCTTTTTATTTAAAATGATTGGGAGAGCAATCAGTGTAAGTGCCTCCAGTCATGTAGATAAAACAAAGTGGGCAGCCATTTGTTTTCATGGATGGGCAGAGCTGAAAGAACGGTGCACAACACGTGCAGCAGCAGGATCCTGTGCAGATCAGTTAGTTCAATGGTAGTTCCACTGAGGTGAGGCCGACCTGTCTCCTTAAAGGATGGTCATATACAACTCCTCATATGTTTTGTAGAAAAAAAAAGGGTTTTCTTTATTCAAAAATGAGGCAAGCCCATTTTGCCCAAGCCCAAAATTGGTGCAGTCTGTGTGCGGATTTCAGCCCATTCATTAGGTTTTTATACCCCGGTGGGGGGGCACCAAAATCAGAGCTTTAATAACTATACTATTAATCTTTTATAGTAGCTGTGGCAGTTTCCCCTGCCACTGGTAAAACACCACACCATCATTCAGTACCATACCACATGTTAGCTAGGTGGTATATTGTTAGTTTGGTGGTTGCACACACTGAACTAAAGTTAACATCCCAGTAAGTTTCCTGTGCTGTGTATTTTCATAGTTTTCCATAGACACACACACACACACACACACACACACACACACACACACACACACACACACACACACACACACACACACACACACACACACACACACACACACACACACACACACACACACACACACACACACACACACACACACACACACACACACACACACACACACACACCTGGTTTGTGCAGGCATCTCTGGATTGAGGCCTTTAAGGGGGGGTAGATGTAGTGTAGGTTTATATGAAAGCGATTTGGGATCTGGAAAATAACCTGCAAAGATTGATTGATGACGTAATTGATTTCAATTAAAGATGGTATGGTCCATGGGAGGGGCTAGGCCTTTAAACTGAGGGGTTTGACACAAGTCGGGCCTGGAGGGGGGGACAAGGACCCTAAAGCACGGGGCACAGGACGGACGGACAGTGTGAGTGCGCCCTGAGTAACAGGCTGTAAAGCCGTGTTTCACTGCCGTCTGATTACAAGTGTGTTTCACCTCCGTGACCAGTTTCACAAAGATATTTTAGACTGGTGTAATTTTAGTCTAAGCCCCGTTGGTAACTTGCACGCAAATAACGACAGAATCATTCCAAACCTAAAAAGTTATCAGTAACCTAGAGGAAATATACAACATTGTCCGTTGTTTCTGCCCCAGGAAACTATCCTGATCCTGATCCTGATCCTGACCCTGACCCTGAGTTAGCACAATTTCTGATTCCCGCAACGTTAGGAAGCCCCAGCACATCAACTCTGCTACAGGTCTGCACTGGCATTTAAAGACACTCTACTTACACACATGCTAACTTGCACGCCAGTCGGACCATCTATCAAACATCCAACAACAAACCAAGATATTCCAACACACACAGAGGGAGAGTGGGTTCACTCTCTGCTGCGGACACCATCACGCCACTATATTGTTACATATATCATATATATATATCATATATAACATGTATCAGGTACAGTGCCTTTGATGCTATTGTAGGTTTTTGTATTATTGTAACAGTTTAATTATTCCAAACATTTTCTCGTGAAGTGAATAGAGCAGAGCAATTCAATGCAGTTTCTTAATCCGCCATGTTTTCTTTGGTTTAAAAACAGTGTTAATACCAAGAATTGTACCCGCTCTTATACCCCACCCACTCCATGTTTGCATGGGACATGGGCCACACTTGAAAATCAAAATACATATCAATCCTGTGCTATGCTCATTACTTCCAATACACACGCGCTGTCGCTAAATCCTTCCTCTGTACAACCTTTAATTACTTACACGCTTGCACAGGCACATCTGTTCGAGTCTAGACAAGTGTTGCCTCAAGACTTTCCTCTATTTTCAGATTCATCGTTTACCAAAAGCTTTCCTCGTGAATTAAAGGCAACACTTACAGAATTAGTTTTCCAGAACGGCAC
This sequence comes from Echiichthys vipera, assembly GCF_963691815.1. Taxonomy (NCBI): domain Eukaryota; kingdom Metazoa; phylum Chordata; class Actinopteri; order Perciformes; family Trachinidae; genus Echiichthys; species Echiichthys vipera. Next base: position 32,881,523 of record NC_139829.1, on the reverse strand, counting down.
AGCGATTCAAAAACTCTCCACTACGTTTCAATGAACTCTTGTGAAAAATTGTATTGACTTAGGATTTCAAGAGATAAGCTGAGGATTTTCCGTCAGATTTCAAAAGGGCCAAGGGTTCTTGGAGTTTTCCTCTTGAGGTCACATTAAAATACATCCACATAAACTTGGAGCAGGTGATGCTCACCAAGTTAAAACAGCTTTGACTCTGTTCAGGTAAACGCACTGCTGCAACACAACCGTGCAACCCAGTCACAAACAACAGGTTAATCATATAATTACAGCTGATTTATTTTGCTAATATTAAATGTATAGGGGGAGAAGTTCAGCATCCGTGAGGAACTCGGAGTAGAGCTGCTGCTCCTTTGTGTTGAAAGGAGCCAGTTGAGGTGGTTCAGGATCATCTGGTAAGGATGAACCCTGGGCGCCTCCCTAGGGAGGTGTTCCAGGCACGTCCAGCTGGGAGGAGGCCTCGGGGAAGACCCAGGACCAGGTGGAGAGATTAGATCTCCACACTGGCCTGGGAACGCCTCGGGATCCCCCAGTTAGAGCTGGTTAATGTGGCCCGGGAAAGGGAAGTTTGGGGTCCCCTGCTAAAGCTGCTGCCCCGCGACCCGACCCCGGATAAGAGGCTGAAGATGAGATGAGATAAATGTATATTGGACTTCTCTGTCCATGGAGCATGCTTCCTGCAGAGGCGGAGGTTCCTTGAACTAGAAACAATAAAAGAAATATTGGGCTACAATAAAATATAATTAGACAAGCAATATCAGGACTCCCACCTGTTGAACTACTGCTGGCATTATTAAAAACATTCACGTAATATGCAATATGAAATATGAAAGAGACAGTATTGCAAAATTTAATTTACTTCATAATTGATACACTCTTGGTAAAGTGCACGATGATTCCCTGGGTGTACAGAGAGTCAATGGTCTGCTTCTGGAGCAGGCAGAGGATGAGGACACGTGGCGTGATATTATGGAACAAATCCAGAAAGAGGCTCAAACGTGTGACCTTCAACACTCGAACATCCCCTTGCTCATCTCTCACCAGTCTGATCCAATGCATATGAGACTCAACCTGCCTCTCGCCAGAGGAATTTTGTTCCGCTTTGCATCACCCGTCCATCTGGGATCTCTCGACTGGGAAGCGATTTCAGGAGCCACGGCCTTATCAAAAATCCTTGTGTATGATTGGATAAACCACTTGTCCGTCATCTTTATTGACGTGCTACTTCGACCGCTCACATCAAAACCAACCCTTGACGCTGATGAGTAACGCAGGGAAAAGCCAATCAGAGCAGTCGACATCGTTTCCGGAAGCAAGGTGGAACGAAAGTCATCTGGTGAGAGTCAGGTTATATGAGACTCTGGTGTTCGCAAGAGACTGGAGCAGAGGGGCAACCGGCTGAGTAGTTAGAGCAGCCGCTCCATGTACAGAGGCTGAAGGTCCTCGAGGCAGCAGGCGCATGTTCGACTCCAACCTGCAGCCCTTTGCTGAGTGTCTCCCCCTCTTTCTATCAACCCATTTCCTGTCCTATGTAATAAAAGACTTCTTAAAAACAACACTGGAGCAGAGGGGTGAACTACGGTGCACGCGGAACATACCCAGGGTTTCTTTGGATAACCTGGATCCACAAATACGAAATTCGCAATCAAGAGTTAAACGGCACCACGAAGCTCACTTAAGAGTTGATTTGTCAGGCCAGGGTTTTTCACTTTAGTTTCAATGCGCGTTCTCATAAAGAGGATGTGTATCGCGTCCATTTGACTCACCGTTGGGATCAAGGGCCGCATATTTAACTGAAGAGGTGCAGATCATTATGATGAACCTCTATGAGCAGTTTAAGAGTAAAATAATAGCAAAGGGCAACACAGCAAACTCTCTGAAACTTTAATAACAATAAGTTATGCGCAGCTACAACTGTGCAGTTAGCACGGTACACTGTAGTATTGCTCAGGGTTTCGGCATCACCAAATGCATGCAAATATGTAGCCATGGCAAAGAATCACAGTGAAACAGACACACTGAGACACACTCACTTCTTTGTGGAGCGTTGCCAACATAAGGTCCAACAAGGACGATCAAACAGTGAAGAGCCTCTGATGAGAACCCGTGTCTCTCATAAAGGAAGTCTAGGGAGCTGGTCTTGGCTTTAAGAAGCCGATCTAACACGAAAGTCTAGGTCTTAGCTCTAAGTCTGAGCTGAAAACCTCCTCCTGAGCAGGTTTGGTTGAAAACACAAGTTACCGCGGTGATACAGAGCGACTTCCGTGTCTCAGCTGACCCAGGCTTTGAGCGCAACACACCTCGCTAACCCACTAATACAGCTTCGTAGTGCACTCCACAGGTTACAATCATGCTCAAATACAGCGTTGAGTGAAAGGATTAAAAAATGCAGTGTCATCTCTGTACTTATAGCTCATCACACATTAAGAAATCGGGGGTTATGCAGTATGAGCTTCTGAAAGACATGTGGAATCTATCTGTTAATGTACATACAGTATATATATATATATATATATATATATATATATATATATATATATATATATATATATATATATATATATATATATAAGACATATTCAGTTATGGCAATAAAAATTATAGGGATTTATGAGCCGAGAAACGTCTCCCATCTGCTGCTTGTGCACATTTTCACTGTACACAGCACAAAGACAGACAGTGTTGCATATACAGCTGCTCCGGTGTAATGTGGCCCTGAATGAATTCTCTATTACGCACTATCCTATATTAGTCTATATCGCTTTATCGCCAGCTTAACTATTATAAAATGATGCAATATTTCCATCACACTTAAAACTAACATCTGCATAACCAAACTCAACACAGAGAGGTTATAACGGGGCCCTGTCCTGACTCCATCCTCCAGCTCTCCTTCCTGTATTGATCGAGAAGGAAAAAGTTGCCTTTAAAAAGTACGTATCAGTTGTTTTCCTCTGCACTAACATCTCACAGTTTAATGCTCATATTCTGATACAGAAAGGTCATCTCTAAAAATATCATCCATAATGGCATGGATTCATCTCGTCACATTACCTTGTTGTTTTCAACAATATACCAAAAGCAAAAAAATCTTTTTGGAGTTTCATCATTTCATCTTCACTGCTTTCATCTGAGATGGATCCTCCTGCTTCCATTACTCTGTCAGACTGACTGTTCATCTCATCTCATCTTCAGCCTCTTATCCGGGGTCAGGTCTCGGGGGCAGCAGCTCCAGCAGGGGACCCCAAACTTCCCTTTCCCGGGCCACATTAACCAGCTCTAACTGGGGGATCCTGAGGCGTTCCCAGACCAGTGTGGAGATCTAATCTCTCCACCTGGTCCTGGGTCTTCCTCGAGGCCTCCTCCCAGCTGGACGTGCCTGGAACACCTCCCTAGGGAGGCGCCCAGGGTTCATCCTTACCAGATGATCCTGAACCACCTCAACTGGCTCCTTTCAACGCAAAGGAGCAGCGGCTCTACTCCGAGTTCCTCACGGATGCTGAACTTCTCCCCCTCTCTCTAAGGGAGACTCCAGCCCCCCTCCTGAGGAAACACATTTCAGCCGCTTGTACCCGCGACCAAGGATTTTCTTGGTCGTCATTTAGAGTGATTAGTCGACTGATCCACATACATATATATTATACACCCCCCCCCCCCCAGCGACTTCACAACATATTTCAACATACTACATCCTACATACATCCTATTAGATTCAACTTTATTGGTTGAACCAAAAAGGGATGAATGAATAACATTCACGACTCATAATCATGCAATTAAAATTCAGGGCGGGAAGCTGATAAGAATTGAAATTCAAATTGAAATTGCTTATATTAAACTTCAAATGGGTCATGGGCTCATTCTAAACTCAAACAGCCTTTAAAGAGGTCCCCATCATGCAGTCAGGACTGATCCTGTGCTTGCCTCAAACAGCCCCTGAGCTTTATGATAACACTATTGTATCATTGATTATGTTCTGTGCATTGACCGTGTCTTGTGTCTTATGTATTTCTTTGTTGTTGTGTGTTTCTAAGGCCCATCTATAGAACGCCATTGCAGCTACCTTAGGCTATAAATGCTTTAGCATGTGGTCCTCGATCATGCTCTCTACATGTCCCCGTACAAATTAACTTTAATTTACCGAATGCACAATAAACAACACGCATCGTCACTGTCTGTTCACACTGAATCCGCTGAATGTGTGGAACGATCTGTAATGTATGCTCCTGGAAAAACAGCTACGCTTCTCGTGCACCAGCCTGCTCCCGGTGTGTTTAATAATAAGGAGCCAGGAAATTCACCGACCGTCTCCCCATCGCTCTCTGCCACAAACATATACAAACACGCTCACATGCAAGTAGCCCCTGCAGTGCACCAGACACACTCACCTCCAAGGCACCTCTGGTTTTACCTCACCTTGTCCCGTTTAGCTCCAACAACACATTCATTTAGGGATTTGTAGTGTAGCAATTTCAAAAATCAGCCGGCAGCGCTCATTAGGATTTCACAATTCAATCAGACAAATGTTGTTGCTGATGCTCACTTCACTCGCTGTAAGGACAAGGTCTAAACACCTGTCTGTCTGAATGCCTGTCTATCTGCAAATTGCCTGTCTGGCACTTGCTCTGTTGCCTATATGTTCTGGAGGGAAGAGGGGGTGTAGAAGCAGGAAAAGTTTGTCTGTCTGTTTGTCTGTCTATATGTCTGTTTTGTTTGGTAAATGGTAATGGACTTGTACTTATAAAGCGCCTTTCTAGTCATCTGACTACTCAAGGCGCTTCACAGTGTCTGTCACATTCACCCATTCACACAGACATTCACACTGATGGCAGTGGACATCTACATACCATCTAATTTGATCTAACCTTTCACACCTCATTTACACACCCATGCACAGCACGGGGAGCAATTGGGGGTTCAGTGTCTTGCCCAAGGACACTTCGACATGTGGGGAAGATGGGGATCGAACCACCGATCTCTCGAACAGAGGACGACCCACTCTTCCACCAAGCCACAGCCGCCCGTTTGTCATGTATATCTGTTTGTGTCACTACAATATATTGTATTGTTATAATATGTTATTTTGGGTTGGGTGGTGCTGGGTGAGGGGTTGGAAATTTATAAGCGTTGCTTCCTTCCATCCCCTTTTCAGACTGTATGTGTAAATTGTTAATTCTTCTTTTTTCTCTTTTTTCATTTTTTCTCTTTTTTCATTCATTCATTCATCTTCGACCCCTTGTCCCTGTCGGGGTCGCGGGGGGCTGGAGCCGATCCCAGCTGACATGGGGCGTGAGGCGGGGTCCACCCTGGACAGGACGCCAGTCTATCACAGGACACATAGAGACGAACAGAGACAGACAACCATTCACACACATCTACGAGCAAACAAACTATAGGAGTGAAAACATCCCCAAATCACCTTCATATGTGTCACAACTAATGCTGCTGCTGCAACTATTTGCTGTTGATAAGCGTGCAAAAGCAGCAGGCCTACTACATAAGTAACCTATACCTTATACACCAGTATGTACCTTTCCCTTTCACCTCATTCAGTAGCTTTTTTGCTACAGAAAACAAATCATTTAACAAGATTATATTGACGAATTCAGCCACTAAAAAAGCATTTCATGTGATGAACAGGTAGCTCCCCAAAGTCACGTGTAAAGCAGAGACTGTATTTAACGAAACCCACCACATTTGATCTAAAGTGCCTCTGAATCATAGCAACTGATGCGCCAATATGCAAATGTTCCCTGCACCTTGCAACACAACAACAGTCTATTTTCAGGTTCGAATTAACATTTGGATTAACATGAAGGCGTGAGTGGCCTTTGCCAGAGGGCGTCGTGTCAGGGCTGCTGTCACGCTAATGCAAATGTTCCATATATACCCCGTCACAAAATGCATAAAATAACCACAGAATGGAACGCCATTGTGTGCCCAGTGCAGCAACATCTAAAAAAGAAGACAATTACATTACCTTGTATGCAGGGATAGTTCATTATTTCTGGAAGGTGCACTCTATTTGCAGAATAGTGCTACTCCTGGTGTGTAGCACTTGAAGTGTGCTCTTCCACGTGCAGGATAAATGACACTACTTACTGTATTCTTATTACTGCTCGCCGCTTCTTCGGTGGAGCGGGTGTGGAGTGATACCATTTATCATGCTAGACATGGCTGTTTTTTTTTTATATCAAATGCATTTTCTCCTACAGGGAGTTCACTGTGCACATCTTTGATGCATTTTCAAATTTATTGGACATCTTTATTGTATATTTGCTTTGGGTGAGCAAGCTAGTCTGGAAACACCCCGCGTTGGAGTCACTGTCCTCGCCACTTTGGTGTCAAAAAGTATTGAGTGGCTCGTAATGTGGAACATCCTGCGGGGATAAAACCTTAATTTCTTTAAGGGGACATGCTGAAAATCCATAAACAAACCAGCGGTGAGAGTGTTTGATAGCTGGACTGCCTGAAGGCTGCTTTGTCTATTGGAAGATTACTGTAGTAGCCCCAGGAGGTTGTGTAACAGATGAGGTGACTCTTGCATGCATGCAGATGTGACACCTGCTATGCTTATGGATTTTCAATGAGTGGTGGACCAGGCAAGTCCTGGGCTCCGGAGCCAAGGTGCCTAACAGTGAAATGTGTCACTTCGCTGTCTCACACACCTTTGAATTCACTACATCACATTCAAACTGAAGATTTACCTTTTATTTTTCAGTTGTTAGTGGTCGTCTTCCAGTCAGAAGCAGAAAATGTCCTTGGCGTGGAGTTTTCAGAACATATTTTTTGATGTAGTTGTGAACTTACTGAACAGGCTTCTGCGCTGATAATGCATAAAAATTGTGTGATTTTGTGCTCTCAGCTTGGCAATGTCAGTAATTTTGTTTGTTGATCCACCACTTTGGCCCGGCAGAGTTATCATATAATCAATCATCAGTTGGATTACTGTGTGTGCTGTACAGACAGACGATCCATTCTAAGGACTTTGCTGATCCCCCGACTTTCCCTCTGGTGCCACCTGTACCTTAGCCTCGTGAGACTGTCCTGATCTCGCAAGCTCCATTGCATTTTACTCGCAGATGAGTCTGGTTAACGTGTTTGCCAAGCGACCGAACCAATCAGCGTTGGTTTTGAGGCGAGTTGAAGTGTGACGCAGCAAGAAGCGACTGTTCAGTGGAAACAACATGCCGGCTTCCGCGGATGAGATGAGCGCAGCTATCGAGCAAGACGCCCGCTAACTCTTTTTTCTCTCAGATCCTTCTGTTGAATATGGACCTGGCTCCTGAAATTGGGCCTTTTATCCATAAATTTGCGTTACACAAACGACATGCTTTGGTTTCCGCCCACAAACCGAAAAATATGCACGTGTTCGGTTCATTGAAGACTCAAAAAAAATTGCCCGTAGGTGTGAATGGTTGTCTGTCTCTGTTCGTCTCTATGTGTCCTGTGATAGACTGGCGTCCTGTCCAGGGTTGACCCCGCCTCGTGCCCGACGCAGCTGGGATCCGCTCCAGCCCCCCCGCGACCCTGACAGGGACAAGAGGCTGAAGATGAATGAATGAATGAATGAATGAACGACATGTTGTGTACTTTCTTCTTACTGAAATGTCTTAATAACCATTGAATGGACTGCTGTGTTACCCTCTGCTTGAAACTTTTGACGATCCCTTAAAATCGCTATTGCCAATATCTTTATGATAAAAATGCATCAAATGACAAAGTGAAAACAATGTGACGATGTGAAAGGGGTTGCAAGTTGTGATGAACCTACAGAGAAATATCACAGGCATCTGCAGCGCTGCTTTACGGAGCTTTACAGTGTGTTTCAGGACTTTGTTTAGCCCACCAGGCCACAACTTTACTGTTGTGGTTCCCTCTCACCGCTTGCATAGTAATGTTGTTAGACCCAGCAGGAAGCTGTTGTCAGAGCGGAAGCTGTGAAAACCCACTGAACACTACCCGCTCAGCAGCAAAAAGCAGACAGCTACAGTCAGAGCTGGTGAACATGGTGGAGCATTTAGCAGCTAAGCAGAAAGAGGAGTTGGTAGAGACCAAAGACAAAGCTAAAGAGAGTGAAACCTGGACTAATGTTCGTCAAGAGGACACAAACATGACCCAAAAATATATATTTCCCCACATTTAAAAAAAAAGTAAAAACAGTTGAAATGTCTATTTGAGGTAATTGTATAGCTACCGATTGTTGCCAAAATTTAACACAGTAAAGGGGTTCCAGGGTCAAACCCACGGGCCGGCTTGAGCCCTTCTGTGTGGACTTCATCCCCCGGGTCCAAAGCCATGCATGTTAGGTTCATTGTTGCTCTAAAATAGCCCTGTGGTAGGGGGAACCCGCCTTGGCCTAGACCCCCAGAACTGGTCTAATTCGCGTTTGGCCGGTTTACGGCTATTTTGAGGCGTGAAAACAGGTCAGAGGTGAAAAAGATTCTTAAAAATTAAACAAATTCTGATCGACACGATTCACGTAGGCCAAAGGTGAGTGATTTTCACGCCTATATTTGACATTGGACTACACTGGCCTTTAGTAAAGTCATATTTTTTATTTTCTTTACATTTCAGACAAAAAGAACTCTTACTTCCTCCTCACCACGCACTGTTGTCGATCCCTGTTGCACATTCAGACACACTTTTCAGCTGGCGTCCATGTAGTCACCTTAAACTGGTGACATGTCAGAAATGATAGCCATTTCTGCTTTATTCGCAGATCGTATTCCCTCCGCCTGTGCCGTCGAAACACCTCCCAAATCCTCCAAATTCACCTCAGCTCCTCGGAACATTGTGTACCTCCTCCCTGTTGAAAAATGTCTTCCATATAACGCCTATGCCTCCACAAAGCTGCGCGCCTGACCATGATAAATGACATACCCCCTTGGTCTCATTTTTCCTTTTCCACGGCGGGGTTGTCTTATCTTTGAGGAAGAATAATGCGCTGATGCATCCAACAGAACTTGAGGATGAGCACCTGTAGTTCAAAGGCCGTAGAGAAAGGAACAAGGCCGTGTTGTTTGAGAGTGAGGCCAACCAGACAGGAATACACGATCGTCAGCTCCAGACCTTGGATGTGTAAAACAACTCTCAGCAGAGCTCAACATCATTTTTCTCAATCTGCCTCGTCATCGTTGTGTGTATTGTTTGTATTTGCTGTGTGTCTCATAAGTGGAACATGTTAGGGAAAGATGAATGAAAGCCATGACATAACAATGGTGTCACAGTAATGATTCTACAAGATAATCTAAAATACGTCATCTGTGTACCGTCTGAACAACAGTCGTTGGAGTTACAGGAGGGCATTTGTGAACAGTTGTTCTTTGAGGTTGGATCGTTGGATGAAGGGATGAAAGGGCAGCATTGTAAATTGGAGATAAGTGGCGTCTCAGCCCTCCTCCTCTGTTTAGCGATGGTTTCACTGCTTTTACATAGATGCTTCTTTTACACTTTTTAATGACGGTCGTTGGCACTTGGAGCACAAAGGGTTCCAGTGACATCATCGGCCTTGTGAAAGGTTAAATACCTGGATTTCCACACCAGTTAGTTGGACCAGTCCCAGCCTGGTCCTGGTCCTGGTCCAGTCCCAGCCTGGTCAGATGCCTACATGAACTGATGAAGCCTCTTGGATGAGAGGGTGAAACGTCTTCCTAGACAAATAACCAAGTCCAGTTGCTTTTGACTGAAACTGCTTTGAGGAGAACGACGACCTGGACACATGAGAACATTCAAAGGCTCTTCACATTTCAGTTTGATTCTTTTCAAGGCGATTCATTTCTTCCCTATCGGTCGAGTGTCACTTGTGTGGAGAAGGCTTCAAAATGCGTGTAAGATAAAGCATTTTAAAATAAAATAAACATAAAATACAATTGATAATTAACTTTAATGCTTAATTAAATCAACCTCAAATAAGTCAACTTCATTCATACGGCACTTTTTATACTTTTATGTAGCACAAAGCGCCTCACAGGAAATTAAAGCAAAATAAAACAAGAAGAAACATGAACAACAAAGAAACACCATGACAACCCAAACCTCCCACCCCCACAAATATACACACAGAGATACACAAAGACATAGACACTCACGCACACACATAGCCATACGCACAGACATACACACCCACACACATACACTAGCTGTTGCTGAGGAGACACGGCTGGGCACAGAGATCTGAGGTGAGGGAGAATCTACCTTTGGGGGCCGCGCACACAGAGAGGAGTCATGGTCCATGGCTGCAAGGGGCGCCGCCACAGGAACCCCCCCAGCCCAAATAAATAATATTAAATAGAGTAGTAAAAGAAAATGTAAGAAGCATAAAAGGAATCAAACAGGTCAGTTAAACGCCTGATTAAAAAGGTGGGTCTTGAGCCTCTCTTTAAAAACATTAACGTTCTCTGCGGACCTGAGGTTCTCCGGCAGGCTGTTCCACAAACGGGGGCAATAATAACTGAATGCCGACTCCCTGTGTGTTTAGCTCCTACTTGTGTTGTGGTTAATTAGGCTGTTTTGAGGGTGAGAGAGCTGCTGGATAAAGTGCTTGGTGCATGATGCAAAGGAAATAGAAAGTTCAGCCGGTAAACAAAAGGTTCGACCTTCCAAACGAACTACAAATGTCTGTAAAACATAAAGTAACTGGCCGGTGTAGATATGTGACTGTGTAGATAGAAGGTCTGATGAAACCATACTGTGAGGACACTGCGTGCTCCAACCTCATTGGACTGTTATTCAAACCAGCGGTCCACAGGGCTACCTAATATTCCTGTGTCCATGGTCATTTAGCCCACATGAATATTAATATGCCATATGCAAATGTTCCACTTTTTACTCACAAATCTGCTTTTTTCTCATAAGCAGTTTCATCAATGCATGAAGGCTGCTCTTAGGGACAACTTTAAGGACAACAACTGGGTCCAAAGGCTCCAGCCACCTGGAACTTTTACAGCAATGTGTTTTAACCTGCTCACTACAGCTCTCAGATAGTGCAGTTGAGTAAAAAGTACAAACACAGTATTTCCATCTCAATTTTAAGTGAGTTATTTGTTGTTTATATAACACCTTCTAACACAAAGTTACACATTTCTCCGGTTGGTCTACAGTTGGATTTAGCTAACGGCCTCGCTGCATTGTTTTCCATTAAGTGCAAGTGGGACAGGGCTGTTGAAAGGAGACACGGGCACTGTGGTAGTCTAGCAAAGATCAGGGTATGGGTTAATGATTCTACATCTCTGATTGAGCGCATTGATTCGATTTTGTGACGTCACAGAGCTGGAAGAAGCAGGTTAGCATGAGATTGTTTATGTGAGGGTCAAAGTTCATGCTCTGCTCAAATATTAAACACAGATTTAGGGCGCATTCCCACTGTGCCTCTGTCCCGTGCCCCGTGCTTTAGGGTCCTTGTCCCCCCCTCCAGGCCCGTTTGTACTCACACTACCTGGGCCTCGGTGAATGCTTCTTGCTGCCTATACGTCATCACGCCGTAACACGTCACACGCATTGATGACGTCATGGCGATGCGTGGCTTTGTTTCCAGATCTTTCCGTAGACCTCTGAGTTTTTGTGCGTCTTGTCGACTGTTTTTGAATCTTTTCATCGACCAAATCTGCAGTAAACACTCCACCTCCGCATCACACCAACATGAACCTTTCACCGCCATTGTTTTAAATGTCCGCGCATGGTCCCTCCTTCTTTTTTCTACGTCCCAACAGGCGCACATAAAATTACGTCAGAGCCACCGTAGGCCTCGTACACATGCGCACGCTCGTGCTCGTACACGTGCAAACGTGCTTTACAAAAGCCCACCTCTCCCAAAGTGGCCTAGGCTTTAGCCGTTAAACGTGCTTGGGCACAACACGGATTGACAGTTCGAGTGCGCCCTAACACTGGTGGCCAGAGGGCCAATGCAGGATTTATCAGGACCAATAAGAAGAACCTTGGTTTTGTCTGAGCTTAGCTGAAGGAAATTGAGTGACATACATTCTAGCAGTGGGGTAGTAGTGGAGGGTATTAATGGAACCAAGGACGTAACCCTGCAGAACTCCAAAAGGTATAGAGGCAGATGAGGACACAAAGTTGTCTATGAAAACCTCAAACTGGTGGTTTGACAGACAGGAGGAGAACCAATGAGAGCAGAGCCTGAGATACAAAGTCACTAATTAATCAAGGTATTGTGGCTATCAATGACCTGCTGTTACGCATTGATTTATGCAAGGATTTTAGAGATAAACTATAGTTTTTATGATTTGTAATTGGGTTGGCTCAGGGGAGGTTGGTTGCACACCATCTCAAAACTATCAGGGACTCAGCCAGTGGTGAGAAAGAGATCAATAATTGAGAGTAGGCCGGTGCAGGACTGCTTTAAGAAATTTGGGAGGATCACATCTAAAGGGCAGAAGGACAGGCACACATAAGATACGATGTCGATAAGATTGTGCAGACAGATAGGGGGGAACTCGACAGTAGACTGGTGGGTCAGAAGAAACAGTATCTTTGTTAAAAATTAGATGAAATGTTATTGATTTTCTCCAAACAAAGAATGTTTTCAGTCTACTGGGGAGGAAGCAGATCCAGCAGGATGGACAGGGTTTAAAAGCCAGTCAGTGGTATTGAACAGGAACCCAGGATTACGTTTGCTGTCACTGATTAGGCCTGCAAAGTAGGCAACTCTTGCACACATTGCAACACATTGTTTGTGTTAAGAGCAGGCGGGCAGTGTTTGACATGTTTTGTTGGTCTGTTAGAGTTATAATAGAGAGGAGTGGAGGGCTGTATCCTGGCAGAGGGAGAGCCAGAAATATGCAGGATGGATATGATCAAGCAATCATGTATGCAGCTGAAAAAGCAATGCAGTGGATCAGGTTTAATGCCAGATGCTCGACTCCCCTAACATTTATGTGGATATCATCCCTCATATGTCTGAAAGAGTCAAGTTGTTGATAAAACCATAGGCTGTAGTAGTTCAGAAATTCATTAACATCATTAAGGCGTCCTCCATCGTAGATCGGCGTCTGTGTTGGCTGCCACACCCACATAGTGATAACGTTAGCAACCTCTGTGGTAGTTGGGAGCTCCTCACAGCCAGCTGGCGAGGTCGGCTAAACAGCTGAAGGTAGAGGGGACAGCGACGTGGGGTTGGTGACCTCAGCTCATGGACGCTTGGTCCTGGGTATGTTGAGCGGTGAGCATGTCGAGCTGGGCGATGCAGGACATTTCAGGGTCGACAGAGAAGCGCCGTGTTGAAATCAGCCAAGGGGAAAAAAGGCCAGTTGTGGATGGACCCGGGCCAATCAGCCGGACCTCCTACTTCTCTTGGTCGGTTTGGATGGCAGCTAATTGAGAGTAGAGTTGGCAAAAAAGGACATCTTTGATTAAAGTCTCTCAGCTGGTAGAGTAGATGACCCATATACAGACCGCAGCAGCAGCAGCCCCTTGCTGAATGTCGTCCCATCTCTCTCCTAAACTAAGATTTCTTCTGAAGTTAATCTCTGCAGCACCACAATACTTACTCCAGGTTATTTAACCACACATTTTGATTTACCATTTCTGCTGAATTGGGCAATTGTAGACGAGTACAAGTAGCAGAAAACTGTACTCTCATACTGTACTTTAGTAGATGTAGTCAGTCAGATTGTATCACTGTGAATGACTACTGCTAAAACAAATGTAATTAACTGTATCAGAAATACAGGTCACATAACAGTGCATTGCAAGTTTAATTACCGAGGCTACAGAATCCCCGCAGTAAGTCACATGTCCTCACTTTTCAGCTGATGAGGGAAAAAGCGTATAATGCAGTGTATTCTCATGCAATTTTTGAGTGAATGTGATCATTTACATGATCCACACACCACAGCGGGTTCCTGACTGTCCTAATCCAACACATTATATTATCCAAGAGCAGCATCTATTGAAGATGAGCCTAGACTGTGTCTCCTGATCTCTGTTACTCCACTTCAACTCATTCAGCAATACTTGAGAGAGAGACAGACAGACAGAGAGAGAGAGAGAGAGAGAGAAAAGAGATAAATTGGCTTCAGTAAAGAGATAGGAAAGGTTGAATTTGTCTTAAAAAATGAACTAGTGGAGAAATAAGAGTGGATATCGCCTCTCTGATGTGCATCTTGAATATTCCTCTCACACTGGCAGATAGCCATTATCACAGTCACATGAAAAATAGGAAGAGCTGAGAATGACTAATGGAGGACGAGAGCTGAAACAAACTTTCAAATATTTATGAAGCTAGTGCTAGCTTGCTAAGTAAAACAGAAAGACAGACATACCTCAAATCCACTTTTAATTAAAGCACTTCGCGGGAAACTCATTATTAATGGGCCTTTCGTGCCCACCGAGGACACAAGCTGTGGGCAAAACTCTTGGAAATGGTGCTTGGCAGCGATAACAGAACAGTGAGCTGGGGCGTCTTAGCAGAAATAGAGACATCATTGAAGTTAATGAGCTTCATGTGCAGTTTGGCCTGAGTGCATTAAACATTTGTACACTATTTACAGCTTGAAGTTACACCGATGCATGGCTTAATAAGGGTATTGAATTGGGACCGGAGTAAAAACGGAGGTATGGTCTCAGCTGGTGGAGGCAGTTGAGCGTATTACTCTGTGGGGAAACTACAGAAATGATGAACAATGGGATGTAGGTTTATCTCTCACCACAGATCGTTGGCTACAAATGACTTTGGAGTCCCCGACTTCCGGTTTGACGGACCAGGGAACTACGATCGAAGATTATAACAGATGGAAAAGACCCAAGAATATTTCAATAAAGGACTTTTTAGTTAGGATTTGTGTGTTGATGTTATATTTCTTACAACTGTTAGTGATTAGTGTTAATAACCCTACTTTTAATAATAAAAATATTGTTATATTGGAGTTGAATCCTTTCTCTGAATGCCCAATTCCCTTTATTTGATCTGGAGCATCTACTTCCCAAACGTTTCTACTTCTTCTTCTTCTTCGGATTTTACGCCTTAGCTTCCTCCATAGTCCTGGCTCTTGTTCTATTACTATGGTCTATCAGCCCCCCGTCCTGCCCCCTTAAGCTCTGGCTGGTTGACATAAAACACACCCCTCCGGTACGCCAATCTGGCAATGTTGCCACAGACACCAGACTGTTTATAGCCTGTTTAATTTCTGAATAAACTGATTTGATTTGTCTCGAAGCCCATCGGGGCCAGGCTTCACTACAACTAACTGGAGCCTACATGACATGAATTCTTACATTAGCTGCATTAACAAGCACGGACCGGTGATACTAAACAAAACACTCAGCGGGGGAATTGAACGCAACCACATTTATCCGTTGCAGAACTTCAACCAGGTATTTCTTGTAACTTTTTGCTCACAGGAATCATTAAACTAACGCTCCCTACTGAACTTAAAATGGCTACTGCGGACTGGGACAAAACTGGGATAAGGTCACCCTGATTTGAGGAAATTTTTCGAGGGCTACACTTCCAATGCTGATATAGTGATTAAGGATGTTCGATGTCCTGGTTCGAATCCCGGCTGGGGCCCTTCTGTGTGGAGTTTGCATGTTCTCCCTGTGTCTGCGTGGGTTTTCTCCGGGTTCTCCGGTTTCCTCCCACAGTCCAAAGACGTGCAGGTGTTCGGTTCATTGATGACTCTAAATCACCCGTAGGTGTGAATGGTTGTCTGTCTCTGTTCGTCTCTATGTGTCCTGTGATAGACTGGCGTCCTGTCCAAGATGTACCCCGCTTCACGACCAATGTCAGCTGGGATCGGCTCCAGCCCCCTCCAAGATGTATGGATGGATGGATGGATGGATGGATGGATGGATGGATGGATGGATGGATGGATTGACCGATAAACAAAATTGATCTATCTTCTAACATCAAACTAATCAATGCATATAATTTAGACAATGTTCTGCACCACTGATCCTGAATCAGCAGACAGGAACAACTTGACTAGTTCTCAATATCCGAGTCCAAGACATGTCAGTCCAACATGACTTGAGACCAATTGAGTCTGGACTCAAGTACTAAGTCCCTGCTTTGAACCATTCTTGACAAATTGCTTGTTAACAGCACCTACACTATGGCTCATCCAGGTTCGCTCACCCATTTGACAGAAAATGACTTATTGAATTAGAGCCAACACTTCTGGATTACCATGTGCAATATATTGTCACACTTGTCAAGATGATGTGGTTCACACTGAGGTTTTTTTTTTTTTATTGAACAGGTTTCAAGTGTGAAAAGGCCCGATGAAAGGCTCTCTGTGACTAAGTGCCTCCATAACCACTGAGCAATTCTCCTGTCTGGCGGCAGAGCTGAATCACACAGTAGTTTGTGTTTTAGCTCATTCTTCTCTCATTCCTTTCTCAACTTCCTGGAAAGAAATGTATACCTGTCTTTAGAGGATTTACGATCACAATAACCACTTTATATTCGCGTATCAAGCCGAGACGAACAATTCGTCTGATTTCGCTCAGAAAGACGTCGACTGGAACGACTCGACTGTTTTGTGGGAAATGCGAGAGATGATGAAGCCAATCAGCTCGCCTCTGCAGCCAAGCTGGGAGAGTGGCAAGCACACACACACACACACACACACACACCATAGCTGCCTTTTATCCATTGCATTTGGCAAACACAGAGTTGTTTTTCCTCCGAGGTAGACTTACATATGAGATGAATACAGAAACTATGAGTTCCATTACCAAACACGACTGTGCTGTTAAAGCAGCCGTTTACCTAAAGTCTGTTATCCATTACTGCTCAGGGATAAAGGATCCACCTCCTGGATGAGCCAAGGACTTACTTTTTTAATTTGCTTAAGTGATTCTTTAACAATATGAACTCCACACACAACCACACACTTAAGTTTCAAACATTGGATGTCCAGTGCCTGGAGTACGTCTGTTAGTTTCGTTTTCTGTTAGTTTTGGTTTATTTAACTTCAGTATCCAGTGCCGATACCAGTGAAATGACACGATTCTCAATGCCAATTCAATACCACAGTAAATAAAATAAACAATTGGAAAAGGGGGCATTTGAGTCCTCTCCGCCCATAGAATATTCCCCCTAAATGCTTTTGGATTCAAAATGTAAAATGTTGAAGCAATTTCATTTGATATGTTGATTAACTTGACCTGAGGGGTGAACTAAGAAATGCGCTGAACATACCCAGAGTTCCTTTGGATAACCAGGATCGACAAATACGGAACTCGCAGTCAGACTCAAACAGCACCACGAAGCTCACTTAAGAGTTAGTTGGTCAGGCCAGGGTTTTTCACTTTGGTTTCAATGCGCGTTCTCATAAAAAGGGCGTGTGTCGCGCCGTTTGACTCACCCCTTAGATAGATGGAGGGCCGCAGATTTCACTCAAGAGGAGCAGATCATTAATATGAACTCCTGTGAGCAGTTCAAGAGTATGAACAACAGCAACGGGCGACACAGCTGCACATAATAAGGGTAGGGAGGCAAAAGAAAATAGCAGATGGTGTTAATCTGTAAGTGATAAAAGATTCTGCATATTGTCAAAAATAACTATGCCAAATGAAGAATTGATTGCCATTAATCCCGATAAAGTGATGAGGATAGAAAAGTGCAAAAACGTCCAACCGTACTGGCGGTAAATACAATCCGTCCCAGCTTGCCGTCCACGGCCCGTTTGGGAGAGGTGGGCTTTTGTAAAGCACGTTTGCACATGTACAAGCTCGAGCGTGCGCACGTGTACGAGCACGAGCACGAGGCCTACAGCGGTTCTGAGGTCATTTCCTGTGCGCCTGTTGGGACGTAGAAAAAAGAAGGAGGGACCATGCGCGGACATTTAAAACAATGGCGGCGAAAGGTTCACGTTGGTGTGATGCGGAGGTGGAGTGTTTACTGCAGATTTGGTCGATGAAAAGATTCAAAAACAGTCGACAAGACGCACAAAAACTCCGAGGTCTACGGAAAGATTTGTAAACAAAGCCACGCATCGCCATGACGTCATCAATGCGTGTGACGTGTTACGGCGTGATGACGTATAGGCAGCAAGAAGCATTCGCCGAGGCCCAGGGCCCATGGTGTTACCCTGGCTCTGCTGCACTGCTGCATATTTGTGTTATATTCAATAATAAGTCTCTGTTTTAAAACGCCATGAATTTTTATTCTCTTTCAAACCTTATTAAAAAAACATATTGACTGGTTGGGTGGTTGATTAGTTACGGTGTAACATTTCTCATAGTGAAAGCAATAAGGGTCTGTATGAACAGGAGCCCGGGTGCTGGTTCTGGGTCAGCGGTCCCACCCCCACACCCCCACCCCTGTACTTAAAGGAGGGATTTCTGTATTTTCCCGCCTGGATTTTATTTCCCCATATTTTGAGGTTTAATTTCTTTTCCCTTAATCACCAATTAGTGCACATGTAAAATAATATGGGCATAATGAGTACAAAAGTAAAATGAATGAATGACTAAATAGAAAATATAGAAGAGGATGAAAAGAAAAGTGGGATGGAGAAAAGAAATAAAAAGAAATACAACACAGGGCGTGATCTGTCTGGGTATCATTACCCCGGGTGTGTTTTGCAGGATGGCTCTGGGTTTGTATTATTCATTCATTTTCTTCATAAATACACACACACACACACTCTCACATACGCGTTTATCCGTTACATGCTTACATTTACATTAAGTGCACTGGAGCTGTGGCATCGGCTCACCGGCAGTATGGATCTGAGAATTGTTGAATATTTTATTGAATTATTCAATTTATTCTGCAGGGCTGATTGTTGTCGCATTGATTTGATACACCATAGTTAATATATTTGATTTATTTCCTACTGTTCCAGTTTAGTAGTATTATTTTGGGGGGGATAGTTGGGGTACGGTTTTATGACTTTCAATTAACATGTTCATTCATTCATCTTCAGCCTCTTGTCCCTGTCGGGGTTGCCGGGGGGGCTGGAGCCGATCCCAGCTGACATCGGGCGTGAGGCGGGGTCCACCCTGGACAGGAAGCCAGTCTATCACAGGGCACATAGAGACGAACAGAGACAGACAACCATTCACACCTACGGGAAATTTAGGGCGCACTCCCACTGTGCCTCCGTCCCGTGCCCCGTGCTTTAGGGTCCTTGTCCCCCCCTCCAGGCCCGTTTGTACTCACACTACCTGGGCCTCGGAGAATGCTTCTTGCTGCCTATACGTCATCACGCCGTAACACGTCACACGCATTGATGACGTCATGGCGATGCGTGGCTTTGTTTCCAGATCTTTCCGTAGACCTCTGAGTTTTTGTGCGTCTTGTCGACTGTTTTTGAATCTTTTCATCGACCAAATCTGCAGTAAACACTCCACCTCCGCATCACACCAACGTGAACCTTTCGCCGCCATTGTTTGAAATGTCCGCGCATGGTCCCTCCTTCTTTTTTCTATGTCCCAACAGGCGCACAGGAAATGACCTCAGAACCGCTGTAGGCCTCGTGCTCGTACACGTGCAAACGCGCTCTACAAAAGCCCACCTCTCTCAAACGGGCCGTGGACGGCCAGGTGGCCTCAGTTATGCACGGAGCGGTTGCACTCACACTGGTCAAACACACTAGGCTTGACACGAAAAACCTGTTTTGGCGCGGTGCGGAAGGACAGTGTGAGTGCGCCCTTAGAGTCATCAATAAACCTAACTACTAGTGGGAGGAAGCCAGAGAACCCCTAGTACTGAAGGGGATACTGTGATGCTGCAGCCAAGCTGGGAGAGTAGCAAGCAGAGAAAAAGCCCCATATTTGATATACCATAATTAATATATTTGATTTATTTCTTACATTTCCAGTTTTGTAGTTTAGTATTATTTTGTTGGGGAAAGCTGGGGTACGGTTTTATGACTTTCATTTAACATGTGTTGAGTATATTCAAATTGCATAGCACTGAAGGGGATAATGTGATGCTGCAGCCAAGGAATAGATAATGATAAGATAATGAGATAAGACTGAAATTAGTCCACTGATAGGCAAAGTGCCTGGCTGCATAATAGAAGAAGGGCCGTGCTCTGGTTCTGAAGTCTCGTAAGGGCGAACTGCTGCTGCAAAGTGAAGTCACATACAATATGAACTCCGGACAATGTCAAGAGAGTCCGAGAGTCCAGTTTCTCTTTCACACAAGCGGCACACATCAGGAGATTCTCCACGTCGGATGCTTTTTCACATTACTGGACACACTCCGTAATTTGGGAATAAACCTTGAATTTGTTTGATGATTTTGGCGTTGCCCCTTGACGACATGTTCATGAATATCATTCTCTCTCAAATTTGTCATTTCCATGCCAGACTTTGTGTAAATCTTCCCTTCTCGACCACCGGGGCTTTACTTTCTTCCTGTGTTGGCCGCAGCATGATGCAGCTGTCCTCAACATGACCAGTCACGATAGGTGCTTTCCATCAGGCATACCCAAAATGAGGCGGGTCTATCTCGACGAAATGCCCCTAAGTTGCATGTGAGTAGCTTGAGCGGTCGTTTGTTGGCCCTGTGAGAGAGAGGGCCAACAAACCGCCGCTCAAACCCCTGAGAGAAGCCTGGTTGCTGATTGGATGTAGCTCTCAGTTAAATGTGACATGTGGTAACACAGATGCCACAACAACACGGTGAAGAAGAGTCGACACTTTTATCCAGTGGTGAAGAAGAACGCAGCACAGGAAATGATCTGTGCACATGCATCTTTTCATGGGCTTGTTAAAATGAGTGCTGCAGCAGCCGGGTTGGATTCTGACCTGTGGTTCTTTGCTGCATGCTCCCATTTACACACGAACGCATGCGTACACACCGTACTGCAGCCTGTCTGTCAACACACACTTTTACAGTGCCCATCATGTTTAAGATGGGAGTGTTTTCTGTCAGGTTGCTTGTACATACTGTAAGTTGACGTTGTGAATCCTACGGCCACCCTAAATGAAACTACAACGATTTTGTATTTCTCACTTTGAGAAAGAGCAGTGCACTGCTGTAACACTGATCAGCTGATCAACGTCGATCCAAACCCATTCAGAGTGATACGTCACCTCCGGAGTCACGTAAATCCCTCTTTTTTGTGTGAATGGCCATTTGAGAGGACGAGCCCTAAACCTTTCCGAGCTACAACATTTAATCCTAATGGAAACACAACTTTTCTGTGAATACACTGAAGAATGAGTGGCTGTGGCTCACTCTGAGATTTAACTGCCTTTGTGCTAGGGAGCCGGGAAGCCAAACTGTGAGTCCGGTCCGACTGCTTCGAACATTTGGGTTCTCTCAACATGTAATGTCTAGACAATTTCAAGTTTGCAGTGCATGTGTTAGAGAAACTTACGAGAGCCGGACAGAAGAGTGATGGAAGAGTCTGTGTTGAAGCGTTACTTGCCGTTATCTAAAAGATCAGTCCGATTATGTCACCACTAAATATTTAGAGGGGGATTTAAACCTTTGAATATAATGGCCACCCGTATTCTTTTGAAGAACTCTTACAAATTGAAGAGTGGATGAGGAGCGAGAGGTTAAGGAGGGTGAACCAGCTGCTGCAAGGCTGCAGAGCTCGGGAGAGGGTGGGGATCCTTTGGGTGCTTTGACTCGATGCCCACAGAGGAAGAATGCCTTAGGAGTCGGACCTGTTGCTGTGCGATATTCAGATTTCAGAACGAGTGAGCAAAAGGTAAAGAAAAATGTTTTATTCCTCTGATCTTTCCATAATGTATTAAGACAGTGTTCTCCCCATTAGTCACATTAAACATGGGCAAATAGGGTTTCCCTTTAACTGAAGTAGAGCACCAATGGTTCAACTGTTAGCATGTTACTTTATGGCGCCATGGACTCTAACGGCGCACTCACACTGTCCTTCCGCACCGCGCCCCGGGCTTTAGGGTACTTGCCCCCCCTCCCTCTTCCTCCGCGCCCCAGCCCCGTTTGTACTCACACCACCTGGGCCTCGGCCAATGCTTCTTGCTGTCCATACGTCATCACGCCGTAACACTTCAAACGAATTGATCGCGTGTGTGTGGCTTTGTATACAAATCTTTTCATAGACCTCGGAGTTTTTGTGCGTCTTGTCGACTGTTTTTGAATCTTTTCATCGACCAAATCTGCAGTAAACACCTCCGCATCACACCAACGTGAACCTTTCGCTGCCATTGTTGTTGTTGTTAAATGTCCGCGCATGGTCCCTCCTTCTATTTACATGTCCGAACAGGCGCACATAACGCTACCGCCGTAGGGCTCGTGCTCGTACACGTGCGCACGCTTGTGCTCGTACATGTGCAAACGGCTCCGCTAAACCCCACCTCTTTCAAGCGGAACGGGTGCACTCACACTGCTTAAAGGTACTAGGCTTTAGCTGAAAAAACAGTTTTGGCCCGGTACAGAACGACAGTGTGAGTGCGCCCTTAGAGGCAACTTTATCCTGTTGTCAGTCCTTTCTCTTGTTTTGGTTTTTACTCTTAGGAAGAACCAACTGTCGTGGAGAGACTGCAGTGATGAAGGGGATTAGATTTATTTACGCTCCCAGATGTTTGTCTGGAAGTGAGTAGCCCAATCGCCAATGAGCGTACTCCAAGATGCCAATCCTGAGGGGAGGTAAGCCCAAGACGGGGGAGGATCTCAGCATTCGGAAAGGAAAAACAAAAAGCAGGGGAGTCTTTGATGGGATTAGAGTCAAGAGACAAACACCGGGAAGAAAAGGCGGAGGGGCTTTATCTTTGCCGTTTCTCCAAGACCACAGAGCTTGCTTTGTACACCTGGTAATTTGTTGATATAAAAAAACAAATCTTTGGCCAGTAATTATAGCCCTTCCATCACTTTCCTACAAACTGCTCCCCATCTCTCTTAGCTTAACAGCTCCTCTGGGGATTGTAGTCTGAATGTATTTCAATTCTATTAACCCAAATCACGTATCAGTGCATGAACACGGTTGTTTTCATGTGAGGGAAAATAAGGAGCTAACTAAATAATCACCCACCTGAACGCCAAAGCCTATCAGCATTGGCCCGGTAAGGCACGCTCACTCTGATTCAAACCCATTTCCACAGCAGTCAGTCGGCTGTACAGAGCCCAAAATCAGAGGAGGGAAAAGAAAAACAGGCAGCGATGATATAAGAGTTCACGCTGTGCTGTGGATGGTCTATTCTGCCGGCCCCCCAGCTGCCTCTCTTGGTGGATCTGAGCCCCCCAGCTGGGGTGACCACCAGGCTGCTGTTATCAAAGCCATCTGATGTCTGGCGCAGTCGGGACTATAGAGAGCCTACGTGTCCTTTTGTGAATATGTCCCTTCAGTCGTCATTCAAATGAGACGTGTGCGTGGCATGCTAATTATTTCCATTCATCTCACCAGTGTGACAGTTAATGCTTTTAAAGCTGCTTCACTGACGCAAAATCATGGAGTGAATGCATTTACAATTCTGGGGAAACACTGATGTAACAGTACAGCGGCATATTAAGTGTGGGCCACTACTTCAACAGACCGTTTGAACCGTGGAGAAATGTGTCTTGAAAATGGAGATGTCGGAGAGGAAGTGCAGTGAAAAGTATCAGCAGCAGCAGCAGCAGTAGTAACACGCCAGCCATCGGCGGATCATTTCAGCAAGACTCACTGAAAATATGACAGAATTGTGGCCACACGAGCCGCACCATGTGCTCGTCTTTTAGAATAACTCAGATTGAGTAAAACAATACTAGACAATATGTCAACAGCTTGAAGTATGTTGTATGTGGAAGTATTTAACTATGAAAACATTTAAGGTCCAGAGTGGAAAGATTTGAAAAACAGTGATGGACTTAGGGCGCACTCACACTGTCCTCCCACACCGCGCCAAAACAGGTTTTTCGGCTAAAGCCTAGTGCGTTTGACCAGTGTGAGTGCAACCGCTCCGGGCATAACTGCGGCCAGCTGGCTGTCCACGGCCCGTCTGAGAGAGGTGGGCTTTTGTAGAGCGTGCGCACGTGTACGAGCACGAGGCCTACGACGTAATTTATGTGCGCCTGTTCGGACATGTAAATAGAAGGAGGGACCCTGTGCGGACATTTAACAACAACAACAATGGCGGTGAAAGGTTCACGTTGGTGTGATGCGGAGGTGGAGTGTTTACTGCAGATTTGGTCGATGAAAATATTCAAAAACAGTCGACAAGACGCACAAAAACTCCGAGGTCTACGGAAAGATTTGTAAACAAAGTCACGCATCACCATGACGTCATAAATGCGTGTGACTATTACGGCGTGATGAAGTATAGGCGGCAAGAAGCATTCTCCGAGGCCCAGGTAGTGTGAGTACAAACGGGCCTGGGGCGCGGGGGGAGAGGGAGGGGGGGGCAAGTACCCTAAAGCACGGGGCGCGGTACGGAAGGACAGTGTGAGTGCGCCCTTAATGTAATGTACTTTTTGGACCAACTCTGCAGTTAAGGATACTGTTGAAGTAGGAACAGATTTCTCTCTGACAGTGAAAGTGAAAACAACACATGGACCCGTGATAACGGTGCTCTTTTAATGCTGAGCTTTTTAACACGTTTAGAGCTGACTAACTACACTTCAGCGTAGACAGCATGTATTTTGTATTTGCGGCTATGACTGCAGCATACACTGACACTTCCCACACATGCCAGGAGAGCCTCTCTCATAGCCGAGAGCTTAGCCTGGCTACCACACAAGTACCGGCACAGCAACTCCACTGGACCCCTTCCTCACATAGTTTCCTTTTCAATATGTCCTTCACAATAAAAGTTCTGCTGCTCTCTGTGTCTTTCCAGCTCAGACTCTGAGCCGCAGCTGCTGACTGCTGGTCGGGCTCTGACAGTTATGTTAGCCATACTTAGTAGTTACATTATAATGAATTAGCATTAGTTTCTGCTTTAAGTCTGATTTGAAATTGTTTGTAAAGTCTAGATGCTGAAGGATATGTGGTGAGACTGGCGACCAATACTGCTAAATCCCTTTTGTCTGAGCAGATGTTGCTCCATAACATCAGCCCAATTTCCAATGCTGCCCTTTTATCCCTTCCCAGGAGATTCAACAATCTAACCTCAAAGAACAACTGTTCACAAATGGCCTCCTGTGACTCCAACGACTGTCGTTCAGACTCAACAGAGCACTAACCAAGTCGAGACCTACTTCCACCAACGACTGTCACTCTAACGACGGTCTTTGGCACTTGGAGCACAAAAGGTTTCAGTGACATCATCGACCTTGTGAGAGGTTAAATACCTGGATCTCACACCAGTTAGTTGGAGCAGTCCCAGCCTGGTCCTGGTCCTGGTCCAGTCCCAGCCTGGTTCTGGTCCTGGTCCTGGTCCAGTCCCAGCCTGGTCAGATGTGTACATGAACTGATGAAGCCTCTTGGATGAGAGGTGAAACGTCTTCCTAGACAAATAACCAAGTCCAGTTGCTTTTGACTGAAATTGCTTTGAGGATAACGACGACCTGGACACATGAGAACATTCACAGGCTCCATGACATGTGCATAGATATGTCACCTGAGAGACCTTTAGTGTACTGACCCATAGAAATGAAAACATCTGAGGCGGAACGTCTCACTAGCTGGGTTTCCATCCAAATCTATTGTGAATTTTTCAGAAAAACAGCAAAACTAATTGTGTATCAATGCCTGTTTTCACCCACTACTGTTATGTGATCGTTAGGAGTGGGTTCATGGAGATAAGCAGCAGGTGGCACCGATTCTCCAGCAAGAAAACCATTATCCCAGTGCAGAAGTGGAGGGCAAAACAAGTCAAAACGGTGAAAAAAATGTAAAAGACTGAGTGGAAATATGACATTTGTGTTTGGTTCATCCCTCTTGCCCCACTCTCAGATAAGAATTAGAAGAAGAAGAATTACTTTATTTATCCCGCAACGGGGAAATTTAATTTTTTCACTCTTATTATTAATCATGTCACACACACACACACACACACACACACACGCGCACACGCACACGCACAGACAGGACCTATATACAAGCAATTAAGGAGAGATGTCAGAGCGAGGGGGCTGCCAGTGACCGGCGCCCCGAGCAGTTGGCGGTTCGGTGCCTTGCTCAACAGCACCTCGGCAGTGCCCAGGAGATGAACTGGCACCTCTCCAGCCACAAGTCCACGCTCCGTACATGGTCCACACAGGGTCTTGAACCAGCGACCCTACGGTTCCCAGCCATGTCACCTATGGACTGACCTACTGCCCCCCCAGAGATGTTAGAGCGAGGGGGCTGCCAGTGACCGGCGCCCCAAATTAGTGAGGTGGTGCGGTCCTGCCCTCCTTCTGCAGGGGACAGCGGGACCTTGGAGTCAGTGGCGGTTTGCCAGCTGACCGCAGGCTTCATCGGTGGGGTCACAGCGAGCTTCTGTTACCATGTATTCCCAAAAATCTGTCTCCATTGAACTCACTTTTTGCTTTTATCGATTTGCGCCTCAGCCTCGAGGAGAAACCTTTTTTCCATTCAGGTTTTTTATGTGCGGATCAAAAATTAAAATGGTAACACACCTACTTGCTCTGAATCGAAGGGCTGCCTCGGCTGTTACTCACATCGACACCAGCCTGAGAGACGTATGACTTTGCTCTAGAGCGGCGATCTGCAGAAACACAGCAAGCTAAACCACTTAAAGTATCATCAAAGTGCATTAAGGGAGGAAATCCATGACGAAGCCTGAAGGCCTCAATCTCCGTTTTCATACTTGAACCTCTTGCTAGAAAGGTGAGACGGCTTTGCTCTGCTAATTGAGGCTGGCACTATGTTGAGGCCCAAGTAGTATTTCCTCCATCTGGAGACGGATGCGGTAGAGTGAGACACAGTATCCGTCCACACCTCCCGAGCGGGGTGTCCTGGAGACATTAGTCCAAAGTTAATTTGAAAGACTCGACGAACCGACGGCCAGGTGCATAGAACCACAGGATGATCATTACGCTGAGGCTCATTTCCTTCTCTCAACAGCTGGTCAACTGATACTATAGCTACCCAGACACTAGAGGGGGTTTGGCACATGCGGGGCTGAATTAAATAAGCTGCAAAATACACTGAGTCTATGCAGAGGAGAGTGTCGCACTTCTTTGAATAGTAAACCCAATTCCAAACTGTAAATTGACAGAGAGTAATCCCACCAATTCCAGTGGAAGATTAATGCAACAGTTCTGTGGCATACTAAGTCCGCGCCGTTGCGGTCTAGTAAATAACGGCGCGGGAATTACCGCACGACTATGAGAGGGAAATCAGGTTACTTTCTGCATGAGGACTACGCTCAATCAGTGACCTTTAGATCTCAGAAAGGGAGGGCTGTACTATCATCTCATTCGGATGAACCTGTAATGTAGAGCTCTGCATAAATGATGGATGAGATATGCACCGAATCTCTGCTATCATAAGACGCAGTGCATCATTCTTTCTCTGTGTGCAGAGAAGGAGAAGAGGGGGTTCCAATGTTAATAATAAGTCGTGTCTGTTCACTCAAAATAATGCCAAAAAAAAGATTATTATATACATAAAACCCTGTTACGTAGTTTGTATTTACACCATTTCATTGCTCCTGTAAACCTCTTTGATGTTTAACGTTAAAGGCACTTATGGTATATGTTTTATAAATGTATGAGTTGCTTTTTTTCTGTGGATAATTGTGTTCGTCTGGATTCATCAGAGTAATTAAAAATTAAAAAAGGACTCTCTTTTAAGCTCTGAAGGTAGGTAGGGCATCTGTACAGGGTCTGGGATGAAACATGTGGTGCTACTGTCTTCACTGGTGTTTAACTAATACTTGTTGTTTGATCAAGGCTAATATGTCATTGTGTATGTGTGTATGTTCAATATTCAATATGTTTTTAAAGATATTCCGGTAAGAATTCAGCGTCTTTGATGACTTTCTGCATCGCTAACGTCAACAAAAACATTAAAATTCAAGATATTTAGAGTGTAATTCTGGCACAAATCATCCCATAGTCTATAAGGCAATTATATACATCAATTAGCCATTAAGCCAGTTAGCAACTACGTACGGAGAAATGCGGGAGAGTCACTAACATTCGGATGTGGCCAACACTGATTAGCTCTTGGTCGTACGGTGAAGGCATTAAAACGGCTTTTTTAACCACTAATACTGGAGCACTAAAAACGTAGTCTGCGAACATTTTATTAAAAGAGTGTTTTGAGGGGCGGCCGGCGGGCACAGGGGTTAGAGCAGCCCCCCTAATGTAGGCCTGAGGCCCCCGAGGCAGCGGCCGCAGGTTCGACGCTGACCTGAATCCCTTTGCTGCATGTCCCCCCCCCCCCCCCCCCTCTCTCTCTCTCCCCCCATTTCCTGTCTGTCCTATCAAATAAAAGGTTTGGATACTACCACAAAAAAAGTGCAGGAATAATAATAATCTCGTAGTCTGTTGTTGCTTACCTCTGTTAAGTCATAAATGCTGAGTTGTAGAACTGTTGTCTAAAAACACTATCACACTTATGGTCGTTATGTCGTAGACACAAGGTCTCAGCATCCCTTCCTCTCGTACTTGTTTTTTTAGGAATTGTAATCAGTGAGTTTGAGCGTGTTTAAGGTGAACCATCCTCTGTTTAGAACCCAAAACACCTAACAATGTTATACCAACCCTGTTAGTCTGCATGAGCCATTAGTCCAGCTAGAGGACCGGGGCACTCTGTCCGCGGACAATAGTTTGGCAGAAGACCAAGGCTGCTAATGAAATAGTCCCACACACTGTTAAATACAGAAGCCCTCTGCAAAGGTGAGGGGCTGGCGGATAACTCCGAGAACAAGGTCAATGCGCTCTACACGATCTCTCTTCATTCTACCCTGCTGGACACGGGGATAATCTCATGCATCTTTAATCCTGTTGTACAATGCTGAGGAAATAGATTGGATGTGGAGCGCTGGGACAGAGAGCAGAGAGCACACGCTGCAAAGCAATGAAGATGAGAACTCGAGAGTCCGCGTGGGTACATTCTTGTCATCATCCTCTGTTGTCACTTTAAGTCCAAGATGCTGTATCATCACAGACCGAATGCTAATTGCTTCTGTAAACCACTACACAAAGAAATAAGCACAGTTGCACTTCACTGCGGTCCTCAGGAGGTTATAATGCAAGAGCCATTAGCAAGTACGCATAAGCTTTCTGCCCTACTTTGAACGTTTCATAATGGGACGTCATCGTTTTGATCCCCTGACGTTACATCTGGTCCCATAAAGGTTTTTTATGTCTAACTTTGATTTATGACAACATATCCTCAAGCTAACACACAAAACCAAGATGACGAACATGGTAAATATTGTACCTGCTAAGCATTAGCATGTTAGCATTCTCATTGTGAGCATGTTAACATACTGACATTAGACAAACAGAGAATAGAAACCAGGGACAAGGACTGAAAACCCCCTCTGGTCCTCTAGATAACTGAGGGCGCACTCACACTGTCCTTCCGCACCGGGCCAAAACAGGTTTATCGGGTCAAGCCTAGTGCGTTTGACCAGTGTGAGTGTACCCGCTCCGCGCATAACTGCGGCCAGCTGGCCGTCCACGGCCCGTCTGAGAGAGGTGGGCTTTTGTAGAGCGCGTTTGCACATGTACGAGCACGAGCGTGAGCACGTGTACGAGCACAACGCCTAAGACGGTTCTGATGTAATTTATGTGCGCCTGTTGGGACATAGAAAATAGAAGGAGGGACCATGCGCGGACATTTAACAACAACAACAATGTTAACTGCAGATCTGGTCGATGAAAAGATTCCAAAACAGTCGACAAGACGCACAAAAACTCAGAGGTCTACGGAAAGATTTGGAAACAAAGCCACGCATCGCCATGACGTCATCAATGCGTGTGACGTGTTACGGCGTGATGACGTATAGGCAGCAAGAAGCATTTGCGCGAGGCCCAGGTAGTGTGAGTACAAACGGCCTGGGGTGCGGGGGGAGAGGGAGGGGGGACAAGTATCCTAAAGCTGAGGGCGCGGTGCGGAAGGACAGTGTGAGTGCGCCCTGAAAGTCAAATGCACAGTGCAGAACCAAACAAACAACAATCCAAAACTATGGCATTACCTTGGGCAACATAGGAAGCAATTTTCTTTTTACCAGAATACCTTTTGACAACTCCCAGAGAGTGAAACTGAACATATCACCGTCACTTAAAGCTGGGTGTCCATGACCATATTAACATAACCAGGAACGTTATCATCACTGAGATAAAGCCAATATTGTACGTATGGTTGTGCTAATGTAATTGGTGCCACAGGTTCTGCTCACTGAATCCAAGGCAGAGATTCAGATGGGAATGCAATTACCCCCCCCCCCCCCCCCCTCAGGGAGAGACTGATCTGAAATCGGTGCACATATCACTGACATGTGGAATATGCATAATTTTAAGGCACATGCACAAGGAAAGATCTTATCACAGGAACATGAGGGGAAGCATAGAAGAGAAGGAAGCATAGCTGAGCAACCGCACAACCAACTGTGAGTTGCAGGTAGAACATGCAGACATAAATATGCAGCTGACCACTTTGTCTTTCAAATGTGGTGAGTGTTGACCATTAGTACATTTCTTGGAAGAAGTCCTTACTCTGATTCTGAGGGTACGTTCACAAAATCAACCAAAAAGACCTTTTTTTCTCCGTCGTTCTTAAAAAGTTTTCCGTCCACGACTGCAAAAGATATATTAGTCCAGACAAAACCAGTGAAACTAAAGCTTGAACGCTGTAGTACACATGCCAGGCCTGGAGGTGGCGCTGTAACTGCCCCAGAAACACACCAACAACAGAGAAGAAGAGACGGGGAGACGCTGTGGAGAATCCAAACACCGGAGAGTTTCTCTCCAAATCCTCCTCCATCCTAGAGACAAATGTGTCCCTGGTTCTGGTCTTAGTGGAGACTTTTGTGCTGTTCTGGACTCTGATGCACCGACCACTCTGCAGTTAGTGTCCTCACTGAGCAGAGGGTGCTGCTGGGAGCCCCTTCACTCTGCAGTTAGTGTCCTCACTGAGCAGAGGGGGCTGCTGGGAGCCCCTTCACTCTGCAGTTAGTGTCCTCACTGAGCAGAGGGTGCTGCTGGGAGCCCCTTCACTCTGCAGTTAGTGTCCTCACTGAGCAGAGGGGGCTGCTGGGAGCCCCTTCACTCTGCAGTTAGTGTCCTCACTGAGCAGAGGGGGCTGCTGGGAGCCCCTTCACCGTCCCAAAGCACTCCCAGGCGCCACTTTCTCACTACATTTAGAGACTTTTCACAGCTTCTTAGAACTGGATTTAGAAACAGAGCCTAGAGCAGTTTAGCTCCTTATTCAGAGCATCAGGGAAAAGGGAGAAATCTCTGCTGGGCCTCATTCAGTCCCATGCATGTGGCTCAGAGTCCAGTTCAGTAAACAGTCTCTGGGTCCGTCTCTGTCCTCTCACGCAGCAACACTGTTGTTGTTATGTGACGCCGTGGGGTTAGAGGTCGGAGGTGGGGCGATGACGCCATCCTTTAACAAAGTATGCAGTTTCGCCATCCAGACGATTACGCCATGGGGGGCGTTTTCAAATCTTCCCACTCTGGGACCCGGTTTCAAAAGATCCCGTTTTCAGGCTTCAATAACGCCGGCAGACTGTGGACGGTCGGCCAAAATGATACTAAAGTGAGGTTACAGGAAAACGCGTCTCCGTGTGGACAGGCCCTGAGAGATCTGTTGTTTACCACTGATGTCTCACAGTACATCACAAATACATTTTATGGCATCAAAAGCCAGCTGCTAGAAAAACAGGACTTGGCACTAAGTCATCTATGATCGGCCCGTCACCCTGGGGAATATCAGCAGTTACATTGCAATAGGCTGCATTTTGAAACACTGCTAAAATGTTTTAGAGTGCAGACATCTTCCAACATATGCCAATTAATGGTGGCTTTCATTCAATGTGCCTGACAGTACCATGAGCATGCATACATTTTCAGCATACGTGGCCCCATGGGAATTCAGCCGTAACCTCAGCTGTGTTAAAGCAGCGCTTACCCCTCAGATCTCCACAGCCACAGTGTTTTAAACAAACACTGTGCAAACTCGGATCTAAAAGCACAAGCAGGAGTCTGTGCTCTCTGTCTGGCTGTGCTCATCACAAAGGCTTTTGTTGCTGATAGTTAATGGCAATGGCAAGTCAGAAGATTCTGGTAAGGATAGGTTTGGGTTGAGATACCTCTTGATTCTGAATCCCAACATTGTAACAGTCAATCAAACAATTTAATTTGTCACGTGAGATTATATAAAATACACAAATGCAAAATGGTTTAAAGCTGAAGTCGGTAACTTTCCGTAAAAGGTGTTTTTCATATTTGCTGAAACTGTCACTATAGCCTGACAGCACAATAGTCATGCATCTCTACCTCAATCTGCTGCTCCGGTCAGAGTCAGAGTCATCTCTGTCTGCTGCTAATGGCATCTGCTAGTTTCCACTGTGCCCAAAGAAAACAAGCGGGCAGTCTTTGACGCAGCGTCAATGTCAAAACCAATTCTGCTCATCATTCTAAACGAATGCGCTTCATTTAATGAAAAAGAAACTTCATAACTCTTGAATGGGAAAGTAATTATGTATTTGAGAATGACATGGCTGGATAGCTAGCTTGTCGTGTTGTTAAACATAATGTGAAATCAGATTTACACTGGAGATGCAAATTAGAGAACAAATTATTAAGACTTGATTTATTCTTAAATACTGTTATTTTTACTTTTCAGAATTTGATAGAATATCTGCTGTGGCTTCTGTACTAGCATGTTTTTAAAAAGATAAAGAATCTCTGGAAAATCCTTGTCAACAAAGTAATGTCCACGTCACTTACCATCACTGCAACTGTCTCCAATCAGCTGCAATTTTCATTCAAGACAATGTCCCCTGTCACACTGTAAACAGGTGAATCATTTCCTTGAAGCTAAGAATATTGAAATAATATAATGGTCAGCCCATAGCCCAGTTTTGTTGAGGTGCCTTGGTGGTTATTTAAAATAACAGTACTAGTACAGCAGAGGTGTAGCCACAGTAACATTAAAAAATAACAATATCTTAGAATAAATCAAGTATTAATAATTTGTTCTCTTATTTTAATCTCCAGTGTACTTTTTGTAAATTTTACGCAATGTTTTTGACTTTTGTTAGCATTAGCTCTCTGTCTCATAGCTGGCCTTCTATGAGCAGAGTATGGACGTAAATCTGTGTCATCCGATTGTGAAATTAAAAAGCCATTGAATCCCTAGGACTGAATATGTATGCATTGAAATTATGAATCTGAAGGTTTTGCTTCTGAATTTAACTTGACTACAACTCATGTTCACCTTTATTTTTTCAATTTTTACAAATTTAACGTCAAAGAACTCAACATTAAAGAATTAAACATTCAATTCAGATGCAAAACAGAATGTTTAAGAGTCATCCATCCATCTTCAACTCCTGGAGCTGACATCAGGCGTGAGGCGCGGTCCACCCTGGACAGGACGCCAGTCTATCACAGGGCACATAGAGACGAACAGAGACGGACAACCATTCACACCTACGGGTGATTTAGAGTCATCAATGAACCGAACACCTGCTCGTCTTTGGACTGTGGGAGGAAACCGGAGAACCCGGAGAAAACCCACGCAGACACGGGGAGAACATGCAAACTCCACACAGAAGGGCCCCAGCCGGGGTCACCACCAGGCCACTGTGCCGCCCTGTTTAAAATTCAATGTTAAAAATTTCAACCGGCCAAATTCAGCTGCAAAATTCAACGTATAAAATTCAGCGTTAACATCTTAGAAACCAGGGGAAAACAATGGATTCTAGATACTAGATCAGGTGTAAGTAGTCGAGCAAAGAGAGCTGTGACAAGACCTACTATACTTAAACAGACGGGCTATGAAGTAATGCCAAACTGTAAATGTATTAGTCACATTATAGTGCGTAGCCAAGTGGAATTTTCTTTAACCCTCCTGTTGCCCTCAAATTTGACTAACACCATAGGGGTCAATTTGACCGCAGCAATTTAAACATCTTGAAAATGATCAAAATCAATGTGTGACTCAAGTGAAGTCGGGTACTTTATGTATTTATTTAACAGAATGAAAAATATCACTGATGTTAAACTGCATGGAGGGATTTCTGTGTGTGTGTTTTAAAGTAAGTCTGTTATTTTAAGTGCTATTTTGTGTTATTTGTAACATCTGGAATGAAAGTAACGTCCGTTATCAAGGACAGCAGCGTGAATTTGACCTCATATAATAATTGAATTGTAAAATAAACAATAATAATAATGATTAAATCATCCAGATGATCAAACTGACCCAAAGGAACACAGATGCGACAAGTACATGTACGATAAGAACAATAAAAAATATATATAATCAGGACAATTTTAGGTTTTTTATGAGTCGTCCCCATAAAATGAGGAAAAGTCATAAATATAAAGCAAAAAAACAAACAAAGATGTCGTTATTTAGAGATGTTAAACATTAAATGAGGTCAAATTGACCCTTAGGAGAACAGGAGGGTTAACAGAGGTAAGCAACAACAGACTATGAGATTATTATTATTTTTCTACATGTAGCAACACATTAACATTTTCCTGCACACTAGCTTGTTACGTTTTTGTAAGCTAGGTCTACATGTTACCGCAGGTCAGCTATATCACTTACATTTGTTCCCATGTGTCATGCAACCAGTGAAATAAGAGACTGTTGTTGATGGTTGCTTTAGTGGCATGTGATATTCTGACAGATAAGTCGCTCAATCGTTTTCTGCTCTCCGGGCTCTATGGCTACGTTCACACTGCAGTCACAAGTGAATCCAATTTTTCGCTAAACGTTTTTACTGAAATATCCGGGCTTCTCTCCTTCTCTTCGTCCTCTTCTGATAATTTAACTCAATGTGATTTGTGGAAATATGTTCATCTCTGCAGTGAAGTTTGATCTAAGATACATAGGCTGGCGACCGTTAATGTAATTAACAACCAGAACTGGTAACAGCAAGCTACACCAATAAGGGACTTTGCTGTTAGGGTTCGGATTGTGGGAAGTGTAGTACTACTTACAAATAAAACTAGGTTGATATACAGACAATGTATTAGTCACATTATAGTGTGTAGCCAAGTGTAATTTTCTTTAAATCAGTTGTTAATTGCAGAATACTATAACCATAAATGGTTCAAGTACAGCCAAAACGCACTACAACAGAACCGGAGTGCGTTTTGCCTGTACTTGAACAATTTATGGTTTAAATGGCATCAACTCAGAGTTTTTCAGGTAAGTTCTTCCTCCTGTTCTCAGTCAGACAGACATTACTTGAGTTCAAGCATAAACTGTGACCAATATCAGCCAGTTAAGTGTTTGATTTACCTTCTCCGCAGTGGATTCCATGCACAACTGCCGTGGCCACCATCAACTCTCACTTACTTTAAACATACTTCACTGATGCTTTGAAAAAGCTTTCCCCAGGGCTCATTTTATTAACTTGACAAATCTTCTGCCGTGCCGCGGCATCATCACCCTTCATAATCTCTCACAGTGTGGGAGATCGGGATTGCAATGATATTTCCACGTGAGGCACAGGGCTAGAAGGACTCTAATGGTATTAAATGATTCGTAACTTGGTTATCAATAGTAATGTCCCTCAGGAGGAGAGTTCATTGCCTCAGCTCTCTGGCAGATGCTGCTGGAGGGTTGATGCTTGAGAGGAACATGTAGCATGAAAGTGCATATTCACAGAGCAAAATCAAGGTTATTTTTACACTCAGTAAGCCTGTGAATATTCTCATGTGTCCAGGTCGTCGTTATCCTCAATGCAATTTCAGTCAAAAAGCAACTGAACTTGGTTATTTGTCTAGAAAGGTGTTTCACCTCTCATCCAAGAGGCTTCATCAGTTCATGTACGCATCTGACCAGGCTGGGACTGGACCAGGACCAGGACCAGGCTGGGACTGGACCAGGACCAGGACCAGGCTGGTACTGGACCAACTAACTGGTGTGGAGATCCAGGTATTTAACCTCTCACAAGGCCGATGATGTCACTGGAACCCTTTGTGCTCCAAGTGCCAATGACCGTCGTTAGAGTGACAGTCGTTGGAGTGACAGGAGGCCAATTGTGAACAGTTGTTCTTTGAGGTTAGATTGTTGAATGAAGGGATGAAAGGGCAGCATTGTAAATTGGAGATAAGTTCTGTCTCAGACCTCCTCCACTGTTTAGTGGTGGTTTCCCTTCTTTTACATAGATGCTTCTTTTACTCCTTTTTCACTCAGTGTTTTCACTAAATCGTTCATCTGTATTATTGTGTATTATTGAGACCTAGCAAAAATGTTGACTGCATTTTCTTACTCAAACATTTTCTCGGGGCGACCGGTGGCACAGTGGTCAGAGCAGTCGCCCCATGTAAGGAGGCTGAGGGTCCTCGAGGCAGTGGCTGCAGGTTCGACGCCGACCTGTGGCCCTTTGCTGCAAGTCTCCCCCTTTTCTCTCTCACCCTATTTCCTGCCTGTTCTATATAATAAAGGCTTGAAAACTGCCGAAAATAATCTTTAAATAAAAACATTTTCTCGCTTGCGTGACTGTGCGCTACTCATTTACCCTGGAAACTCAGTTATCCAATTGCGTGTAGTAGTATTTTGAAATGCATGTGTTGGTGCTGCCCCTTGAGTTAGTTTAGGGCGCACTCACACTGTCCTTCCGTACCGGGCCCAAATAGGTTTTACGGGTAAAGCCTAGTTCGTTTGACCAATGTGAGTGCAACAGTGCCGCGTCTAGGAGCGGTACGCTTGCCGTCCACGGCCCGTCTGAGAGAGGTGGGCTTTTGTAAAGCACGTTTGCACATGTACGAGCACGAGGCCTACGGCGGTTCTGACGTAATTTCCTGTGCGCCTGTTCGGACATAGAAAAAAGAAGGAGGGACCATGCGCGGACATTTAACAACAACAACGTCGGCGAAAGGTCCACTTGGTGTGATGCGGAGGTGGAGTGTTTACTGCAGATTTGGTCGATGAAAAGATGAAAAACAGTCGACAAGACGCACAAAAAACTCCGAGGTCTACGGAAAGATTTGGAAACAAAGCCACGCATCGCGATGACGTCATCAATGCGTGTGACGGGTTACGACGTGATGACGTATGGACAGCCAGAAGCATTCGCCAAGGCCCAGGTAGTGTGAGTACAAACGGGCCTGGAGGGGGGGACAAGGACCCTAAAGCCCGGGGCGCAGTGCGGAAGGACAGTGTGAGTGCGCCCTTAGAGAGTATTAGTATTTAAAAATACAAAAACAGCCAAGATACACAGAGCTACATATAGGACCGTAGCCCCACCTAGTGCAGAGGTGTCACCACACCACTGTATCCCAGAGCATCTGGTAGGAGTTTCTGTCCCTCTACTCTCCCAGTGTCCCTCCACAGGATTCTGTCCCTCCATAGTCTTGGTGAAATGCTGACTAGTGTTGGTGCCAGAGGAATATATAAACATGAAAAGGACACAGTATGATGTGACGATTGTGGTAAGTCTTCAGAGGAAGAATGCATCCCCAAGATTTCATAACTACGCACATCCCGGCATTCAGAACCAGGATCAGAAATACTTTGATAATCCAAGGGGGAAAAAAAATCACCCAACTCAACCACGTTAAGGTCAATCTGGTGCTAATTTCCAGCAGTCATTCTGAAAAGATCAGTCGGAGGTAATCATATTCTCCATTTGTCTTTTTTCCTTGATTGGTAAAGTCACACAGACATACATTATACTGCATGAGCACCACAGCAGAGTTTCTATTTGCATTGCATATGTATGAATACAAATGCAAACTCTCAGCATGGGTGCGTGA
Source organism: Echiichthys vipera (assembly GCF_963691815.1). Classification (NCBI taxonomy): domain Eukaryota; kingdom Metazoa; phylum Chordata; class Actinopteri; order Perciformes; family Trachinidae; genus Echiichthys; species Echiichthys vipera. The sequence goes on along the minus strand of NC_139829.1, from coordinate 32,843,782 downwards.
GTACAAAGTACATTTGATTGAAGGCAATATCCACATCGCCAGAAAGGTGACACCGCGGATGTGCAGAAAACGAGCGCAACTAGGGAGCATACTGATGGAAATATTTCTCCCCAGTCGGGAAAAAATGGATATCATTTTATGGTTCTGCGATATTACATCCACAGTCTACAGCGATGGGGAAGAGTAAAGTATAGGCTGTATTCATCAGTTTGCAGAGAACCCAGCAGCGAAGTAAATCACACAGTCACACTTTTTATGTCATCAAAAAACACATTTTACTTGAATGCACCATCCGTTTATAAAGCAAACGCACCGTAAAGGATAATAATAGAGCCGTGATGCATGATGAACACCTTCTCTGAGGACGAAGTTGTCTTTAGTTACTCAGGATCCTTTTTGTTGAAAGCAGCTGCACGAGTAAATGTGAAAAACAGCAACGCCCCAAGGACCGGGATTTAATTTCTAACTTTGTTTAACAAAAACATTTTATGAATGTGCTAAGGTAATGCAATTTCAGCCACCATATTTCTGTAGCATAAAAAAATCTAATATCCAGAGGTTGGTTTTATGCGCTTTTATTGCATGGAGATCAATAAAAGTAGCAGTGTAGCTCCAGTGGTGCAAGGGCAGCCACTGTTTACTGGAACATGATAACTATTCACAAATATTAGGTATGAGCAGCTTTAGTGTCATGAATATAGAGCAGGCCTTGAGGCTGGGCGTTTAATAATGGGGGGAATAATGGGGGGAAAGTGGGTATGAGGGACCTTGAAAAGGCAGTTTAGCGTAAGCTAGACCACAAAACATGATTTTGTCTCCCACTGCCTCCTCTGAGAAGGTGACCCTCCGACACAGATTATCATCTTTTTATGCTCGCTGTATGTCCGATCGTTGTTTGGGAAATAACCCTCCCTGTGTGGGGGTTCATTTTATTACACAGCAGTAAATAAAAACATTAGTGTTGAGATGATCAACTGGCCGGTGATCACCTTAAACGTTTAACAGCCGACTGAATATGTATATTCATATCTGCGCGCAAAAATAATATATGTAACGCTCCCTCATGAATAATGCAAAAGTGCAAAATGCGCTTTTGTCCCTTTTTCATTTAATTCAATTCCAGCTCGTGAAGCCAACTGTGCATTGTTTGTCTTTATTACTGTCTCCTAAAAAAAAACAATAATAAAGTTTTTACTGTTTTCGGGGTAAAACAACATAAAAACAAAAGCAGCATAAAACACATTTCCCACCCTCATTTACATAATCCATTTGACACCTTCTGTTTTTTCCTTCTCCCACCACCTGCAACGCTGATAAATCCATAAGACACCCCAGTCTCATGGAGCATCTATTAAATCAAGTAGTTGTTAACCAAATCACTGCTTTTCCATGTATTGCTAGTACCCAAGACAGCGGAGGTGATGGGGAAGCACTGAGCGCCTCTGTCCCCAGAGAGCCCGTGCCGATGATATGCTAATGCTCTCTTCACATGTCTGTCAACTGCTGCACGAGCGTACCTTTGCCGAGAAACTAATCTGAGTTTTATTGGCCTGCCAGAAGGAATTTATACATTACTATTAGATTACTAGGGTTGGCAGCTGTACAGTGAGTAGAACTAATGTGCTCTGTCACAGATTGTGTGCATAATGAACTTGGGAGGGAAAGTAGCCAAGGCAACTCCAGAAAAGCGTGCAGGTGTAATAACGCCATCAGAGTCCTGGTTCTATAGTCAACAAGCAGGGAAACGGCATCTGTCTCGATGGCTCGGTGCACAAGAGTCATCCTTTAAAGACGATATGCCCATACAGCATTTCACTCCGCACTAAGTGAAATTCTGCCACGGGTTCAGACAAATTGTTCTGATCGACAGTAATTGGAAGGGGAAGAGTTGATGTGTAGATACAAGGAAGTCATTTCCACTGGGGATGCGGGACTCCAATACGGTCTGTGTATGAAATGCAGTGGTGACATCCGGGGAACACAGGAAGAGCAGTCGACTCCAGATACTGCTCACAGGGAGTTGTGATAAGTGTGGCTGCTATTTGGCTAATTCCCTCACAAGCTATGGAGATATAAACATAATGTTTCACCATGCTTTCATGCAGCAGGTATTGGCTCTGACTCATAGGCGGGACCGTGGAAGTGAGCCGCTACGGGGGTCTCTCGCTGGCTAAGGAGGAAGACACGTTAGCACCTCTAACCAGTTGCAGCTTCACTGGGCTGCGGTAGCTGCTAAGTGCTCAGGACTGGAGTAGATCTACTTCTCTGTCCCACTTAGAGCACCAAAGCCACAGGTGCACGGCAGACTCGAGCAACAGAATGTCGTTCTGGGGACCGGGGGGAAGCGAGGGTGCAGGAGAAAAGACAAGCCGCCAGACGCTCGCAGCTGCCTGGGTAGCCTCCTCAGTGTGAGCGGTCATTTGACGATCACAAAACAAAATGGCTGCTCCACTCGCTGTAGTGTGACAGACTTGCATGCTAGCTTGTTGCGCTAACCTCAGCACATGTTGCTGATGGCGTACAGTTAGAAGTTTCCAACACTGTAGAGAGTTTTGACTAAACATGAGCTTAAAATAAAACAATATACTGACTCACCCTGCTGTACAGGAACATCGTTGTCCCTGTCCGTCACGTGAATGGTTCAGACGTGGGGGGCCTGGTGCTTGCATTGAGACTGGGATTTCATGCTGTTTTCATTCACAATAGTCATTCATTCATCTTCAACCGCTTGTCCCTGTCGGGGTCGCGGGGGGCTGGAACCGATCCCAGCTGACATCGGGCGTGAGGCGGGGTCCACCCTGGACAGGACGCCAGTCTCATTCACAATAGTCCGCCTGAAAATTAACGTAATATTGTGAATGTAGCTCTCAAATGCATATTGTAGTCATTTCGGCCTGCCTCTCTCTGATATTTCACAATCATTATTCCAGGAAGTTGCTGCTATTTCCTTTGGAATATCTCTGACTGATATGGTAGAAAATGATATATTGTCATGCTATGTGTGAAAGCTTGCCAAGCCTAGCAACAGTAACAGAGGACAGAGGGGTTTAGCAAAGGGTAGATGTTGCTCTGCATCTGCCTATTGCACAAGGATGGACTTTGACTTAGAGCTAACATAAAGTCGACTGACACGAACACTGGTATTTCCAAACCACACTTTTATACCACCGGTGTTATAAAAAATATCCCCATCCATTCATTCATTTATTCATTCATTCATCTTCAACCGCTTATCCCGGGGTCGGGGTCGCGGGGGGGCTGGAGCCGATCCCCATCCAGGTGACCGCAAAATGCGCCTCAAACAATGTCATGCGTATGTCAGAGCATTAGGTGGCGATAGCACTCCTAACAGGAAGGCATTTTTAGCCAATCACAAGGCTGGAAAAATTCACACCTGAAAAACAACAATGGATTAATAGATCACGCCTCTGTTGCTGGATGTGGTTGAGTCGTTGTATGAGATAAGTTGCTGATAACTAACTAAGTAGCACCAGTATTTTGGCTCCGTCCTCCATAACAACAACTCAGTCCGCTGGTCACGTCTAGAGCGCTCCACACGTCTCCATGGATACAACTGACTGTGTACCGTCGCACAGTATGACGTCAAACAATGTCGACAAGAAATTGCGGTTTTCCTCAGTTTTCCTGTCCAAACGTGAAACTGCTGAAACCGGACTTTAACATAAAGGTTTCACCCTGGACTTCGGTAACAAAAACCTCCAGTTTCAGGAGCAACAACTGCGGTTACGTGTGGATGAAAGGCTGAACCGTGAAACAGAGAAACACACGGTTTCATAAATACCTGTGTTCGTATGGACGGCCCCAGAATTCAGATAAATGTTTAAATGAATCCAAAAGACACGGCTCTTAGTCCACAGTAAGCCTGGTGACAGGATGGCTAACTATAATAGTCTGAAATGTCTAGACTAGGGGGGGCTGGTGGAACAGTGGATAGAGCAGTCGCCCCATGTCAAGAGGCTGAAGGTCCTCAAGGCAGCGGCTGTGGGTCCGACTCTGACCTGCGGCCCTTTCCTGCATGCCCCCCACCCCATTTCCTGTGTCCGACATGTACTTGAGGCTTGAAAAACTGCCCAAATATCTCTCTAGACCAACCTAGCAGCAGCATGACTGTAATATCTTTGTTAAACTGGAGCACGGTTGTGTTAATAGAGAATTGTTTGCTATCATTTTCCAAATACGTATCAAATGAATGAGTTGAGATCATGTCAGTGTTGTGTTTGTGTTCGAAGCGTCGGCTGCTTTACAGCTTGTTTTGTTGTTGCCTAAACTCAACCGCGCCTTAATCACAGTGGTCGCAGATCAGAAAAGATTTAGTAAATTGTTTTTGATAGATTTAATATAAAGATGCATTTCAGGAGGATGTTGCCCGGCTGAAAGGGGTGGGAAATGTTGCACGCCAATGTCAAATGACCTATTCTGTTGTTTACATAGTTGAAAATGACACGTTGGTGTGAATGCATGAAAGACAGCACTACCCTTTAAATTCATTTTGCTGAAGAAACACTGACTTTATTTGATCCTCACTCACACACACACCTCTGAGACCAAACCTTAGGAAGTCACTATGCCTTTCTAAAAACCTCTGTGGCGTGTGCGACTTTTCTCCAGCTCGTGCTGACACACCCCTCAGGCAGCAGGCCTTATTACCCGGCCACCCTAAAGACACCAATGATACGAATACACTTCTTAAGCATAGCTACGGGGAGGGAGCAACAAAAACACACAGGATGCACATCGGTCTGTGAGGGCACTGAGGAAAAAAAGGGCGTGCGGAGCATTACCATAGATAGAGAAGCGGGCGGACTGCCCAGTGATGTAGTCAGCATGTATCAGGGAGACTGTTCAATGAATCAAGCGTGCAGCCGCTTAGGTGATAAATACACAAGCATGAGGTCTAACATACAAGATAGGACCCATTGTTGGTAGGGCCGGGCCTGTATTTCATAGCCTGGGCAGTCCTGATGATGGATGACCCGGCGCTTGGTAATATTTCTTCCACAATCTCGGTTCAGACATTATGTTGGAAGTGCAGGAAGCAGTCCACCGTGGAGGTAAACTAAAGGTGCGATGAGATGAGGAGGGCCCCTATAGTGCCGGGGGGGGGGGGGGGGGGGCGGCTCACTCGTCTCGTGTGAAGCGACCCCGTGATTAGCCGGCGGAGAAATTAGGTTATTCATGAATGACTCGGGTGGAAGGTTAAAACGGTTCTGCTTAGTTTCAGACTGAATAACAAAAATCAATCGGGCCTTTTTCAAGTGATTGCACGACATTATGTGTGACAGCCACCTGAAGTTTAACAGAAAACCCAAATTGCATTTTATTTTGTGTGCATATGTCTGCCTGTGTGTGTGTGTGTGTGTGTGACGCTTTCTGAAAACACATTTAGCCACGCGGTCCGAAGTGTATCCACGTGTACACTTGTTGTTTCCTGGCAACATATCTCCACGGGGAGAACAGCAACTCCTTGAACAGCGTTGCCCTTCACAACCGTATAACCTTGCACATCACCGCCGTTAGTAGAGGGACTCTGAAGGCGATATGATGGATGCTAAAGGCGAACAAATAAATAATGAAGGATGAAAGCAGACACAGAACCAGAGGTGGGGTCTTGACACCTCGTCCAATTACCGTCCTTTTTTTAAACAACAGCTGACAGCTCCGATCGTATCAGCCGACACGCCCGCGCCGCCACACAAACACAGACGCGACATCTGAACACCCAAACGGGAAAAATGACACGTTTTCCCAGGCAGACTGCTTCACCGCTGATCGCACGCTAAACGAAACAGTGCACGCGATCACCGGCGCCCTCCATCAGCGTCACGAAAACTACTGTGTCTCCCATTCTGACGTCAGGCCGATCAAGTCCGTGACTAAGTAGCAGACATCGCTCCCGGACGCATCTCTCTCACTGTGTTTGTCCTCTCTCTCGTCCTGGATCAAAAATATAACCGACACCTTCCTGACTGAAGGGCGCTTCCGTTAAAAATATATAAATAAAACAACTAGGTGGAGATCCAGGAAGTGATAGTTTGGGGGGCGGCAGTAGCTCAGTCCATAGGGTCGCTGGTTTGAGTCCCCTGTGTGGACCATGAATGGAGCGTGGACTGCTGGCTGGAGAGGTGCCAGTTCATCTCCTAGGCACTGTCGAGGTGCTGTTGAGCAAGGCACCGAACCCCCAACTGCTCGGGGCGCTGGTCACTGGCAGCCCCCTCGCTCTAACATCTCTCCATTAATTGCATGTATATAGGTCCTGACTGTGCATGTGTGTGTATTTCTGGCCTGTGTGTAACATGATTAATAATAAGAGTGGAAAAATTAAATTTCGGGACAAATAATCTTCTTCTTCTTCTTCTTCTTCTTCTTCTTCTTCTTCTTCTTCTTCTTCTTCTTCTTCTTCTTCTTCTTCTTCTTCTTCTTCTTCTTCTTCTTCTTCTTCTTCTTCTTCTTCTTCTTCTTCTTCTTCTTCTTCTTCTTCTTCTTCTTCTTCTTCTTCTTCTTCTTCTTCTTCTTCTTCTTCTTCGCTTACACCAGTTTTGTTTCCTACATATTCAACAAATGTGGATTTTCTTAAAGCCAATTTGATGTGAAATGTTTATTGACAGCTGTTTTTATTTGATCTCCAGTATCTCTAACTAAACAACATTTGAAAAAGTATATAATCAACATTTATTTCTATTTATTTGTTCCTTTCATGTTGAATACATTGAACACACAATGATAAATTCAATGCACGGTTACATTCACATACGTTTAAACATTTACATGAATGGAAGCACCAGTACCAGCACCAGCAACGGCCCAGCACCAGCACCAACAACAGCCCAGCACCAGCACCAGCACCAGCCCAGAACCAGCACCAGCACCAGCACCAGCACCAGCACCAGCACCAGCCCAACAACAGCACCAGCACCAGCACCAGCACCAGCACCAGCCCAGCAACAGCCCAGCACCAGCACCAGCACAAGCACCAGCACCAGCCCAGCAGCAGGACCAGAACCAGAACCGGCACCAGCACCAGCCCAGCAACAGCACCAGCAACAGCCCAGCACCAGCACCAGCACCAGCACAAGCACAAGCACCAGCCCAGCAGCAGGACCAGAACCAGAACCGGCACCAGCCCGACAACAGCCCAGCACCAGCACCAGCACCAGCGTCTGCAATTCTATGATGTGGAAAGAAAGTTAACAGGCAGTCCAGCACGATGACCCAGGCACCGGCATAGTCCATACAAACGGGTGAGAAGCTCACCTGGCCCGTCCTGCACTGATGCCTTTTTGCTATACCTTAACCTGGCTCGGCTCGGCTTGGCTCTGTTTGGCGCTGTGCCTCAGCCCAGCGCCAAACAGCAGGGATTCCCATTTCCACTCCAACAGGCCTACCTGCTCGAACATGCGTCTCGGGGCTATGGCTCTCTGGTAGCTCTGTGTATTTTAGCTTTGTTTCATTTTTGTATTTCTAAAATATTTGTCATGTTACTCAAACACCCATGAGAGTGAATCTTATGGCAACATCTGCTGTTTTTAGTGGTTTGGTGCAGCCGTGAAATAATTTCCTATAAACTCTTCATCATAAAAAGTCCCCATTATTTTGTAGTTAAAAGCTTTTATTGTGAAGCAGCAGATTCAGAGACTGTTGAGTTACGGGTTTCATCAGCAGTGACACCTGCCACCACCCGTACGACTGAAAGCATCAAGAACATAAACGTTAAGAGTAAAATAAAGCAGAAATCTAAAAGTACAAACACGAGAGAAACTCTGTTTCAAACAGAGAATCAGTTAAAAGCTTCAACAGTGTGTTAGGGTAAGCACTGTCCTGCATGTTTTAGGTTTCTCTCTGCTCCTGGAGCCACTGTCCTGCATGTTTCAGGTTTCTCTCTGCTCCTGGAGCCACTGTCCTGCATGTTTTAGTTTCTCTCTGCTCCTGGAGCCACTGTCCTGCATGTTTTAGTTTCTCTCTGCTCCTGGAGCCACTGTCCTGCATGTTTTAGTTTCTCTCTGCTCCTGGAGCCACTGTCCTGCATGTTGTAGGTTTCTCTCTGCTCCTGGAGCCACTGTCCTGCATGTTGTAGGTTTCTCTCTGCTCCTGGAGCCACTGTCCTGCATGTTGTAGGTTTCTCTCTGCTCCTGGAGCCACTGTCCTGCATGTTGTAGGTTTCTCTCTGCTCCTGGAGCCAATGTTCTGCATGTTTTAGGTTTCTCTCTGCTCCTGGAGCCACTGTCCTGCATGTTTTAGGTTTCTCTCTGCTCCTGGAGCCACTGTCCTGCATGTTGTAGGTTTCTCTCTGCTCCTGGAGCCACTGTCCTGCATGTTGTAGGTTTCTCTCTGCTCCTGGAGCCACTGTCCTGCATGTTGTAGGTTTCTCTCTGCTCCTGGAGCCACTGTCCTGCATGTTGTAGGTTTCTCTCTGCTCCTGGAGCCACTGTCCTGCATGTTGTAGGTTTCTCTCTGCTCCTGGAGCCACTGTCCTGCATGTTGTAGGTTTCTCTCCGCTCCCGGAGCCACTGTCCTGCATGTTGTAGGTTTCTCTCTGCTCCTAGAGCCACTGTCCTGCATGTTTTAGTTTCTCTCTGCTCCTGGAGCCACTGTCCTGCATGTTTTAGGTTTCTCTCTGCTCCTGGAGCCACTGTCCTGCATGTTGTAGGTTTCTCTCTGCTCCTGGAGCCACTGTCCTGCATGTTGTAGGTTTCTCTCTGCTCCTGGAGCCACTGTCCTGCATGTTGTAGGTTTCTCTCTGCTCCTGGAGCCACTGTCCTGCATGTTTTAGGTTTCTCTCTGCTCCTGGAGCCACTGTCCTGCATGTTGTAGGTTTCTCTCTGCTCCTGGAGCCACTGTCCTGCATGTTGTAGGTTTCTCTCTGCTCCTGGAGCCACTGTCCTGCATGTTTTAGGTTTCTCTCTGCTCTAACACACCTGATTCTAATGATGTGCTCGTTATCAAGCAGCTGATGCTCGTCACAGTTTGATTATTGTCAGACTCAGGTGTGTTAGGGCAGGGAGGAACCTAAAACATGCAGGACAGTGGCTCTCCAGGACCGGAAGTGCCCACCCCTGACCTAGGCTATTAATCTATTCAAATCTGTCACATTAATATGCATTCAAAAAATCACTAAAATGCAGGAAAATGAATAGTTTAATGTTTAACATTTCCTGAGAGGGGGGGGGGGGGGTGACCCGGGTATTTCCCCAATAGTTGACGAAACAAACACCCTTGTATGAGATGTGTACATGACTTACATTTGTGGGGTGGGGGGCCAGTCCAGGCAAAAATGACAGGGCCAAGTTATTGTTATTATTATAATAAATGTATGTTAGTTTATTCCAGAGAGGTCTGACCACCATTATGCAAACAGCTTACGCAACCTGTTTTTTCCTTTCTCTAAGAAGTTTAAGCCACAATGCCCCACTCAGCGCTGCTGTGTTGTGGAACAACGTATGAACACCTATGAATAAGCTCTTTGTGAGTGCAAGGACAGAGTCCCGCTGTTCCCCCACGGTACACTTTGGAGCCTACATGCCATTTTACAGATGTACCCTCTCCCTCAATGTAGCTGCTCAGGCTTTAAAGAAGCAATTAAAACAAGACTTTCTCCTGGAACTTGACTGGGCTGCACTCCTCATATGTCGCCGCAGATAAGCCGCTCAAACAGCAAGCCTATTTTTCCACCTCTCGAGGCGCGGGTCGGGTGAAGAGGAGGGGGAAATAACACCCACTTTCTGTAAAACTCGCTATCAACTAAGCAACAAAACCAGGGGTGATAAATGCTCCTAATTATTAGGTCAAAGCTATTAACTCTTAATCAATTAAAATGCTAAATTTGCTTTGCTGTGGCTGTTCTATAGGACTACTGATTAGCAGGTTCTCTGGCAGCCTGGTCTCACCAAACGGCGTGTGAATGACACGCTATTTCTCAAGCCATCTTGCGTAAAATTACATGATTTCATGATTTTTGCGTGTCATTTCAAGCCATTTAGTCTCAATTGACTTGTATTGTGCAGAGATGGCGTTGTCATTTGACGCACAAATGTCATTGAGGGAAAACCCACGTGTTCGTATTTCTCCGCAAGTTGACGGAGAAATACGAAGTGGTGGAGCTTTCTGTCAGAGCGTTGTTTAGAAATCAATATTTCATGTGAAGGATGGCAGAAGTGACGGGCGTTAAATGACACACGAAAAGCTCACAATAGTGTGTATGGGGAACTACGGGCGTTAAATGACACGCGAAGAGCTTAATATGCGTAGACATGCACGTGAAAAGTCATTAAAAGTGGCGTGCTATTTATACGCCCTCCCATGAGACCACGTAGTCTCTGGTGATAGTAATGCATTTTGCACTTTTAGATTAATTTGTTTTATGGTTGATGGTTTATTTCCTAAATAGCCAAAAATCTACCAAAAGGCCTCAAAATCATAACCGTGCCTCTGTGACAGTCATTATGTAATGTGACATATGCTGGCGTCATTGGTCGCCTTTTTTCTTTTGGAGGCTGTAGCTGATCAGTTTATTGGCTAGAATATCAGGAAATTAGACTTTGGTTCATTTTGGTACCATGCAACATGAACGTTCCTTGTCATTGCACTTTTACACATCAGCAGTGAAGAGCTCCACCTGGGCGGACCAACATGACTGACTGAGTGACATAAAAAGCGTTGCTAACTGTGTGGCTTGTTTGAAATTAGCACGGAAAAGTCACCACGGACACTCACTGATCGTATTTCTTGGTAAAGCAGCAAATACAAGCGGTTTCATTAGGGCACAGGTGTCAAACTGATCCAGTAAAGAGTCGCTGTGGCTGCAGGTTTTCATTCCAACCAAGCAAGAACACACCTGACTGAACTTACTCAATCACCTGAACTGTCTTCACACAGTTGATTTGTTGGACCAGGTGTGTTTTTGATTGGTTGGAATTAAAACCTGCAGCCACACGGCCTTTAACTGGATCACTTTGACACCCATGCATTAGGGCAGGGGTGTCCAATCCTGCTCCTGGAGGCCCACTGTCCTGCATGTTTTAGGTTTCTCACTGCTCCAACACAACTGAGTCTAATGCTCTGCTATGCTATCAAGCAGCTGAAGCTCATCACAGGTTTGAAAATCGTGAGACTCAAGTGTGTTAGAGGAGGAGAAACCTAAAACATGCAGGACAGTGGCCCTCCAGGAGCAGGATTGGGCAGCCCTGCATTAGGGGGTCATATGCTCAGTCACCTCGATCGTAACTTGACAGACAATTAACCAGATGAAAACTTTATGGATAACAACGTTAAAGTCTGACTTGACAAATTCCATAAATAATTTGTCTGGATAGGTGTTTTTTGATGGTGGTCTACTCAAAATATGGCTCTCACCCCAATACGTGAAATACTGACTTTTTACACGACCACATGCACTAACATGCATGCGAGGTCGGACAATCCAGCGCAATACTGTTACTGAGACACTCAGATTACAACACACACACAGAAAAATGTTCTTTACTGCTATATCAATGTTCTGAATATCAAGTAGAGCGCCTTTAATCAATGTATCTCTGACATTGAAGCGGTTTTCGATACACATCGGTCATCTTTCCACCCCTTACTGTCCTATAGAGGTGACTTAATGTTGACTTTGGCTCGAACCTCACATCTTGGCTTTCCAAATATAAAAAGCACCATACTGCAGTGTCCTGTGGAGGCCATTACCATGGGTAGCCCAGCTGGCAGAGGCAGCTGAGAAAGGGCTCTGGGACTTGCCCATCTATCACAATCTGCCCCCCTTTTTCACGGAGAATCCATCACCTGAGATTTGGCCCGGAGTCACTCCCTCATCCAGGAAAATTTTTCCAGCAGGGGGGGGGAACCTGAGCTGAGTCAGGACGTGAGGTTTCACTCATAAAAGTGACCTCAAAGGGAGAGTGAGAGGCGGCTGGATGGACAGATTTACCTTCTCTGGTGCCTTTTACTCTGATAATAATATAAACTTGGATGTGAGCTGTATATCTTTCGGACCATAAAGGTGTGCCGTTCAAGCGTAAACACAGTGCTCCTGGTGGTTAAAACAGTGGCTTGTTTTTTTTATCATTGACATATTAAACCCTAATATCGATCCGTCCCTCTCTGAGACTCTCTATCGCTCTCTCCCCATCTTCAACTTGGGTTTAAGATTTATAAACCCACTGACCTCACTATCCGCTCCATCTGGACGGATCAAAGATCACCAATCTTGTTAAAAGAGTGTTCTCCCACAGGCACCGTAGAGAGACAGCAGATATTCACACCTAACTTGTCCACATCACCAAGTATACCACAAACAATTCAAACACAACATGTTCGTGTAGTCACTAATACTGGTCTTCATCTGTACTTTTGAATTAAGGAAACACAGGAAGTACAATGAGAAAGATACAAATGGACAGAAAAAATGCATCAACCCAATCGGATTTTAGTATCCAGGGTGACATTCAGGACGCACTCACACTTACATCCACACCGGGCCAAAACAGGTTTTACGGCTAAAGCCTAGTTCGTTTGACCGGTGTGAGTGCACCCGCTCCGCGCCTAGATGGGCCAGCTGGCCGTCCACAACCCGTTTGGGAGAGGTGGGCTTTTGTAAAGCACGTTTGCACGTGCACGAGCACGAGCGTGCGCACTTGTGCGAGCACGAGGCCTACGGCATGATGTCATTTCCTGTGCGCCTGTTGGGACATAGATAAAAGAAGGAGGGACCATGCGCGGACATTTCAAACAATGGCGGTGAAAGGTTCAAGTTGGTGTGATGCGGAGGTGGAGTGTTTACTGCATATTTGGTCGATGAAAAGATTCAAAAACAGTCGACAAGACGCACAAAAACTCAGAGGTCTATGGAAAGATCTGGAAACAAAGCCACGCATCGCCATGACGTCATCAATGCGTGTGACGTGTTACGGCGTGATGACGTATAGGCAGCAAGAAGCATTCTCCGAGGCCCAGGTAGTGTGAGTACAAACGGGCCTGGAGGGGGGACAAGGACCCTAAAGCACGGGGCACGGGACGGAGGAACAGTGTGAGTGCGCCCTCGGTAGTATAAACCCTTAAGGGTTCAGTGTGCTTGTAATTAACTAGCTTGTATGATGTGTTGCTCAACCTCAACACAACTTTTCATGGTTGCTCCACTCTAAATGGTAAATGGAAATTAGCACCTTTCTAGTCTTCTGACTACTCAAGGCGCTTTCACAGCATTTATCACATTCACCCATTCACACACACATTAACACTGATGGCAGTGGATCTATATACCATCTAATCTGACCATTCACACCACATTTACACACCCATGCACAGCACAGGGAGCAATTCGGGACACTTAGACATGCAGGTCGGAGGAGCCAGGGATCAAACCGCCAATCTCGCGAATGGACGACCCGCCCTTCCAAAATAAATGTTTTGCATCCCAGTGGAACATGCTGTCGTAAAACTAGCAGGCAATGGCTCAGACACGGAAAGTGTTTCTACCTGGTGGATTCAGGGTTTGTTTGTTGGAGGAGATGGATGAATTTAGTTCAGCAAATGAACGTATGAGTTGACCTGAAACGTGCTGCATCAAATGATAACCTGTCAAATGAAATAACCTGCAGGGTCAGGGTTAGGGGGTAGTGTTAGGGTCTGCTTAAGCCTGGTTGCCATGGAACTCAGCACTGATTGTGAAAAAAAAATAACAGACTGGGGAACATGGGACCCTTTCTGTGAAAAACGGGGAACATCGGACCATTTTCCTAAAAAAACAAAAAGTCCGATGTTCCCCGATCACTTACAAAACGAGGAACATAGGACCTGGGGAGCATAGGACTGGGGAACAGTTATGCTCCCAAGACAATCCATCAATTGTAGTTGTCACAAGAAAAATGTTATCCCATGAACTCCGTGGATGCAGGGACATCGTCCGTGTCCAACAACTACACACTGGTTAGCAGGAGGACCTCCAGAAAAATTCCAGGAATCAAAGCCGGTCGTAAATTCCTCCACCCTTCCCTTGGTGCCCCGTCTGGTGTTGAGATGGAGATTGACACAGAGATGCTCTTGCTTGTCCATATGGTCAGGATCAATGTTTACTCTGATACATTTGAAAACCTCAACAGGTCCGGTTCCCAGTGTCGGCGGGACGTTGGATAGTTTCTCTATCCTGGTGAGTGACTCGTAGTCATGGCATGTCTTACTTACTCACATGTCAACAGAGTCAATGAGTTGATTTCCTTATCCTGACGAGTGACTCGCAGTCACAAGGAATCACTATCAAAATTCCAACCAAACAAAGCTGAAAACTGAAATTTGTCGAATCGATGTAAGAGTATAAATTTGCATACATTAGGCATAAATTTAGCACAGCTGAGGGAGAAGTGACTGGAGAGGTACATGGCATGTAGACGTCCGTTGCTTTAACTTATGCCTTTAGATGTTACAGGAGAGGGTGGGGGTTAAGGTAATGAGGTGGGATGCTCCCATCACAAATGTTACATTGAATTAATTCAATAACACCTACAGAGTGCTACACGTGAGAACCACCTTCCATCACACCAGCTTTTAACAATAATCACATTTACACTTCAAATGGGTGATGAGGGGAATAATGTGTAGAGGGTAAAGCTTTTTAACTTTTCAGTCATCGGGTGGCATCAGCCGGTCAGATTGCCACGCTTCTTTGATTCCCTACCAATGCAATGCTGTTCCACAACCAACAGCTTTGCATGTGAGTGCAAAATCAATGAGAAGTTGATTACAGCCATCCAAAGCTTCACAGTGTGCAACAACTTTCATTTGAAAGGCTACAGGAATAAGCATCTCCAAAATAATGACTGGTGGAGGCCTGCGCGCATTGTTGGGGGAGCCTGAAAGCATATGTATTGATTTTTCAATGTTTATTTTCCATTACAGCTTTCTAATTAGCACTTGTCCCATAATGAAAGGCAATACTTTACTTTTTTGTCCTGTCAAAACTTTTCTTTCTGCAGACCACTACATTGACGGAAATGGATACTCCACACCACCCTAAATCTCTCAGGATGGAGTAACCAATCAAGTGACTTGTGGTGTTAACATAAAGTTTATTTGGCTTACGGTAGTACACCCCAAAACATCCAAACTCAATCTCAAGCCTTCAACCTCTTGCCTCCAGGCAGAGAGAGATCAATGCACAGAAAATGAAAAGCACAAACGTGGGTAACAAAACACAATGGATGGCCCTCGCTTTCCACTTTCTACAGCATTTCCACACCATCTGGAAACCTAAAGAGGCATAAGTGCAATTTCTACTTCCCCCTACCGCAAAATTAATCTGCAGGGACCCATACATTACTTAATGCCCCTTAAAACAACCAGCAGCAGCAATGATGTTGCAGCAACAGGGTGCACATATACCAACATAACTGGGTGATTGTAGATGATGGAGAATGGTGGCCAAACTCAGCCAACTTTACCATGCTAATTAACATTTGTGCAAAAAATAAACTGACTTCCTGTGGCTTATTTGTAAAGAAATGTGAACACAATTAGAGCCCGTTTTAAAGTCCTACGTATTTAAAGACTATTCTGCTATTTTGTTTAACACAGGTTTCCCACATTGAAAGAGAAAACAACTCAAGAGATGGAGCTAGAAGCAAATCTACGGTTCTCCCTTATTGAGAAGTTGCTGCTTGTGCTTGCACTCCCACATACTCGCAGTAGCTTGGGACTTTGGTAACTACTTTCTAGCCTTTACTAGAGTTTGATGAGCAAGTTTGAAGAGAAGGGTGCACACGGCTCATCAAGATGACCTAATACATTGGCGAGAACCAGCCAAAGGATGGGCCTTAAGACAGGAAGCAGTGGGGCAGCATAGCCCCAACTCACATTATGGCAGGTGCAACTTGTGGAGCCAGATAAGGGACACGGAGCCCAAGCTGCTTGCCCATGGAGCTTACATTAGCAATCTGCAACTAAGTTATAGTTTGTGTGTCCTGAAACCCGGCATCAGTCAGACTCAGACGAGGAATCTGATCTGTACTAAAATCGGCGACTAGCGAATGGTAAGTGAAGTTTTTTTTCCTAGTTTCTGTTGTTTGTTAGCTTGTTACTGTCGGTGGCTGACAGCTGTGATGGCAGTGTGTTTTCTCTCCGTACTGATGCTCTGTTCTGTGCTGGAGGTTTCAGATTTGTTTGCCAATGTGGAACCAAAGTTGCTCCCCCGTCGAAAAGAGTTTAGACAACTGGTTAATGCATGGGTGTCAAACTGATCCAGTAAAGAGCCGCTGTGGCTGCAGGTTTTCATTCCAACCAATCAAGAACACACCTGATTCGACTTACTCAATCACCTGAACTGTCTTCACACAGTTGATTTGTTGGACCAGGTGTGTTTTTGATTGGTTGGAATGAAAACCTGCAGCCACACAGCACTTTACTGGATCAGTTTGACATCCATGGGTTAATGGATTAGTGACGTACCAACTAAAGCTTGAATTTCAAATTACAGAGAAAGGCACAGACATCTCCTTCAGGATGTGTGCTCAGATACAAGTCACTAAAGTCAGCGTCCGATATTCTAGAGGACAGGAACAGAAGAAAAACACTTGTTTGAGTGAAAGGGGACTTTAACCATTAGATAAGCAAAGAAAAACAGCAGAAACATAACATTTCCTTTCCCTTTTCAGATTTGGAAGTATTCAACGCCGTGTTCATTATGGGTTTGTTTACCATATCAAGGCGTACAGATGGAAACGGAGCCCTTTGGAGATTTCCTAATGCCTCATAACTGACAATGATTAAACAATTTATGGCCTAAAAAATGCCATCAAACACATGTTTAGCTGCCACAAACTCTCAAGGCTTAAGTCCAAAAGTCAAATGATATATTCCAGAGCTCAATAAAATAAATCCAATAAATCACTGAAAATGCGAGCTTCAAGTACGCCAAGACTCCATATTGTTGAAGAAGAAATCACCAGTAGTACACCCCTCAACATCAGGGGTTAGGTTGGCGTTTGTTGCATGGAACTCTAACCACGCTTTCAGGCAATTACAATAGAACAAACAATCACCTTTGTCGTCGTCACATCAGAAGCGGGGTTTAACATCCTCTGATGCTGCAGCTTTGAACTGACTCAGTTTTTTCTTCTTATTGGAAGGTGCGCTGACCAACCTTTAACAATGGGTGAATAACTAAAGAGACCTCTCCATGCCGATTGGCATCCCCAAAGCAATTTCAGGCAAAAGCAACTTTGTCAAGGAAGACGTTTCACCTCTCATCCAAGAGGCTTCATCAGTTCATGTACGCATCTGACCAGACTGGGACTGGACCAGGTCCAGGATCAGGCTGGGACTGGTCCAGGACCAGGAACAGGCTGAGACTGGACCAGGACCAGGACCAGACTGGGACTGGTCCAACTAACTGGTGTGGAGATCCAGGTATTTAACCTTTCCTAAGGCCGATGATGTCACATCTTACTCCTTGTCTTGGATGAGAGGTGAAACGTCTTCCTGGACAAATAACCAAGTCCAGTTGCTTTTGACTGAAATTGCTTTTGGGGATAACGACGACCTGGACACATTCACAGGCTTATGCACATTGGCAACACACTGTGGCAGGAATACATAACCAACTTGAAGCTGGGTTCCAGATACGGCGCATTCTTTTTAAGGCACTTGTTGAAAGGTTGTAAGAGGTAACACTTCCCATTCTGCACCATTAATGTGAGCTTTTGGCAGTTTTTAGTGTTTTTTCTGTGAACACTTGTTTGAACAGAGGCAGCTGCGGGGGCACTTGCTTCATTTTACTTAGCTTGTTCACTGACACTTAATTTTTTAGTGACTTCTATTTTAGTGACTCTTCACATGATACTGTCTTTTATCAGTGAACCTGTGAGCCCAAAGTCACAGTCCTTTGAAGAAAAACCATCAAACACAATGCAGAGACTATCATAAGGTTCTCAAGATGTGCGGGAAAAAAAACGTGTCAAGTGTGTTATGTTCGTTCTTGGCTCAAAATCCCTGCATCAATGTCAGTGGTATCAAATACCTTTTATATTCCTGAATCCACAAACAGGTTTTCTGCCAGGTGTCACTTCCAGGCACGACATGTTTGGCGGCTTTAGTCGCTTCACTGTTAACTTCTCAAACTATGTCATATGGTGCACGGTGGGTTTAAACTTAACTGTTTACTGAATCAGAAAGAAAGAAAGAAATCACCGTCCACACGAATTGAGGCTGCAGGGTTTTGCAAGGATTTTTAAGAAACCACTAAATAATTTTTAATAAATTTCCATGGGATCTGCACATACATTCATTCATTCATTCATTCATTCATTCATTCATTCATCTTCAGCCTCTTGTCCCTGTCAGGGTCGTGGGGGGGCTGGAGCCGATCCCAGCTGACATCGGGCGTGAGGCGGGGTCCACCCTGGACAGGACGCCAGTCTATCACAGGACACATAGAGACGAACAGAGACAGACAACCATTCACACCTACGGGTGATTTAGAATCATCAATTATTATATTATTAATTTATTTATTAATATTGAAGACAGATAGATTTACTTTTTAATGAAAAAGATCTAACTTTTTTGGCAGTTTTTCAAGCCTTTATTAGGCATGACGGCCAGGAAATGGGTGTGAGAGAGGGGGGGGGGGGAGATGTGCAGCGAAGAGCCACAGGTGGGAGTCAAACCCGCGGCCCCTGCCTCGAGGACAGACGTCTTCATCTGCTCAGGAAACTCAGGACATTTCAGGTCAGCAAGGACGTGCTAACTTTGGTCTACCGCTCCCTCATTGAATCATTTCTCACTTTTAATATATCTTCCAGGCTATACGGTGGTGTAGTGGTTAGCACTGTCGCCTCACAGCAAGAATGGACCTTTCTGTGTGGAGTTTGCATGTTGTCCCCACGCAGATCAGGCTGTGGGTTTTCTCCGGGTTCTCCAGTTTCCTCCCACAATCCAAAGACATGCACGTGTTAGGTTAGATGATTACTCTAAATCACCCGTAGGTGTGAATGGTTGTCTGTCTCTGTCTCTATGTGCCCTGTGATAGACTGGCGTCCTGTCCAGGGTGTACCCCGCCTCACGCCCGATGTCAGCTGGGATCGGCTCCAGTCCCCCTCGAATAAGCGGTTGGAAATGAATGAATGTATATATCTTCCTGGTACAACCAACTCACCATCAAGCACAAAACAAGACTCTCCCGGATAGTGAACCATGGTTCCCCCCATACCCCCCTATCTGAGCTGTGCAGTCGCTCAGTGATCAGGAAAGCCAACCTGATCACAGAGGACCACTCTCACCCCCTCCATCGCTCCTTCCAGCTACTACCATCAGGCAGGCGTTTCAATGTACCACTGACCCGGAAGAACATTTACAGGAAACCCTTCATCCCTTCTGCAACAGCCACACTGAACAACACAAAATGACGACCACAGCTGATACCTCAACACCCCAGGTCCTGTCCTTATATGTCTGTGTGCATGTTTCTTGTGATTGGAGCCTCGACTAAGAAAATGTTCTGTAACCCTTGTGTAACAGACAATAAAATATTATCTTATCTTATCTTATCTTCAGCCTCTTTACATGGGGAGACTGCTCTAACCACTGTTCCACCGGCCGCTCCCACAACTTGTTTTTTTGTTTCATTCCCTGTATGAGAAGCTCTAGCAGTAGTTTTCCATTTTGTTATGAGAAAACAGTGCGCGCTCAAAATCAATTGAATTTCCTCCGACACTGTTATAAACTTTCAGGATTTCGACTTTTTCAACCATACTGAATGAAATTGCTTTTGTTTAGTGTCTCTGATTTTGCGAATCGTTCATTTTTAGTTGAAGAGAAATCTTCCGTGGACTTGAATCATCCCCCAGTACAGTGAGAGCCAAAACAATGAGTCTGTGCGTCATAGCTGTTTATTGTGTGTAGAGATAAACACTTAAATACTCAGTAACTCAGTCGATCTGAAAAAGACTTCCACAGGGAATAAGAAGTGCTAATGATTCAATAAAGGCTCAGCTGTAAAGTCGGTGTTTGGTGACTCGTTTAACTGGTCACAGGGACAGGGGTTTATTACAGGGACATAATCACAATTGGGTGACTTCTTCATTGTCAACTCAGGGTTTATTAACCCTCCTGTTATCCTTGGGGTCAATTAGACTCCATCCAATGTTCATTCATTCATTCATCTTCAACCGCTTGTCCCTGTCGGTGTCGCGGGGGGCTGGAGCCGATCCCAGCTGACATCTGGCAGGACACATAGAGACAAACAGAGACAGACAACCATTCACACCTACGGGAGATTTAGAGTCATCAATTAACCTAACACGTCAGGTAAATTTGTTCGATATTTTTCCTGTATATTCCCAAAAACACGTATAAGAGGGTGTTTGTGGTGCTGTGTTTAATTTAAAATGCTATTTAGGCCGTCAACAAATACACACACCTGAGTACCTGACATCAAAACTCGTGCAACAACTTTGATTATAATCATTTTATGGATCTTTAAATTGCTGGGGTCAAATTAACCCCAAGGATAAACATCGTTAGTACAATTTGAAGGTAACAGGAGGGTTAAACACCTTTGTTATTGGGCTGCACAACTGGTATCATCTGTGATCATAGCTGACGGAGCTGAGGCCTGCTTCCTCGTATCCGTGGAAACATCAGAAGCCCTTCTTTGCATATCGGAGACTTTATTAATATATAAGGTGTCTGACACTCCTGCAAATGAGGGACTAGAAGGGGCCGGCTGACAAGAGCTAACAAGTCAAGATGGAGGAGAAGGAGGAATGAGTTTTCAAAAAGGACAGAGAGTTACGACAAAGCAGAGAAAGAAGTGCATGCAGGGAAACTTATTTTACAGATAAGAGCGACGACTCCAGCAACAGATAACAGCGAGGAGCAGAAAGAGTGGGGAGTAAAAGCCACTCGGCTATAAATAGACGGAGAGGATGGCTTTCAATGGATTTGCGAACACGGGTTCTTTTTTTAATCCAAACCGCCGCCAATATTAAGAAAGTGCCAGCCACTTGAACTTGGGAGAGAGATAGCATCATGAGGGGAAAAAGACAAAAAGTCATAAAAAAATTATTAAAAGCTGGAGTCGGAGCCAGAAGAAGTCCAACTTTTCGAGCTGAATCAATAATTCTCAGAGGATTAGCAAAGTTATAACTGGCAGGTATCTTCAAAACCTAACAGGCGTTCAAAGCCTGAGTGCTTTAAACGTCTCATTTCATGCTGTTTAGTTCTCTGTCTCCTTCTCTGGACGCCACCCTCTTACCTGTCAAGTTTGACGCCCCCGCTCAGGCTTGTGACAACACATTACGAAGAGGACCTGCAGACGAGCGCGTGGGCGATGTGACCGGCGTGACCTCTGCCGCTCGCCGCAGATTGCCTCAGGAAAGTGTCACGTTTGCAGAGGCCGAACACGGCGGGAGACTCAGACGACCATTCATTAGAAAGTGATGTGGCTCCCTGCGATGATGGGCTCATTTCCGCACCTATTCTTTGTTTTTGTGACTCGGCCTTTTCGGCGCTCGGCATTGGGCTCGCGCGCGCAGGTGGTGTATGAGCTGACGTGAAATGAGCAATCAAAAAGAGATCAGAGCGGGTGATGTTCCTCTGGCGGGGTCTTTTCTCTCAGAATGTCAGCGCCTGGTAATTCTTTTGCATATATCAAGTGATCCGGGGGCTGCGTAAGTGTCTATCGCAGTCTGAGACCTTTTTTTAGTGATACATCATCTGTGGCAGATGCAGTGATTCACACAGAGGCTAGCTTTTGTTAGGCTCTGAAAGAGAGAGATGAATAGGACATCTGAAGAGATTGTCATTTCAGAAAGCGTGTGTGTGTGCGTGTGTGTGTGTGTATGTGTGTGTGGCGGGGGAATGAATACACATTGATGTTTCTATCTTGTTGGACACTGTTGTAACAGACTTTAGGACCAGGGTGCGACTTCTTTGTGCCACTGAATCATGTTTCAGTGTTGATTACATGCTATTTTAATCGTCTCACATAAAGCCTAGCTCATCTGACGCGTGACTCGAAGCGTTCTTTACCTTCTGCTAATTAACGGGAGACGTTCAAGAAAGCGTCACAGGCTTCCGCTTGTTTACTCTACCTACACTCGCGGCGATGATCTGACTCTGGAGCGCCATAACTCTGCAGTTGGTAAAAAGTTACAGTTCAAGTTTTACAATCTGAGATGTGCCACAATGTAAAACTGATGGATGGCAGGCAGGTGAGACCCAGCCTCCATTCACCAAGACATCACTCATCATCTGACGGATACATCCATAGATTGATTCAAATTGTGGACTCCTCTCTTACCCCCCCAAAAAAAGATCTTTTTCTCCCAGCAAGGTCATGGAGTTGGAGTGGGAGCATCACACGTTTGGTTTGTGATGAGACATTAAAAGGAAACCGGTGAGTCAGGGGAAATTGCACCGAGTCTCTCAGAGGGAAACGGCATTGAAATTTATAAGCGTGGAAATGAGGGGGAGTGGAAGGGGGTACGTGAGGGGAGGGCCAGGGTGGGCTTAACGCCAACAGTAATGCCGCAGAGATAAAAAGAAACAAGTGCATCTTCAGGATGATGGTTAAGATCGTTATTTCTAAGCGGGATGAAAGTCGGCATACAATGCGCCTGTTTTTCAACACTTAAATATTGTGCCTGAACACATCAATGGAAAGATTTGTTCGTCTGTCAGTGGACGTACAGGAGGATGTCTACATCTGAGGCGTCATGTCAGGCTTATAACCGGTGTTGGGAGTAATGTGTTACTGTAATTCCTCTACTTTTGGCAGTAACTAGATACATAAGTAATTATTATTACTAAAGATAATCTGTAAGATTTTCATCAAGTTATTTGTCTTTTAGGTTCCAAGAGTGAGTTAAAACAATGGTGTTTGAGTATATGACCCACTAATGAAAGCACTTCTACTTGCCCCTTGCCAAGTATTCCAATCTGTGTGTGTGTGTGTGTGTGTGTGTGTGTGTGTGTGTCTGTGGCGACATTCCCGCACTAAATGCAAATGCACTGCGTTAGTCAGCAGCCGCTGGTCTAACCAGGTGGAGCTCGTCACTGCTGGTTATGCTGCAATCACTTGTACTGGGAAATCGGGAACTTCCAACTTCTGAGTTAGTAAAGGCAGAAGTGTTATAGAACGTGTGTGTGTGTGTGTGTGTGTGTGTGTGTGTGTGTGTGTATTTAGGAGTGTAACATACAGTATATGGGGAGAACCGAAAGTAGAGAGGTGAATGTGCTTCAATAAAGTTTACAAAAGAGGAAAAATAAAATAAAACAAGTAGATTAAAAAATATAGTGTATACAGTATATATCTAGTATAGTATGGTATGGGTTAAAGGTATACTTTGCTGATGTTTTACTTGCAGACGAACAATGCCCAACCTCCCTCCATGTTGTTAAAATGTGACCAGATCAGGTCGAATTTGCAGGCGTTGTTACACTTAAAATCCGCCTCAAAACCAACGCTGATTGGACGTTCGCTTGGCAAACAGCTCCAAATTCTCCAAACTGATCTGAGAGTAAAACAGAATGGAGCTCAGAGATCAGGATGGTCTCACGATCATTATCGCTGAAGAACCTGGAAAAATAACCGTCAGTATTGGTGAAATGAGGATGATCTCATCTTCACGACCCGTGGCCACAAGAACCTGGAACTATGGGCGAGAAACGATCAGAGCTAAAGTAATTTCAAAACATGTGGGTAATTTTAATAATAAAAACGATAAATCAAAAAGTGTGGTACAGTATGCGCATATATTGTTTTTTTGTGACAATAAAAAGTAACAATGCAACAATATAACTAACACTAAATCCATGACAACTACTACAGAAAGACAGGTTCATATGGCAAATACATTACAAGGCTATTGCTGCAGAAGTGCCAGCCGTACATACAGTAGATTAAAAAAGATGGAGCTTGATAAAATGCAAATCTTAAGCATCTCAAGATTATAACTGCATTGTATTTCATGAGTTATTTTGTGATTTTTGTGATTCAGCCAGTTCCTTCAACCCCGACTTGTCTGCTCGAACTCCATCAGACAGCGATTCCCTATGTTCCCCAGAGACACACTTGCAATTGAGGGATCCTGCTGGGTTGATTTGTAGGTGGAGGAAGCGATAACAACCGCATTAGTGTCAGAAACAGCGAGGGAGCTCAGCATCTTCAGTTGGAAATCACAAGACTTCTTACTTGTTTCCTTTTCTGTGGGTCTTGTGGCTCCATTGCATTCTGCTCTGCTCTGCTCTGCTGTGTTGAAATGGGTGTATCATGTATTTTTCCTGGTGTGAATATTTAGATGTAAAATTGAGAGAGTAAGGGCGCACTCACACTGTCCTTCCACACCGCGCCCCGTGCTTTAGGGTCCTTGTCCCCCCCTCCAGGCCCGTTTGTACTCACACTACCTGGGCCTCTGAGAATGCTTCTTGCTGCCTATACGTCATCACGCCGTAACACGTCACATGCATTGATGACGTCATCGCAATGAGTCGCTTTGTTTCCAAATCTTTCCGTAGACCTCGGAGTTTTTATGCGTCTTGTCGACTGTTTTTTAATCTTTTCATCGACCAAATCTGCAGTAAACACTCCACCTCCGCATCACACCAACGTGAACCTTTCGCCGCCATTGTTTTAAATGTCCGCGCATGGTCTCTCCTTCTTTTTTCTACGTCCCAACAGGCGCACAGGAAATGACCTCAGGACCGCCGTAGGCCTCGTGCTCGTACACGTGCGCACGCTCGTGCTCGTACATGTGCAAACGCGCTCTACAAAAGCCCACCTCTCTCAAACGGGCCGTGGACGGCCAGCTGTCCGCAGTTATGCGCGGAGCGGTTGCACTCACACTGGTCAAACACACTAGGCTTGACCCGAAAAACCTGTTGTGGTCCGGTGCGGAAGGACAGTGTGAGTGCGCCCTTAAAGAGGACTTTGTTTTTCCTCTGTGATTCCTTGGGATACTTATTCTGTTGACATGAGAGATGTAAGAACATTTTCTTCTATCAGTCTGTATTGTAGCAGCTGGAAATATCTCAGCATGTCCCATTGTCAACTTTGGTCGAGACAAATAAACTGCAAAGAAATGCAAAATATGTTTTTGAGCAGCTATTTTAAGGTGTAATTTTAATTTACACCCTTGGCCATTAGGTGTGAATGGTTGTCTGTCTCTGTTCGTCTCTATGTGTCCTGTGATAGACTGGCGTCCTGTCCAGGGTGGACCCCGCCTCACGCCCGATGTCAGCTGGGATCGGCTCCAGCCCCCCGCGACCCCGACAGGGACAAGAGGCTGAAGATGAATGAATGAATGAATGACCCTAGGCCATTCCTGTTACAGAAGTGTAAGCTGCTCATTGGTGTTGGTGAAGTAGATAGATTTAGTAGATGGATCAGACAGGCTAACAAGCTGATAGATGACCTTATTAATCCCTGGAGCGAAATGAAATCATCATAGACTCCAAAATGACAATAAACAAAAAGTGTGGATGAGCAGAAAGACTAAAATAACTGATCAAGTTGTAAAGGTTCAGCATAAAGGCACAAGGTGCTGAAGAGTCGTTCATTCTAGATACTGTCAAAAAGACTAGTGTGCAACAAGCAAGTGATTAAAATAAGAATCATAATAGAATATTAATGAAGTAAAGTAAAAGATAACGTCCAGTTTAAAAGAAATTCACATATGGACGTATTCAGCTTTCCTGGTGGTTCCTATAAATCATGTGTAGTCCATGAGCAGTTTGAGGTTGGCAGTCCTGGCAAAGGCAGATGAATTATGGAGTCTCATAGCACCCGGCAGGTATGACCTGTGTGTCCTGTATCGCTCCGTTGTACAGCAGGGTTTTAGGAGTCTGTTGCCAAAACTACTCTTTAGCTTGGCTACATGTTATGTAGGAGATGGGAGTCATTGCTCTAACCTGACTCCTCCAGATGGTTCGATTCTCATTTGCTCAGCAGATCCATCTGATAATTCTTGTTTGGAGATCTTTTGGGAAGGGGCGAGAATACTGGTTGTGGATTGGCTGAACCATCTGTCTATCACCAACATACAACAACCAATCAATCAGATGACTGAAGCGTGTGACGTACTAACAGCGTGGAGGCAAAGCTCAGAAAGGAAACAACATGTGGGTAAAGGAGATTTTCTGTTTGTGTTTAACGTGAATTTACGGTTCAAAGGCCCAATTTCAGGAGCCCGGTCCATATTCAACAGAAGGATCCAGAGAACAAAGAGTTAGTGAGCGGCTTGCTCCATAGCTGCTCATCTCATCCGTGGAAGCCGGCATGTTGTTTACACTCAACATTCGCTTCTCTCTGCGTCACACTTGGAACCGCCTCAAAACAAACGCTGATTGGTTTGGTCGCTTGGCTAAATCCGCCCCACGTTACCAGACTGATCTGCGAGTAAAATACGATGGAGCTTGCGAGGTGAGGATGGTCTTGCGAGGCCAACATTGTTCAGGATCGCCAGCAGCTTTTACAGCACTCTATCCTTTAGTGTGAGCTGCTTGGACAGATCCAGCCTTCTTTTCAAGGTTATTGGATCTGTTTGTGTCCTTTGGTGTGATGGCACACAATCGTATAGAAGATGGTTCAGGGGCTGATGTACCATACTGGCTTTTCATCCAATTGGATGTCTAGTTACTTATCGGACTTGACAATCTGCAAATCAGTCGCACTGATGCAGAGGAGTGACGAGGAAGGGGCCTTTTTCTTCCTGAAATCCACCACAATCACCCTGGTCTTAGCCGCATTCAAGTGCTGGTGATTTCCCCCAGACTATCACACAAAGGGGTCCACCAGGCCCCTCTACTCCTCCTTCAAGCCACCCTCAACACACTCCAAAATGGCAGTGTCATCTGGGAATTTCTGCTGATGTTTGAGTTGTACTCAAAGGCTGAAATATAGATGGAAAACAGGAAAAGAGATGGCACAGTCCCCTGGGGGGCCCAATGTTACTCACAAGATGATCAGATACAGGGCTCTGCAGCCTCACAAACTGCGGTCTACCTGTTATGTAGTCTTTGTTCCATAAGACTATGTGGGCACCCGTCTGCATGTCCCACTTGTCCTGCAGCAGTCTATGCTGGATGTCATGGTGCTGGGTCTGTCCAGGGAGGAGTAGGCCCTCTGCAGCAGGTAGATTACTGTCATCCGCACCTACCTGTGGCTGATATGCAACCTGCAGGGGGTCTAATAATGAGTTTGCCAGTGGTCTGAGGAGCGCCCCATGACCTTCATGACGTGTGAGGTTAGTGCTATCTGCCTGTAGTTGTTTGGGACTGTGAGACGCCCCTTCTTAGGCACTGGCACCAGCAATGATGCTTTCTAAAACACAGGGACTCACTTGAGGTGCAGACTTGTGTTGAAAATGTGCTGTAGTACTCCACGTAGCTGGCACACACCTTCAACACTCTGGGGCTGATGCTAGCCGGTCCAGCAGCCTTGCGCTGGGGAGGTCTCCCAGTGCTCTCTTCACCTGGCGAGCAGGGTCTGCTACAGATGTTGGTGGGGGACTGTGAGAGCCTCCTGGGGCCTCCTGTGATGGCATGCTTAATGCTAGGTTGAATTCAGACTTTCAAATCAGTTTTTCTTTTGAAGGATGTAGACAGTGGCCGAAACAAAGCCTTGGCCTTGCTCCTTTGTGATGAGTCATTTGGGCATGTCCATCTATTCTTTCTTTCTTTGACACAATGGGACTGATTAAAAACCCAAAATTGATAGCCACTGGCTCTCTCTGCACAGTGAGAAGAATTTCTGCTACCACAGCTGACCTTCTTTGATGTAATTGTGTTCATGCTCCTGTGCAAGCACACACACACACACACACACACACACACGACCCAGAGCAAGACAATCTCTAGTGGGCAGAGTAGGTAAGTCCATTTATTTGCAGAGAGAAAGTGATCCTGAAAGACCCTTTATAATGCACTTCATATAATGGCTCAGCCTTAGAAAATGAATCCTGTTTATGAAATAATGCTGCATGAGTTCATACAGAAAAATACTGTCATTGAGGCCCCTGGCTGCTGTTCTCGTTATCAACGATTCTTCCTCAATCAACTGTATATCATCAGTTCCCTGGTGAGGATTTTAACTGTAAATGCATCACTGCCCACTGTATATGGTGATATTATCAATACATTTTTATCAAAACTGGATTCTAAGCTATCTTGAGACCTTTTATGTGCCTCATTACTCCTGTTGCCCTCAAATTTTACTAACACCATTTATTCTCGGGGTCAATCTGACCGTTAAGCATCTGGAAAACGATCATAATCAATGTGTGACTCAAGTGAAGTCGGGTACTTTATGTTTTTATTTAACAGAATGAAAAATATCACTGATGTTAAACTGCATGGAGGGATTTCTGTGTGTGTGTTTTAAAGTAAGTCTGTTATTTTAAGTGCTATTTTGTGTTATTTGTAACATCTGGAATGAAAGTAACGTCCGTTATCAAGGACAGCAGCATGAATTTGACCTCATATAATATTTGAATTGTAAAATAAACGATAATAATAATGATTAAATCATCCAGATTATCAAACTGACCCAAAGGAACACCGATGCCACAAGTACATGTACGATAAGAACAATAAAAAAATATATATAATCATGACAATTTTAGGTTTTTTATGAGTCGTCCCCATAAAATAAAGGAAAAGTCACAAATATAAAGCAAAAAAAACACAAAAAGAAGTCGTTATTTAGAGATGTTAAACATTAAATGGGGTCAAATTGACCCTTAGGAGAACAGGAGGGTTAAGACATGATGTTAATGTTAACCGGGTTCAGCATTAACAAGCTCTGCTAAATCTGACTAACTGGGTTCCTAAACCTTATTTCTTGCACTGACACAACAGCATCTTCAAGCAGTTTGAAGAAATCTGAACTCATTGTAGTGAAGATTGAAAGTTGATCATCTGTATTTCGCAGAGAAAAGTGACAAAGCACGGCCCACATCTCAAGGTCCTGAGGATATTGAGTGGAATTGATGTTAGCGTGCCCTTTCTCGCCCGCGTAGCCTTGAAAGCTTTGTGAGTGAAACACAATATACCTTTTGTATCGTGACTCTGCCAAGTTTTCAACATAAAAGACACAAAGTATGAAGACAGGCAACACCCTAGCCGCCCATAGACTGGACAAATGGACAATGTGGAGTCCAAAGGGTAAATATTTTCTGCGGATTTCCTTTGCTGAATGTGTAACGGCTGAACTCCATGAATGCAACACGAGCATGGCAGCAGAGTCCTGGAAAGAATAATGGCAGGCACATTTACAAGTTTCATATTGTTGGGCTTGAGATAAACTATTTCACTTTATGCAGTGCTTTGGTCATTAATCTTGCTGGATTGCTCAGACAGTGCCTTCCCCTTCCATTTTATCTATCATAGCTTCACACAGCAGCCTCCTTCCCCCCACGAAGCAGTAACCTTAAGCGCAGCAGTGCTCCACTTCCCTGCCTTTAGCTGCACCGCTAGTTTTAGGGTGACACCTATTCTCATTGTAACTATGTGGATATACTCTCTGAGAAGAGCTATAATGGGACCAATGATAGACCGTTGATACCAGCCGTAAAACCTCTAGACGGCCCTGCACACGGGCGCGGTGATGACAACAAAGACAGGCAAAACCACTCCAAAGAAATACAAAAAAAGCACAGAGACATGCAAAATGACCAAGAAGAGATGTAACATGACCACAAAGAGATGTAAAACTACCACAAAGAGGTGCAAAACTACCACAAACACACGTAAAATGACCACCTACAGATGTGTCCCTTTTAGGGGTCTTGCTCCTCGGGGAGGAGGGACACATTTTTACCCTGATTTACAATGTAATCATTAATGTGCAGATTATTATTGCCAAGAATTGTGGGTTTTTTTAAACCTGAAGTGTTTATTTTTGTCACAATATAACTGAAGTTGTGTTATTACTCACTGGACATGTATAGAAGTTAAATAAAAATGATTTAGCATGCGTTCACATTATTATCAACTTAACACAGATGGCATAATTAAAGGATGTTGCAGATAAACTCCAGTTTAAAACGGGGGGCAGTCAGATGAGAGGAGACCAGCCCACCAGGAAGTAAGGCTACAGAGTAGGGAGTGGTCTTTCTACAGGAACCTTGAAGAGCACGACAGAACCGGGGCTTTGAATCCGATTCTTAATACATTTTTACTCAGTTTACAAACATGTCCCCCTTCTATAATACTGCGTCCCAGTATGGCCCTCTAATTCAAACGTGACCTGCCTGTAGCTGTGCACATGGTCACCAAGAATATGTTGTACTTCCATACGTGGCTGTTGGTACTGTGATACTGTGGCACATTTGGCTTTGCGGGGAAATAAGTTGCAGTCCCACATAATCAGATTTCTCCTTCATAACCCCAGCAAAGATCTGTGAACGCTGATAACCCCAATGAGCTCTGACGTAGGGGTCTGTCTCATAATATAGGGCCCATGAGTTTGTCCCTTTGCTGTTAATGTGCGTTTCAATACTTAACAAACAACAGTCTTGACTCGTTGCAGGCCTGCGTAAGGAATCAAAATTGGAATATTGACTTTGTGGTATTGTAAAAGACTACAATACGTCAGGGCAGGGATGTGACATTGCAAAGGATCTAGCTAATGGAACTGAAATTATTCAGAGCCATCACAGAGCAATTGTGCAGTTCAAGAAGATCCATCATATGCACTTATAATACTCTCGACTGCATCAGACTAGGTCTTCAGCTGTGCATGCGTCAAACGTGACATGTTTTCTAATGCAGAGTTAAGTGAGTCCCATGTTGTTCGGAGTTCTACAGTAGTAGCACTGATTAATGACTAAGCAAAACTACCAAAGATTGTTACATTGTGATTTATGCATACTCATATTAGTCTACATTTATACTGCACGTATTCCGTCAGTACTGACGCACTTTTCAACAGAAATACTGTCCAAACATTTTAGTGAATTAGGTTCAATTAGCTGCATTTTCACAACGAAAGAACGAGGTTGCTGGTACAAGCGGCTGAAATGTGTTTCCTCAGGAGGGGGTCTGGAGTCTCCCTTAGAGAGAGGGGGAGAAGTTCAGCATCCGTGAGGAACTCGGAGTAGAGCCGCTGCTCCTTTGCGTTGAAAGGAGCCAGTTGAGGTGGTTCAGGATCATCTGGTAAGGATGAACCCTGGGCGCCTCCCTAGGGAGGTGTTCCAGGCACGTCCAGCTGGGAGGAGGCCTCGGGGAAGACCCAGGACCAGGTGGAGAGATTAGATCTCCACACTGGCCTGGGAACGCCTCAGGATCCCCCAGTTAGAGCTGGTTAATGTGGCCCGGGAAAGGGAAGTTTGGGGTCCCCTGCTAAAGCTGCTGCCCCCGCGACCCGACCCCGGATAATAGGCTGAAGATGAGATGAGAGACGAGATAGCTGCATTTACCCTTAAGTTTTTTTCAACCATTGATTTACGATATATATACTGTAAAGCCATCTAACAAATGAACATGTGAGTGAACACCCATGAAGTGCAAAAAGGAGTAAAGTCCTTATATGGTAATGTTAAAATACCTATTGCGGCAGTGGGGTGGGGTTAAAGCGTCGGCTGCTGGAGGAGAGGGAGCAGTGGCTCAGCCGGTGATCAGACAGCTGGATCAAGTTATCTGTCAGCTATAAAAGCATGTTTGTAACCTGGTTCTGTCCAGCTGTCTGATCACCGGCTGAGCCACTGCTCCCTCTCCCCCAGCAGCTGACACCTTACCCAATCCCCACTGCCACACTTATCAGTATACACTTGTCAACAAGAGCTGAAATAAATTAGGTTTTTACTGGACATTTACTTCATAGTGCAAAGTAGGGCAAATTGAAATGTTATGTAATGAATAATTCCTATCCTGCGAGGTGTGGACGTCCAGTGGAAATGTAATGAACTGCCTCACAGTTTCTGGCGTTATTGCGGCGGACGCAGAGCGAATATTTGCCTTTCTTTATTTTAGGATCATATTTGGGTCATTTGTGTTTACCCCCATTTCTCGAGCTTGTGTGGACACCAACAACAACAACAACAACAACAATAACTGTAGGAAGTGACGCAGTTCATTGACGGTAGATTAACAACGATCACGAAGTAGTTTGCTGATAAAACAATAATTACATTAAAAATATACAAACTCAGTCATGTAGGCTCATCATGTTGCTGCTCTATGTTGGAATGAATGCTTTGGAAATGTACATTTTCATGAATTTATCAAGATTGCAGGTAAACATAAGGTATAGAGTTTGCATTCACAGCAACCAGCAGCAGGATTTGGCTTAATATGATCAAATATTTGAGGAGCTCTTTTCCAAAACGCTATAAATCCATTTTAATAGATTTCAGGAAAATGACATTTTTTACCCAGACCCACACATTTGGTTAGTATTCAGTTTATCTTGTCAAAATGTTTTTTATGGCTCAGTCTGAACGTGTTGAACGGACGGACGACACAAAAAACTCTCCCGCTTCAGAGCGCCGCCATGTTGGATCGCATAGAACGCTCACTGAGCTCTGATTGGTCGAGAGGACGTATCGCATTAAGGCTAAAAATAGGTTTGGCGCTGGTCGCGGTTTGGAAAGGAACTGCATCTTGTGACCATTTTAAACAGGGACTCTCTCAACTTTTAACTTTTTGAGTCGCTCTGTGTTTTCTTTGTGGTCATTTTGAGTCATTTTCAGTCGGTATTTGTTTGGTTTTGGTCGTTTGTAATGACTTTGGGTCAATTTGTGGTCATTTAACAACTATTTATGGTCATTCTACATGTCTTTGTAGTCATTTTGCATACTTTTGTGAGAGTTTGCATCCACTTTGAGTTATTTTGCACCTTTTGTGGTGTTTTTAAGTCGATTTTTAGTTGATTTGCGTTTATTTGTGGTAATTTTGAGTCATTTTTTGTCGCTATTTGTTTGGTTTTGGTCGTTTAGTGTCATTTTGGAAAGGAACTGCATCTTGAGACCATTTTAAACGAGGAAATATAGAGATTTGGCAGAAACACTGATGAACCAGTGAAAAGGTTCTGTATACAGCAAAGTGGCTCAAACTCATTTGTTTTAAATTTGGCTTTTATCTCGTTTTGGAAAAGAGCTCTTCATATGTTTCAATTAGGTAAATTTAAAATTACAGGTAGGTCTCTAATATATATCTGTTTAAAATAAAAGGCCAGAGGTTTCTGCAATTGAGGTAAGTAAATTATGGAATCAATGTTTTTTTTTGATGATGCGGATATAAAAACTATTACATTACTTTTACTTAACCAGCAAACTTTAAATACAAATGGAAGCGTGTCGTGTTGTGTCGTGTCGTGTTATGTTTTGTTATGTTGGGTGTTTGGCATACGACAAATTCTGACCACAGATGCTTGGGCAGAGAGTGGAAACACAGTGGTAGTGAAGGTTCAGCAACATCTGTGTGGTCCTTTTATTATGAGCCAGCAGGCACATTTGTCCTGGAGGAGGCACAGCAGCTGCTCCGGAGAGGTGTCCTGCCAGCTGTAAGTCAATGTTCACCCAAGTGTAAGAAGAGATCGCTGCCTGATTGACAAAACCTTTGGCCAAGGTCGGCTACCGTGTGTGGGCATGTAGGTGAACGTGTGTGTGTGTCAGTGTTGGTCTTGGTGGCGCTGCGGGGCCAGTGAATAATCACCTCTCTCTGGTTTTCATTTAAGCCTGCCGGCAGTGGGTGGTGGTGACCTCCATCTTAGTGTCGAGTCTAACCATTACAGACAAATTGTGTTATTGAAAATCACCTTGGTAACAATCAGCAAGTGAAATATCTGACTGCTTCAAACCAGCAAACATTTGATGGACAGCGTGGGGGAGGCATCCAAGTCCCACCATTTAGGTGTATTAACCCTATACACTAAGACGAATCCCAATATATTCAGTGGTGCAAAACTGTCACCTTTTGGCCAAATTGGCTGTTTTCATCTTGAATTTTGGTTATTCACATGTAGATCTGCAAAAAATATCACCTTGCCATGGGAATAGACCTGTTCCACACATCCAACCAATCTCATTCCTGAGCATGATCAGCTTTGTGCACTGGACTCACCGCGAAGATGGGCGCAGAGACCCAGTAAGCGGCTTAATCAACGTAATCAAGTATTATAACAACTGTAAACTGCCTACTCAAAAACCTGGTGTGACTACTTATAAACCTCCAAGCATTATGTTTTCTTCAGAGATCATGATACGAGGTTAATGTAACGTTAAGGTCAAAGTTCAACTGATCTGAACTTTGAGCGCAGAGGCAGAGATGCAAATCTGAGCGGTGCGTCCCCCTACATTGGGCGCTGCCGCCTCTTCCATGGGAAATGAATGGAACGATTGGCACAAAGCCCCGTATCATGTGTACGGGCCTTGATGCCTAACTTTCAGACGCTTCAGGCAACTTAACATATTTACGAGAGTAAGTTACGTGAATCTTGAAGGAACAAGTTGAAAGTAAGCAACTTCTTCTTGAGGTAATGAGGCTATGCTGGTGGGTAGGTGTTGTGCCAAAATCTGCTTGGTGGTAAAATCCAGACTTAAATGGCATAAGAGACCGTTTCCCCTCAATTTGTACGAATTCATGTAGGTGTCGACAACGTTCTGACTATTGGTCAGAATAACTTTGCACTCGCCACAATCATCACAGGGATTCAGGAAACACAATTCTTGCAACAACAAAAAAAAACATATATTGGGATAAGGCTCCTAGAGCTTTCTAAATAAACTGAAAATTACATACTAGTACATATGCTTGTCTCCAGTTCCAAACAAAACTTAACACAAAAGTGGCCCCCTGAATAAATATAACCTGACTCTGCCAGATGGATGGATTTGCATGATTCTGATTCGCTCAGCAGATCCATCTGGGAACTCTCGTTTAGAGATCTTTGGGGAAGGGGTGAAAATACTGATTGCTGATTGAATAAAGCATCACCAACATACGGGCAATATCAACGAAACGTATGACGTTCTAACACTGCTGATTGGATGAACCATAAACCATAGTTGTTAGACGGGCCAAATACACCAATCAGATCAACGAAGTGTCGAGGCAAAGTTCAGAAAGTAAACCAGTTGGTAGATCAAACTCTTGCTGAAACCAGTCGGGAGAAAAGCATCTTTTCCTCCAGTGACGGTTTTTGTTGTTGTTCTTCTTCTAATTCTGATATAATTTGCTCGATAGCTACGCTCATCCCCATAAGCCGCCATGTTGTTTACACTGAACAGTCGCTTCTTGTTGTATCAAACTTAAATCCGCCTCAAAACCAACTCTGGTTGGACGTTGGCTTGGTTGTTACCAGACTGATCTGCGAGATGGAGCTCGCAAGATCAGGATGGTCTCACGTTTATAGGGGGATTTATAGGGAACTTCGGGCAACTTCGTCAACCAACCGCCACCTAAATCTGGCTGTTTAGCCAATGTGCCAACAGTCTATTTATCTTCAGTAACACCAAACATACATTTTTGTTTCCTATGTAGCATGATTTCCCTTTAATCGGGATAAACAGGTGTCCTTAATGGCATTAATGTTTTGGGGCAGTATCCTGCTGCTTACTATAGTGGCAGCTGACAGGCTTTGGTTTTCCAATTTAGTTGGTTTCATTGAGGTGAAACAGTCTCACCAGTATGGAGAGCACAGACAAGAATTAGATGCAGTTGCACAGATGGGGTCACTCTCATCCCTAGAGGCATCTAGACTTTCCAAGTCTGTCATGAAGGAGTCCCACTGCTTGCAGTAGAGTTTTCCTTCCCTCTCAGTCTGGAGAGCAGTGATGGGAACAACGAAAACCTTCCCTATAACAGACAGGAACGTCGGACAGACCCAGCTCTGTGGAGGACGGCCTTTTCAGCCTCTATCCCTTTCCTTTCCAACAGTAACAACAAACAAGTTACCCGCCCGTAGGCAGGTAGCTCCTCTGTGTACTGCAGATTGAATAACCACGGTTGACCATTAAAGTGAAGTAATTAACATTGGTTCTTATGATAATCCACTGAATATCCAGCCATTGCACTTTAATTTCCTTTAATTTAAAAGATTAGAACGCTAACAAATCTTCCAGTTTCTGCTTTTTCTCAAAAAGCAAAATCAACAGCACATATAAAAACTGGTGTGCGCCTGAAATCCCTAATGTCTTTTCATTCCAAAAAAGTCCAATGTGTTCCCGTCACCAGGAGATTACATTCACATTCATAAGATAAGATAAGATATTCCTTTATTAGTCCCGCAAAGGGGAAATTTCTTTTCACAGCAGCAAAGTGGTTAGCACACACAGAAGAAGCAGCAATAGAAACAATAAATTGTAGAACATATATATATATATATATATAAACACAGGGAAATATAAAATAGAAGAATAACAGGAACAATATATTCAGAATTGTTTAAGTATTTAAAAATTTACACTAAGGTACAGAGGAAAAATATGATACGCTCTACTGTATATGCATGTAACGTGCTCATTCATTCATCTTCTTCAACCGCTTGTCCCTCCGACTTCAAAGCGTTTCAGACACTTTAAGTCGAACAGAAAACATGGTCGACCACCATCAAATGCGTTACTTAACATATTGTCCAGCGCTGGATAAAATTGGTTGACACTAGAGCGGTATTCTAGCTAAATCAACACTTATCAACTGATCTGGAGCCGTATATGTAAAAGCTCTGCATATGGATATGAAATGCAACTGGGTACAATGTTACAAAGTGCCTTCAATTTTGGAGCACAGTACTGCTGAGACACCTGAGTGTAATATAGTGTAATAGTAAATTATAATAGTCTGCAAACTAATGTAGCATATAAAATATACATATTCACGTTAAGAGATAATAACGACATATTTTCGCTGCCAATGTTCTCCGACTTAATCTTGGTGAGGTCGGGGTAGGTCGAGCTCCTACGAGTTCCCTAGTAGGAGGTTCCCCTGACATGCATTCGTGTGTACTTTGACTAGTTGTAGGTCCGAAATTTCCGACCACCAACGGCACTGGAACGCAGCGTAATAGCTAATTATTTAGAATGACAGATAAGTATTTAACCCTCCTGTTGTCCTCATTTTCTGTATACACCCCGTGTCCTCCGGGTCAAAATGACCCGTCTTCACTAAACCCCTAATATAAGCAGATTAATTGAATTTAAACACCAAACTTCATCTTGCTTGAAGAAACAACTTGTCATTCACCACAAAATGTGTGAATAACTGAGTTTTCCCTCTTCACTTCATATAGCTTAAGAAAAGAAAAAAAACAGAGTTTTGAATGCATTTTTACTCGTCCCAATGACCCAGTTTGAACAATTGAAGACAATGTACAATACAAGATATGAAAAACAACATAACCCATTCAACTGATTGGCACATGTAGGGCAGTATGCAAGTGTGCAGCCTTTGCAGATATATTTCTTACACCTGCAGCACACAGTCTGTGTTTTACAGTCCTTCTTTTGAGGGCAGAACTCACATCTCTTCCTCTTACTTGCCCTGGTGGGGAAGTTGCTGTGGTAGCTGGATCCTCAGGTTGATCAGGAGCTCCTGCGCTCTGAATAGCTTTGACAACTACTGCTGAAGCTTCTGTGCGGGGGACATGCTTCCTTCTTTCAATGAGTGGAATTACAAGTGCCTTTCCCAGCTGCTGCAGGAACACCCTCCTCTTGTTCTGCTTACGAGACATCCAGGTCGGGTCGATCTCTCTCCAAATCACAAAGGCATTGTAGGAGGAAACATCAATGATGTTGTGTAAGATGACCAGGGGCCAGCGGGCAGTCATCCTTCTACAGCTGTATGTTCCTATCACCTTATCTAGGGTGTCCACACCTCCCTTGTTGCTGTTGTAGTCTAGGATGGTGACTGGCTTCCTGTCCTCACGATCGCTTACGTCACCGTCTGCGTGCAGTGTGCTCAGAAGAACTACATTCTTGTTTTTCTTTGGGAGGTGAGAAACTAGAGTGGTGGTGGGCGTGAAGGCAAACTTTGATGAGAAAACCTCTCTCTCCTTTGACGCAAGCAGTGCAGGAGGGAGCTCAGGCTTGTTCTTTCAAACTTTACCAACCATGGTGATCTTCCTCTTCAGGAGCTGCTGTCCGAGTTCATAAGATGTGAAGAAATTGGTCACATGTCAGATTGTGACCCCTCAGTCCCTCTGTTGTCACATCAAGCACAACTCGCATCCCCTGGTTCTTCTCTGGGCATCCACTGGTCGGCTTCCCGGTATAGACTTGCATTTTCCAAGCATAGCTTGATTTGGCATCGCAAGCCACCCATGACTTGATCTCATATTTTGCTGGCTTGCGTTTTTTCTATTGCTGGTGTGATAAACAGGTAGAATGTAGAGACAATGTCATGGGCATGAGAAACGGCATACCTTGTGGGTCCTGGGGTCATGTTTATGAAGTTTTGTTCTGCGTGCCTGCCGTGTCGGTCACATGCTGCTGAGGACCATGTTATCTTGCCAAGTCTCTCTTTGAGCTTCAGGGTTTTCTTCTTCTTCTGAAGATGATTCATCATGCTCTGGGTTGTATTCCTCCCCATCTTCTTCTTCTGATACATCCTCCACTTCCTCTTCTGAATCACAGTTGTCTCGCTCTAGAGCCTCTTCAGCGTTATAACGCACACTCACGGCTCCAGCACAGACAGAGTTCGGGGCCCTGTCGTCTGCAGCACCTTTATCATCTCTGCAGTCTGCGATAACACCTGTGTGTTGTTTACGTCTGCTACTGTCTCGTTTACGTCTGCTACTCATTGATCTGAGACTGATCAAAGGCACAGCCGTCCGTGAGAAGACCCCATGATCTGTCTTGTTTACGTCTGCTACTGATTAAAAAAACTAAAACATTGTAACATTCTGTGGTTTGTAAATAACTCTGTGACCTTGAGTTCAACTCTTTGTGCCTCACGGGTCATTTTGACCCCAGGACGACCTTTGTACCTTTTTTTGTACAGCT
Source organism: Echiichthys vipera (assembly GCF_963691815.1). Classification (NCBI taxonomy): domain Eukaryota; kingdom Metazoa; phylum Chordata; class Actinopteri; order Perciformes; family Trachinidae; genus Echiichthys; species Echiichthys vipera. The sequence goes on along the minus strand of NC_139829.1, from coordinate 32,804,840 downwards.
CACATGGAAATGTGAATAAAAGCAACATTTCACTTTTTCTACTGTGGGTGCCAATCGAGGAAAAGTCAAGTTAAAAAAATATCGTTTAGGGGATTTTTTTTTGGTTTTTAACACAGTGGCGGGTCATTTTGACCCGAGGACAACAGGAGGGTTAAAATGATTTATGTAAAATGAAAGTTTATCTGAAGTGCTTTAGGAAGCCTGTACTATTTGCCTCCAATAAACATTTATCCCATTTCCTTAACATCGGAGGTGGAGGGTACAAAATTATTATGAACCATTGTCAGAATGGCTACAACTATGAGAATAAGGGCACACTCACACTGTCCATCAGTAGCTTGCCGTCCACAGCCCGTTTGGGAGAGGTGGGCTTTTGTAAAGCACGTTTGCACATGTACGAGCACGAGCGTACGCACGTGTACGAGCACGAGGCCTACGGCGGTTCTGAGGTCATTTCCTGTGCGCCTGTTGGGACATAGAAAAAAGAAGGAGGGACCATGCGCGGACATTTCAAACAATGGCGGTGAAAGGTTCACGTTGGTGTGATGCGGAGGTGGAGTGTTTACTGCAGATTTGGTCGATGAAAAGATTCAAAAACAGTCGACAAGACGCACAAAAACTCTGAGGTCTACGGAAAGATTTGGACACAAAGCGACGCATCGGGGTGACGTCATCAATGCGTGTGACGTGTTACGGCGTGATGACGTATAGGCAGCAAGAAGCATTCGCCGAGGCCCAGGTAGTGTGAGTACAAACGGGCCTGGAGGGGGGGACAAGGACCCTAAAGCACAGGGCACGGGACGGAGGCACAGTGGGAGTGCGCCCTAAGACCTACGTTGAAAAATAAGGGAATTTGTCTTTAACTGTGCATCCACATTTCATGTGTGCACAGGTATTAATGTATAAACATCAATTCCCAAGTGTTTGTTGGAAAACTCGATGCAAAAACAAATCAAGTCAGTTTTTGAATAAACATGTGAACAGATCATGCGTGCCTTTAACTGGCAAACATGACGGGCTGTAGGTCCCCAACGCAGAGCATCAAACAGCTCTCCCTATCAATAATTCACTTCCGATGACACCTCCCTGTATCCAGGTGTACTTTCCATACACCATTTGCTTTCCCGGTCAAATGAGACAATCAATTTCACACCCCTGCATGTTTTATAAGTCTAATAAAATCTTGTTGCTGTCAACTAGGTGTGGAATATTTAAGACTTCAATTCATACGGCTGCTCGTGCACCAAGGCTGGGCAACAGATGAAAGCCAGGAGGGACCGGTTGGTAGAAAGGTCAGGTATCAGCTACTCTGACCATGCCAAATGTCAGCAAGACAATCTGATAATACGTGACCCCGAGGTGAGGAGGAAATCAAAAGAGGCTATATGCAGGATCTGTAAAAGACCCGGTGCAAAATGTCAGACAAATATATGCCAGGGTGAAGTGAGATGTCACTCAGAGATCACTATCAGTATTCAGAGAGCACACGCTTTGTCTGCTGCGGCGTACGGCAGTAAGTCGACTGTGATGTGCCCGGGTAATAAAAACAACTAGCGGTGACAAGCTATTTGTTTAGCTGATGAGCGATGAATGATTAGTCTTCCTGGATGTGACGCAGCTTCGCATCCCTACTGAGTTTATAGCAATGCGATTGTAAAGAAGTACAACTGGAATATTTCAAATCCAGCCACTTTACTACAATTCAGGAAAACTAATGTTAACCGTTCATCTAAATGTCATGTAGTTTGCGATGACACGATGGGAGATATCCTTGCTTTTTTTTTTTCTCCGCAGAAACCAATTAAAACCTGAGCGGAGGAGAATCAGGCAAAATAAATCATTTGAGAAATCCCATTAGAACAGACGCAGAGGACTCAGCTGTGTTTTTAAAAGCCAAAAGGGTCAAAGGAAAAAAAATTAATAGGCTTCATAGGAATAAATAAATAGACTGGGGAAAGGTGTCTGACGGGGAATGAGTTTTAATAAAAAACAGTCAGTTTTCTTCACAGTGGGGTGGACAGAGAGCAGAATGTGCCAGTCTCGTCGGCCGCTTTGGCTCGCGGGCACAGAGCGAGGCTGAAACAATCAGCTCAGAGGCAAAGCACTAAAACAACCCAACCTTGCCACAATTGTGGCTTCCCTTGCTCTAGGTTAGATGATCCAATCGCAAAACATGAATAACCTCGGTGCAGAAAAGCAATTACCCCGCAGCCTAGACAAAGGGGCCACGGCAATGTCACCTCCTGGGCCAGTGTGGCAGTGAGGGGCTGCCGCTGTCTGTGCCGCGCTACAATTTAATACTCTTTGTCGGGAGTTTTTAAAGTCTAAGACTGTGGATCTCCCCTCACAGACCCCCCCCGAACCCTCCACACAGACACACAAATTAAGTCTCATATCAATGTGTTCTTCCATAATCATCATCTCACCTTTTCCCCTTTTTCAGTGTTCAGTACCAATGATTCCCTCGCTCCACAGTGGATGATAAAGATGCAGTGGCCCCCTAAGAGAGAGTCTCATCGGGGTGAGAATCCGAAAATAGATGCGGAGAAAAGCTATTCCACCCCTTTGATGGAGTAGTTACAGATGCAGAATGATAAACTTCACGATTAGAACGAACACAATCGGTTCAAGTTGGGGCGGCTCAGCCTTCAGAGTTCATTTGATACTCACCAGCTCTGCAGACGAGTAGGACATGGAGTTCTTGACCAGCGGCTGCAGGCTACTAGCTCAACTCCACAATCCCTGATATGAGCCACCCGAACCCCCAGAGAGTTTAACTGACTAGGAATTGCTCTAGACAATCTCTGCCGTCAGGATGCTTCAGAGAGATTCAAGTATCCAATACCCCTCTTCACCTCAAGACTGAAGAGGCCCTTCAGAGACGTACTTCTACAGAACTCCGCCCTTTCAGTAGCAGAGCTCATGGATGGGTCAAAGGTTGAAAGCCGTGACGCCAGATCCTTCAGGATGTTTGTCCTCTGTGTGCCCTCGTCAGTGAGCATGCTGGAGCAACAAGGGATGGAAGGCGAAGTGGAATTTCTCGCTCACCCATGATCAACGCTCCAGTTTCTCTCTGTTTCATTCGTCCCCTCAGGGTGCTCATATCAACTCCTCTCAACCTGGCTGACTGGCTAGGGTACGGGCTCCAAGTGGAAGGAGACAACACCAGGTTCGGCGACAGCTCAAGGAGGGAGAAGGAAATTAAGATGAAAGGGTAAAAGAAAACCTCCAAGTCTACCATGTGGCCTTCAGCAGTCCAGCTGCCACTTCTTAAGGAGGAGACACAGTCTCACATTCACTAAAGTGCTTTGAGATGCTCAGCTCCACCCAGCAGCAGACTAAGGATTACAGCCTCTGCTGGCGCTGAGGCCGAGGTCATCGATCTGCCAAATATAACCTGAAGATGTGCTGCAAAGACTGTTGCAACAGACACCCGCCTTGCACTGCACAACATCAACAACTGGGCTACTGATGACACAGAATTGAATTGAATTGTCTTTATTGTCATTGCACCGGTACAACCACATTTACAGTACAATCCCTTAAAGTGCAGAAATAATTTAACGTTAAAAGCATGAAAAAAAGAAAAGAATAGACCTTTAAAAGACACATTTAAAACGTCACGCTTACACACACACACACGCACACACACACACACACACACACCGTTGCAGCTAAAGGAGACAAAACAAAAAACAGTAGATTGCAGAGACCCTGAGCAAAGATAGGCACATATTTCAGACACTGAACAACAGAGAGAGAAACAGTAGAGTGCACATTTGGTGATTATAAGAAAAAGGTGTTGTTGAGTGCATGTGCTTTGCATGTCAATACTATAACACAGATGGAGATGTATAGGTAAATATATTTGCTGTGTTAAGCACTGTTATAGCTTTTGGATAAAAACTGTTCTTGAGTCTGTTCTTGAGACATGAAACGTCTCTAAATGTCACCAACTCAAAGTGTTGGTGACCTGGTTGGGACGAATCCCTTTGCATGTTTTTAGCCCGACTAAGACAGAGAGAGCTGTGCAGTTCTTTCAGGTGGGGAGGGAGCAACCAATGATCTTTGGGGCTGTGTTAACAACCCTTTGGAGGGCTTTCCGCTCAGCCACTGTGCAGCAGGCAAACCACACACACATGCAGTAAGTCAGGATGCTTTCTATGGAGCAATGATAGAAGGACACCAGAAGTTTCTGAGTCAGATTGTTATTCCTGAGAACTCTCAGGAAGTTCAGTCTCTGTTGTGCTTTCTTGATGGTGGTTGTGGTGTTAATGTTCCAAGTTAGGTTCTCCTGTACGTGCACACCGAGATACCGGAAATCCGTTACCCTTTCCACCTGTTTCCCCCCGATGAACAGGGGGTTAAGTGTCAGTTTTGGATTTCCTCCTGAAGTCTATGACCAGCTCTTTGGTCTTGAAGGTGTTCAGGACAAGGTTATGGTCTGAACACCACATTGACAGCTGTTCCACCTCGTCCCAGTAAGCCGACTCATCTCCCCGAGATGTGCCCCAGAACTGTGGTATCATCAGCAAACTTGATGATGGCGTTGCTGGAGTGTGCAGGCAGGAGTGCATTAAAGCCCCCTTAACAGTCCCATGGAAAGAGGTGTTATACATCAGTCAGCCATTACAGGGGCAAAATGTTCTGCTCAAAGTCAGTAAAGTGGTGCAGAGAAATGGAAAAAATGTTGTAATTATTGATGACGGGTCGGGCTACGCTATCCTCCTCCAGCCAATAGCCTAGCAGCTGAGCCTCCAGGGAGGACCTAAAGACTCTTCATGGCACCATGGTCTCCTTCAACATTTTGCCAGCAGCAGAAACACTCCGTCAACCAAGCGTTTACTGAAAAATGGCTAGGGCTAGCTGAGGACACATATCCAGTGGAGGCCCTGCAGAAGAACTACTGGCACCTGAGAGATTTACCTCTGCAGCCATTGCACCTTGTCTGCCCAGTTCTACTCATTGACTTTGATCAGCCCCACTTGATTATGCCAGTAGAGCCAATATGCTTGGGGCCCCACTGAGGCCCTGCAGCAGTGAAGATGTCGGTCAGAGCAGCAGTGCTTGTTCAAATCCATTCTGTCACCACATGTAGGCATCGATAAGTTGAGAACTGCTTTGGCAGTCGACATTCTGCCCTGGCTAAGTAAAAAGGCCTGCACCCACTCATGCAGGACAATGAGAGCCTAGCCCTGATGGAGAGCTAAGAGTAGAGGTAGAAAGTGTCCATGCTCATGGTCAGCCGCAAACCTCTGAAGCAGCTCTTGGACTCCTTTGGCATCACTCTTCAGACACACTGTCCTACAAGCATCGTCCCCTCGAGCACCCAGGAGTCACCCACCACACTATATACCAGTTGCTTGCAGGCCACTATGACTCTCTAGGGTCTCTTGCATCTGTTACCATCAGAGTATCTATCCTCCAGCTTGAGCTGTGTGCTTCACTAACATCCAGGGGGTTCTGTTTGGGATTCCCAGTGTTTTCATGCAAATGTCTGTTTTATTGTTTTTCACAGCATCATATCCAATGGTCGTCAAGAAATGTCACTCAAAACCAAAAATATCAAGCTCACTGTGGCACTAGAAGCAAAGTAATAGGATAATCAAAGTCGTTAGGGATTAAATTCTGGGGACGATGCATGTCTGTGTCAAATTTCACTATGTCATACCTATAGAGGAAGAAGAATTACTTTATTAGTCCTGCAACGGGGAAATTGAATTTTTTCAATCTTATTATACATGTTACACACACAGACCCGAAATACACGCATGCACAGACAGGACCTATATACATGCAATTAAGGAGAGATGTTAGAGCGAGGGGGCTGCCAGTGACCGGCGCCCCGAGCAGTTGGGGGTTCGGTGTTTTGCTCAACAGCACCTCAGCAGTGCCCAGGAGATGAACTGGCACCTCTCCAGCCACCAGTCCACGCTCCATACATGGTCCACACAGGGACTAGAACCAGCGACCCTACGGTTCCCAGCCAAGTCACCTATGGACTGAGCTACTGCCGCCCCCCGGTATAGAGCAGGGGTGTCAAAGTGATCCAGTAAAGGGCCGTGTGGCTGCAGGTTTTCATTCCAACCAAGCATGAACACACCTGACTCGACTTACTCAATCACCTGAACTGCCTTCACACGGTTGATTTGTTGGACCAGGTGTGTTTTTGAGTGGTTGGAATGAAAACCTGCAGCCACACGGCCCTTTACTGGATCACTTTGACACCCTTGCTATAGAGGCATCTAATGTAGCTAAAAATACCAACATGCGCTGAACTAGCCGGTGTTCAATAAGTGACCTTTGGGAAGCGCAGTGGAAAAATATCACAGCGAGTAATTAAAAAAAACCTAAACCTAAATAAACTTCACGTGGAAGACACAGTAATGTCAAGATACCCTTACGCCTCTTTCTTCTAAAGCCACCATCCCCAGGGCAAAGCATAGAGTCCAATTTGTAAATGTAATTTCATTGGACTTCAATCGAAGCGTTTTGAAGAGCCTGCTTTGCCACAGGAAGTACAGAGGGAGTTAATTTAGAGCCTCTTCAGTTAAAAAAGGTTATAAATCTCACACTTAATTAAAAGGACCTAAATTTACTGCTCTTATCTGAGGTAATCATGTTAACCAATAGGGGTGCTAAAAAGTCATTAGGGGTATGGATTTTAATTAGCAACCTTGTAGATGCAACATAAAGCACCCCCCTCAAACAGGAATCCTTTAGTAATGGGAATATTTGGACTGTGTTTGGGTTTGGAAAGACAATTATTAGCTAACAAAGTGTATTCTTTTCCTTTTGTGCTATTGAGTGCTTTTCTGCTGGACACGTATATATTGTAGTGTTTAAACTGACCATACACCTTAAATACACTGTACACCTAAACTGTGAAGTCTAATGTGTTCAGTCGTTGTAAAGCTGCTGACCGCATTCACTCAGAGACTTACATTATTATTATTATCATTATTATCATTATTATTGTACTGTTTTTAGCAGGGCATTGCTGTGTGTTGGGCTATCTTCACAGTCATTTTACACTACACACACACACACACACACACACACACACACATATATATACACCTGTACCTGTATATGTGTATATGATTCATTTAATTGTGTTTTATTCTGTGCTTCCTTTCTTGGAGTTATTATTTCTATTACCTACACCAAAATAGCACTGCCACATCAGCAGCACAGAGGTCACTACACAGCTTTTTTTTAATGTGGACTTAAAAATATAATGTTAAGTTCCAAAAATGGACCGAAAATCATAAGATAATACTACTATTATTACTACCCACTGGTTAAAAACAACACTGCCTTTGTTCTTTTCAATGGAAATGACGAGGAGCGCACCTATGTTCCCCGGGTCCTATGTTCCCCACTTTGTATGTGACCAGGGAACATCAGAACCTTTTTCTTGAAAAAGGGTCCATCACAGACTGGGTCCGGTTCCCAGGTCCGTTATTTTTTCACGAATAGTGCCAAATTCCACGGCAAATAGGCCTAACCCTAGACCCTAACACTACCCCCTAACCCTAACCCTGATCGTAACCCCTAGCCCTGACAAAATGCTGAATTAAATCAGCGAAGGCGGAGGCTTGTGCGACCCCGGAACATAGGATCCTTTTGGGGAAAAAGGGTCCTATGTTCCCCCAGCAGGGAACTTCGGACCTGGGGAACATAGGGATGACCCCAAATGACGTATGTGTTCATTAGCATAGAGCGGGGGAAGTGAGGGCACTCAAGACACATGGAGATGCATTCTAATGCAATAATGACGTACTAACTTTTGATTGGATCGTCCACGATTCACATTAATGACAGGTCTGACCACGGCCTCAGACAGAATGTAGAAATCCCCAGTTATAAATGTAAACTGTGTTGTTGCAGACAACAATAATCTGGGAAACATCACCTTTGTTCATATGGTCATGAAGCTAAAACCAATAAAGGATTTTGTTTATGATGTGTGTTTATGAGTTGTAAGAAATTATAAATGATCTTTTACACAGAGTATATGTTAGGATACTACTTTTGTCTGTCATGATACTGTTTTATTTTGTCATGTTCCTGGGTTTGTTGTACAATGCTTTCCTCTTTCGTCCTGTCTTGTGTCTCTTCCTGTCTGTAATTGTCTGCCCTGCCCTGATTTGTTCCACCTGTGCTCATTGCCCTCTCCAGCTGTGTCTCGCCTGTGATGAGTTCTGTCTATATTTACCGTGGTCCCCTTTTGTTCCCTGTCAGTTCATCGTCAGTTTTTATGGTAAGAAGTCCTTTTTGTTCCTCACGCCTGTTTGGTTTGAATAAACCTGAGAAACAGTTTGATGTATAGTACTGCAGGGCTATAGGCGATATAGTAGGAATGCTAATGTTTTTTGTGGCCCAGGACCATTAACACCGGATGGCTCAAAAACAGCCTTAGCTTGCAGTGGCGCGATTGTCGGGTAGCTGCTTCTACAAACCATATGCGTATTGTCCATTGACAACTTGCCCCTGGCCAGCAACCTGAATGACTTTTATTTTGAAAGCCAACCAGCTCAAACTGTCCATCTCAACCTCTTTTACCACAGCAGGGAACTGGACCACTCCACAACTAGCCCAACACAACGTCTCTCTCACATTAAAGGCTGTTCAAGAGACAGAACTTGAGAAGAGCGGACAGGCCAAACACTGCCTCTCCATCAACCCTGAAGCATTGTGCTGATCAGGCACATACCAGCCTTCTTAAAGTCATCCCCCATCATCCACATCCCCAAAAACCAAGGACCACAGGACTTAATGACTACTGATCTGTCACCGTAACCTCTGTGGTGATTAAGTAACTTGAATGTCTAAAATATCTCACCTTAGAAGCATGACTGACCAACGTCTCGACCCCCTTGAGTTCGCCTAAAGAGCGAACAAGTCTGTACACGTTGAAGTAAACGCGGACTCTGCAGGAACCTATACCATTCACGAGTGTGCACTTCGGCTTTGCCTAACATCTGTCTGGTTCTCCAGAACTCCACACACAGGTGCTTCACAGACTTCCTGTCTGAACGGAAGTAACACATGAAGCTGGACGAGCACAATCTTGACTTGCTGCTGCGACTGCCAAGGAACAGACTGCAGCCATCAATCACTGCGCTGCATGGATCGGGGTGAGGACACGTACGCCTCCGGGAACCTGAGGGCGCCGAGAAAGTCGCCAACCCTTGCCACAAACTCTTTGAACCAAAGAGTTCATCATGGCCTCTGACCCCCACTGACACAAACTCCCATCATGCACCATAGACGCTATACGTTACAATAAGGTATAGTCTCATCATCTGTCACATCCTGGGACATCTCATCACTATGTACATATTCCAGATACACTGTGAACTTTTGCACATACCTAGGATATATTGCACATATATTTTGCACATATTGTCAAATTTCTTTCTTTTTTTGGTTCTTAACTGTTTGTAGTACTTACTTTTATCTTTTATTTCCTCTTACTATGTTTATTGTTATGCTCTAAAGATCAGAACAAATTCCTTGTATGTGAAAACCTAAAATAATCCTAAATAAATAAAAAAAATCTGATTCTTATTTCTGATTCTTGTAACATTCTTGAGATTTGAGACCTTCTTGCACCATGCTTCAAATCTGTTGCAGCGCAGAAAACTAAATAAACACTGATAAAACCATGATGCAACCATAGAACCGAACTGACATACATCCTAGAGAAACTGTGTATACTGTTGCAAAAATGGCTAAAATTGTCTTTTTTTTTTAGTAAAGCAATGATGGAGGTTCCTCCCTGAACCCATTGTGAAAGAAATTCTCTGGAGTCCCCAGTGTCTCTCAAATCATGTCTTTACTAAACTGCATGCAGACAGGAGAGGCGCTCCACAACCGGGTCTGAAATGTTCTCTGCCTGTCAACAAGTAACTTCAGCACATATACAGTTACGTCACATCACAGCACCTTACAAACACAAGGACATCAAAGTAACAAAAACACACTACCCAATGTTAATGACCCCTGATGATGGATGTTATCAATGTTTTACGACTACCCAATGTCACCATTTGCAACCCCTATGTGACTTCTCTCCGCAATACCCCCAGCACTCATTCACAGCTCGACTGTTGTGTTAATCAACACACAGGAACCAAGAACATCATAGACTAAGGGCGCACTCACACTGTCGTTCCGCACCGCGCCCCGGGCTTTAGGGTACTTGTCCCCCCTCCCTCTCCCCCCCGCCCCAGGCCCGTTTGTACTCACACTACCTGGGCCTCGCACAAATGCTTCTTGCTGTCCATACGGCATCACGCCGTCACACGTCACACGCATTGATCGCGTATGTGTGGCTTTGTTTCCAAATCTTTCCGTAGACCTCTGAGTTTTTGTGCGTCTTGTCGACTGTTTTTGAATCTTTTCATCGACCGAATCTGCAGTAAACACTCCACCTCCTCATCACACCAACGTGAACCTTTCACCGCCATTGTTGTCGTTAAATGTCCGCGCATGGTCCCTCCTTCTATTTTCTATGTCCGAACAGGCGCACATACCGCTACTGCCGTAGGCCTCGTGCTCGTACACGTGCGCACACTCGTGCTCGTACATGTGCAAACGGGCTCTACAAAAGCCCACCTCTCTTAGGCGGGCCGTGGACGACCCGCTGTCGGCAGTTATGCGCGGAGCAGGTGCACTCACACTGGTCAAACGCACTAGGCTTCACCTGTAAAACCTGTTTTGGCCCGTTGCGGAAGGACAGTGTGAGTGCGCCCTAAGAAACACTTACAAAGAAAGAAGGAAAACCCTGGTTATTTCCCACACCATTTACCTAATTTCCATGCAAGCATTACATGTTTTTCATATACACTTGAGTTTTTAAATAGTAATATAAACCTCCAAAACCTGTATTTTCACAATAACAGCTCGTGTGAATATCACATCTAGTGGAAGGCGAGCCAAGTAGCAGGCACAGAGTGTGAAGGGGTTTTTACTTTACTTTTTAATGACTTAGAAATTAAAGATGATAACAAAAGGTCAGGGAGAAGTGTGGATCCAGAGGAAACAGTGCTGGGTGATGAAAGTGTTGCTGGTGGAGGGAGCGGTGTGTGATCATCCTACCCTCCAAATCTTTCAGCTAACTGTTGGAAACAGAAGTCCATCCGTTACTATGCTTTGAGCACCTGTACAGCAATAATCAATCGTTGGTGTGAGGGAGGCATAAAAATCCAGCCTGTGATACAAGGAAGCACTGCTGAGGTTGGCTGGGATCAGGTCTACAGTGGAAGGAAGAAGAGGAAGAAGAGGAGGAGGAAGAGGAGGAGGAGGAGGAAACACTTTGCTGCAGGGTTGTATTGCATGGTACGAGTGAACATGAGCAGGGAACTGTGGAGGTCTAGATACTTTAAAAAAGAAATCCTAGAGAATAAGATGAAACTGTGGAAAAATCATCAACGCTCCAAAAGGAAACATTGGGCCTGATGCATGAAGCGTCCGCACACGCAGACTTGATCTTAAATCGTGCGTACAAATGATTCAGGAACTGTTGTGGCTTCCCCCATACGTACTTACCTCCCTGTTTTTTCTTATATAAGATCAGAATTTAAGAGCTCTGGACCTCCCTTAAGCCGATAACAACAAGAGCAGACGCCTGTTTTGTGCCATGAAATATTAATAATGATGAAGAAAAGGCAAATGACTTTATAAAGACACAGAAGAAAAATACTCTGATACATTATTCATGTAATAAATCTAAATCTCTGCACTTATTAAAGAGGATTGGATCTGTCCGAAATTACAATGAAATTAGACCAGTATGCCCCCGCACGCACACACACACACACACACACACACACACACACACACACACACACACACACACACACACACACACACACACACACACACACACACACACACACACACACACACACACACACACACACACACACACACACACACACACACACACACACACACACACACACACACACACACACACACACACACACACACACACACACACACACACACACACACACACACACACACACACACGTCTGCTTTAATTTAGGGGATAACCAGAAACCTACACATACGTTCTCATTGGTGGAGTGCACACTCCATAAACTGGAAAGAAAGGCCAGTGTCAGCTGCACGCTCTTATACATACATACATATATATATAAATATACACACACCTGTTGGCGAATCATTTAACATGTAAGCAGAATCTGTAGCTTCGAGGCTAAAGAAGCCTTTTATTTGATTAAATTGTTTTTATTTCTTGTTTTTTTTCAGTTTCATGTGTCTCTGTCAGCAAGAGGGTTCCAGGTTCGAATCCCTGCTGGGGCCCTTCTGTGTGGAGTTTGCATGTTCTCCCCGTGTCTGCGTGGGTTTTCTCCGGGTTCTCCGGTTTCCTCCCACAGTCCAAAGATGTGCACGTGTTCGGTTCATTGATGACTCTAAATCACCCGTAGGTGTGAATGGTTATCTGTCTCTGTTCGTCTCTATGTGTCCTGTGATAGACTGGCGTCCTGTCCAGGGTGGACCCCGCCTCACGCCCGATGTCAGCTGGGATCAGCTCCAGCCCCCCGCGACCCCGACAGAGACAAGAGGCTGAAGATGAATGAATGATGAATGCATTGTCTATGTGAACTTTCCTGTCCTGTGAGTTTTCATCTCATACATTTTTAGGTCAAAGTCTTAATGTGAAAAATACATCTAGCTCTTTTAGCACTAAACGATAAAACTAAATGTAAATACAAACAGCTTTAACCAAACAGGGCTGTGTAATTCTTTGTTTCTGTTAGCTTTGTTTGAGCCGACTGGAGCTGTTTGGTTTGTTTCATTCTATTTGTGTTGCCGCTGATTATCCAGCCGGCCGTGGAGCAACAGCACTCACACCTCAGCCTCTCACATTTTAATGTCAGCAATAGAGCCGGTGAACTGTAACACAAACATGAGAAGCTTCATTATTGTTCTTCACCTAATTGCTGGTTCTTTTACAGATTTGGCGATAGGACCACACAACTGTCTTTTCGCAGTTCGGCAGGAAACGATATTTTGAAGTGATGATATTTCATTTTAAGTTCAGTCTATTGGACGGACTGGGTTGGAACGGTTGGCAGTGGTCCAGCATGACACCAACAGTAAATGTAAACCCTGCAGGTGGTAAACAAACTTCATCTGATGGTTTAGCCACTGTTCTCTTACAATATACAGTATTTATTCAGGCTGTATTAAGCTATTTATCCTGCGCAGCTCAGTATTTATGTATCAGTATGTATCAGGACCGAAAGAACGAGGTCGCGGGTACAAGCGGTGAAATGTGTTTTCTCAGGAGGGTGGCTGGAGTCTCCCTTAGAGAGAGGGGGAGAAGTTCAGCATCCGTGAGGAACTCGGAGTAGAGCCGCTGCTCCTTTGTGTTGAAAGGAGCCAGTTGAGGTGGTTCAGGATCATCTGGTAAGGATGAACCCTGGGCGCCTCCCTAGGGAGGTGTTCCAGGCACGTCCAGCTGGGAGGAGGCCTCGGGGAAGACCCAGGACCAGGTGGAGAGATTAGATCTCCACACTGGCCTGGGAACGCCTCAGGATCCCCCAGTTAGAGCTGGTTAATGTGGCCCAGGAAAGGGAAGTTTGGGGTCCTCTGCTAAAGCTGCTGCCCCGCGACCCGACCAAGGATAAGAGGCTGAAGATGAGAGGAGATGAGCTCAGTATGTCGGCATTATCATATCAATCAAAGCAGGAGTCACTTGAAATTGCCTACTGATGGAAAAAAATAAGGTGTTTTACTTATACATTTGACTCAGACTGTATAGAATAAGGAGTAGTATAAGTGACTCACGCGTAGGATTCTCGAATGCCAAATTTCAGCTCATAGTGGGCGGCTCCTGGTGACTATCAACATCTTGGCAGTGTCTGACTCTGCCTGCTTCCAGCTAATCCAAAAGTGGGCAAAGAGGCGGATCACGTTGGAGTGGAATGGCCGAATGAAGAATGGCCAAGTAAGGTAAGACTAACAAGCTAGCTAGACTACTTCGCTGAAAGCGGAGGAAAGCCGTAGGTGGCAGTCTGGAGACAGTTGCTTAGCAGCTGTTTCAGGCAAATCGCAGCAAATGATGATGCTGTTCTTCTTGGGACAGTCTTGGTATAGCATTAGCTTTAGTGATACTTTTGTTTCCAGTCTTTATGCTAAGCTAAGCTAAGCTAAGTGGCTAATTTCTGTAGCTTCACATTGATACAGACATAGTATCGATCTTCTCATCTAACGCTGGGCAAGAAAGCAAAAGAACAAAAACAATTAGAGAATCTTTAACAGAAATGAAAATTTGTTTATTCCCTAAATCTTGACTGGCAGGTGTAAAAACATTCTCCATCTGTGTTTTTTACATGTTCATCACATACTGTACTATACAGGACTGTATAAAGATGGACGGCTTGACGGCACCCCAAAAGTGAAGCCAAAACATGCCTTGTTTAAAAAACAAAACACTGACAGTGAGTGAGTGTCACGACTTCCTGTATCTGGCCCTTCAAATTAAAAGCCCTCTTGCCTTTTAAGCCAGCCGCCGGTCACATCGATTTTTACTTAATTTTTTTTAAAAGAAAGCTCCAAATGTTTTTATTGTTTTTTTTCCTGCGACCAATCGACCGATGAAACTTTGGTCTCCTAATGATTTTTTTGGTGACCTGTGCTTGTTAGAATATTTGGGGGTAGCCCTAACGTTAACTATGCCTTTGTTATTTTGGCTTATTCTTACTTGTTTACACATCATCATCCTGGCATGAGGAGGTAGCGACATCATCACGTTGCCTGTTTGCAGAGGCACCTTGGGAGCAAGGTCGTTAAGAACTCCTGTCAGCACAGAGTTGTGTGGCTCTAATCTCTGAGTGGGAATTGGTAATCACGAGGTGGCAGACCATCGGACACAGATTGCCATATCCGATAGGATTTAAGATAGCATTGCTTTGATTGATATGTTTGTGCGCGGCTGATGGATGCTGATGTGACAGGAGTGGTACAACCTCTCGTACAAGGGGCAGTTTCAAGCAAACAATCAGATTGGTTTAATCGTACCGCTCTACGACAGCGCTACACAGTGACAATTTCACTTTGTTTTCCTTTTATGCACTTCCATACAGCACTTTCATGAAAACTTTCTCAGGCAGTCTGCATGCATTACTAACCACTGTGACAGCCATAATGCCTTTGTTGTCCCTTGTAGTCTCAGTAAAGCATGCTGTCCTGGGTTTTATCGGTGATTCACTGGACACATAGATTGTGTAAAGTGACTGAACTCATCTGACGTCTGTGCATTATGAAAGCCCACCGAAGGATATTTGAGACAACCCTGTGCAATAAAGGTTCAAGATTAAAATATTAATCCACTTGCCACAGGACACTGAGTACATGAAGGACAGCCCACACAGTGTGTATTGAAGAGGGGAAGCACTGTGTCATGCTCATACTGTGCGTACTGAAACAATGTCTGCACTCTATTAGGCCGTCCAACTGTGCTGCATGTTCTGTGGTGGTGAGAGACTTGCTTAATGGATCATAGCCTGAACTTGAAGCAGCAGGTAGAGTGGCTCAAACTGTGGGAAGTGTTCATGTTGAGGATGAGTTGTATTCATGGAAATTCAAAAGGAGGTTAATTTCAGGTAAAGGCTCATTTGGGCTCGCATTTGGTGCATAAATAGAGACGTACGTTATCAACATCCTAATAGTCACTGCACTCGTGCTTTCATGCATTCTATAAGTTGGAATGGACGTTGACCAAACCTCCTCTAGGGGGCTCAGATTCACAAGTTACTCCAATAACGTCTGGCAACAACAAACATGGCGACGATGGAGGAGATAGCGATCCTGCGTCTGTTGAGGAGGAGGCAAAATCGCAGGCAGCGTTGGTCTGTGAAACACTTAAGGGCGCACTCACACTGTCCTTCCGCACCGTGCCCCGTCTTTTGAGGTACTTGTCCCCCCCTCCCTCTCCCCCCGCTGGCCAGCCCGTTTGTACTCACACTACCTGGGCCTCGGCGAATACTTCTTTCTGCCTATACGTCAGCACGCCGTAACACGTCACACGCATTGATGACGTCATGGCGATGCGTGGCTTTGTTTCCAGATCTTTCCGTAGACCTCAGAGTTTTTGTGCGTCTTGTCGACTGTTTTTGAATCTTTTCATCGACCAAATCTGCAGTAAACACTCCACCTCCGCATCACACCAACGTGAACCTTTCACCGCCATTGTTTTAAATGTCCGCGCATGGTCCCTCCTTCTTTTTTCTGTGTCCCAACAGGCGCACAAGAAATGACCTCAGAACCGCCGTAGGCCTCGTGCTCGTGCTCGTACACATGCGCACGCTCGTGCTCGTACATGTGCAAACGTGCTTTACAAAAGCCCACCTCTCCCAAACGGGCCGTGGTCGGCCAGCTGACCGCAGCTATGCACTCACACTGGTCAAATGCAGTTTGCTGTTTACCTTTGACATTGGATTATGTGGTAGGTACTATATTTCGCTCTCAGTGATAAAAACATGGCTGCACGGATTATTCTCAGCCCCCCACCTCCCCCAGGCTGAACATTGACGGATACTGACAACTGCACTGTTGTCCCTTTTCTCCTCTGATGTGAATATTTATGATTTGCAAAATACAAAATTAATAGTCCTTTCCCTGCTGGCCTTGACCCGCTCAGAGGCTTTGAAGCCGTTCCTCCTATTGCACTGACAGGGCCACCTCATCTCCCGCTGTAGTTCATGAAGCGCGGCAGAATACAGTAAAACCCGTTTCACAATCACTGCCATTGATATATCAAGGTGTAACACTCCATATTATGTAGGTCACACAAGCCTTTTAAAAACCCTTCTGCCACAGTTCACAATAGTCAAGTTCCCATTCTTTACACCGTCTTGAAACCTTTTTTCACATGCTAGTTCAAATAAACCGTGAGCGCAGCCCTATGCTGTGTAACCCCTGCTGCTGAATAATGAACAGCACAGCAACCAGTGGAACCTCTTGTGTGTCCCGCCGTCTTATCTCGAAGCGGCGTTTCATCCGTTTTCTCGAGAGCACACTAAAGGTGGCAGGCAGTCCTCGGCTCCCCGCGGTAGATGTTGAGTTTGTGACAAGTTGACTCGGGCACAAGTCGGCCGCGCTGAACAGAATGGAACAAGAGCAAGCTGTTCTAGCCCATCAAGTTTAGAGGCACATTACCTAGGAACAGACATCCAAGAAACAGCTGCTGCAGCAGTCCTTGGTGGAACCGCACACCGGTCTCACACTCTGTCGCTGAGTCCCCGTGTGGCCTCTGTGACACGTCATGCAAATCCAAATGGATGCCCCGGACTTTATAGGGGAAAATTAATGTGAATTTCCTGCATTTTGAGCAGCCTGTGCAACAACACCACATGGCACCATATGGTGGATGCACAGAGCCAAAGAAACAATTGGGAAATGTTAACACAGTCATATTTGCATGGACACGTTTTATTAAAGCATCTGAAGTGCTGCGAAATGTCATTTAGAGCAAACAGGTTCTCACGTGCAGTGCAAAGGGGAAACATTAAGTACAATAAAGGAAGTCTTTTCCAGTGACAGGCCGGAGTAAATCCTTCAAAACCTGCTCCCCAAAACATTCATTCATTCATCTTCAAACGCTTGTCCCTATCGGGGTCATGGGGGCTGGAGCCGATCCCAGCTGACATCGGGCGTGAGGCGGGGTACACCCTGGACAGGACGCCAGTCTATCACAGGACACATAGAGACGGACTGGGTTGGAACGGTTGGCAGTAGTCCAGCATGACACCAACAGTAAATGTAAACCCTGCAGGTTGTAAACAAACTTCATCTGATGGTTTAGCCCCTGTTCTCTTACAATATACGGTATATATTTAGGTTCATGCATTTATCTTCAACCGCTTGTCCCTATTGGGGTCGGGGTGGGGGGGGCTGGAGCCGATCGCAGCTGACAGGACGCCAGTCTATCACAGGACACATAGAGACAAACAGAGACAGACAACCATTCACACCTACGGGTGATTTAGAGTCAACAATGAACCGAACACCTGCACGTCTTTGGACTGTGGGAGGAAACCGGAGAACCCGGAGAAAACCCTCGCGGGGAGAACATGCAAACTCCACACAGAAGGGCCCCAGCCTGGGCGCAAACCGGGAACCTTCTCGCTGTGAGGCAACAGTGCTAACCACTACCCCACTGTGTCGCCCCCACTCCCAAAAACAGCATTACTCTATCTGTGTCCCACGTGTCCAGCAAGGACACAATTCCAGATAAAATAGCTGTGTAGCCATTTAGTTATATTCATTTTCTATCACAAAGAAATGGAAGATGACAAGCTCTTCCAATTGCCTGGCCTTTCACAACTGATTATACATTTCTGTCTGGAGTTTAAAATCGAGGAAAAATATTAAGCAATTTGCATAGTATGTAGCCCTCAACCCCCTCCCCCGAAGCCCCTTTGGTGGAAAGCTGGCGGATGCACCCAAATTTAACAGAAAATTGATAATGGCTCCGCGGCGTATCCTCGGAATCTGTAAAATTAAGGAAGAGTGATGTTTACAAAAAGCAATCTGTTTGATGAGCACTTCAAAATCAATTTCAAGCAACAAGGGTCAAAGCAGCCTGCCTTGATTTGACAATGGTACTGTAGCTTACTGCTCCCCAGTAAAGCGGTGTCGGGTAGACGCATGCAATTACCCGGCATAAAACACTCCTGACTCCCTCCTAATTATAAACCCTTGTGAATAATCACAGCCCACTGCAATTAATGGAGCAGCTCTTCAGCAGAACGCCAGAGAGAGCTACGGCTTGCACTAACGACACATTTTAATTTTGCAATTTCATTAGGCCTATCCGTTTTTTGAAATGAGATGAAATGTGTCTGACCTTCTGACGCCACGGAGGCAGGCCTTGATTGCAAATCTGTCCCGGGGATAACATGTGAAAAATGCCATCAACATGTTCTACATTTCTTTTTTTAACGAGGTCCACACCCCCTCCAAAATACGTACCAAACCCCTATATGGGCTCATCAAGGTATTGTTAATAAATGGTGAAACCTTAATATTTAATACTACCTGGATTACATATATTTTGTATGGACATAAAAAGGGTACGGAAGCCCTAAAAGGCAAGGTGAATTTTTCCTTTTCTCTGGGCACTGTTGGCCGAAACCTTATTTTATCTCCTATATGGGAGATACTATCTTGTATGTACGTGAACTAAGGGCGCACTCACATTGTCCTTCCGCACCGCGCCCCGGGCTTTAGGGTACTTGTCCCCCCCTCCAGGCCCGTTTGTACTCACTCTACCTGGGCCTCGGTGAATGCTTCTTGCTGCCTATACGTCATCACGCCGTAACACGTCACACGCATTGATGACGTCATGGCGATGCGTGGCTTTGTTTCCAAATCTTTCCATAGACCTCGGAGTTTTGGTGCGTCTTTTCGACTGTTTTTGAATCTTTTCATCGACCAAATCTGCAGTAAACACTCCACCTCCGCATCACACCAACGTGAACCTTTCACCGCCATTGTTTTAAATGTCCGCGCATGGTCCCTCCTTCTTTTTTCTACGTCCCAACAGGCGCACAGGAAATGACCTCAGAACCGCCGTAGGCCTCGTGCTCGTACACGTGCGCACGCTCGTGCTCGTACATGTGCAAACGCGCTTTACAAAAGCCCACCTCTCTCAGACGGGCCGTGGACGGCCAGCTGGCCGCAGTTATGCGCGGAGCGGGTGCACAAA
Organism: Echiichthys vipera; assembly: GCF_963691815.1. Lineage (NCBI taxonomy): Eukaryota > Metazoa > Chordata > Actinopteri > Perciformes > Trachinidae > Echiichthys > Echiichthys vipera. Next base: position 32,785,084 of record NC_139829.1, on the reverse strand, counting down.
CACTGGTCAAACACACTAGGTTTGACCCGATAAACCTGTTTTGGCCTGGTGCGGAAGGACAGTGTGAGTGCGCACTAAGGCTTAATTAGGTTGTTTTGGGGGCGAGAGAGCCGTGCTGAATGAAGTGCCGATACACAGGGAAGGGACATTTCAGCAAAATGCAGCGTGAACAACATGTTTTACCTTATCAGTGAACTACAAATGTCTGTAAAACATAATGGGCCTGTGCACAGGGGCAGACTTGGGTTAAACAGTGCAGATATAAGGTGTGTGTTCCTCATGGCTACTTAATATTCACGCTGATGGATGACCTGACCATGAAGCCTGCAGGCAGTGTATGTACCAAATGTTTGCACCTTGATACGAGAAATGCCATATGTAAAATAACTGTAACAACAAATAGCAGGTTGAGTCCAGACCTGGACGTTATTTATACATCACAGCTGATGCGTGTGGACATGGCTGTTACACAGGAGTTCTGTGTGTCTTAACTGGAGCAGACTGCTGTTGCTTTCAGGCGATTTATGAAGTTAACATGAGATCTACAGTAGCAGTCAGAGGTTTGGACATGCTCTCTCATTCACCTTTGACTCTGTAGCCTACTGTAAATTATGCACGGTGCTGAGAACTGGCTGTGACGGCTCACTTCACTTCCTGCGTTAATCAGCTATATTGTAATGTTAGATGTCAAGTCAGATATTTGTGTGTGTGTGTGTGTGTGTGTCTGCGTGTGTGGGTGTATGTTTGCAGCGCGGTCATCGCCTATGATGTGTGATCAGTGAATTGCTTATTTGCCACAGTCAACATCAGCTGTCAGTCACAAATCAAATGCATTTCGCCCACACCTGAAGCTCATCTTCAGATCTTCTTATGAGAGACGTCTTCAATTTACACACACACACACACACACACACACACACACACACACACACACACACACACACACACACACACACACACACACACACACACACACACACACACACACACACACACACACACACACACACACACACACACACACACACACACACACACACACACACACACACACACACACACACACACACACACACACACACACACGTGAACGTGACAGCTGCCGCAATAGCCTATAAGTGTAATTAAGCCTGAACGCCACTAATGTTTTTGACTTGGGATTAACAGTGAAAGTGAATGGAGCCAGCTCTCGTCTCTCCATGCACAGTTATATTGGGCAGGGACGGTGTCGCCGTGCACCTATTTTGACACCTCTGCCTTCAGCTCTGGTGTCAAAATACTGTGTCCTCTGGCTTCTCATTTATTCTCCCTGTAAGCCATTGGACATTTAGACTATACGGAGGAAATAGTTGACCCAATAACACAGAAATGTAGTTATCTAGCACTTCTTATTAAAACAAATGGACAGCCGCCCATGCTAACTTGCTCTCTCAATGAGCTAGTTCATACATGCTAGTGTCATGACCGGCTCCAAAAACCAGGACAAAAGATAGTGAGACGGGGATAAGCGCAACCATTAACAAGTACATAAATCATAATAACGCTATGAGGTGTGAACGTATGGTTATCAGTGTGTCTGCCGATGAGTGCTTGTGAGTGCGAAGTGCGAAACCAGGCCACAGCCAACAAAACAAGACAATGGCGCCGGAGGAAACACCAGGTCCTTCTGGTGAGAGATAGAACGACTTAGATGGCCTGCTCTTAAAGCTTCCAGGAGACTGGCCAGGTGCTCCTAGTTTTAAGCCCCGCCCACTGAGATACCCGCAGACAGGAAGGAAGGGACACACAAAGCAGGCCAGAGAACAGCAGGGGGCCGTCACACTAGTGATAGACCGATAAATCGTCTGGCCGTGCTTTGGTATCGGCTGATGCGGGCCACTGCGTTCGCCGATAGTTCTTTCCAAGCATTATTTTCAGACAGGCGTCCACAGGCAGCTCTGTGTTGCTGGAGACGCCTTTTTAACTTCAATAAATGAAGAAGAAGAAGAAGAATTACTTTATTTATCCCGCAACGGGGAAATTAAATTTTTTCACTCTTATTATTAATCATGTTACACACACAGGCCCGAAAATACACACATGCACAAACAGGACAGGACCTATATACATGCAATTAACGGAGCGACGTTAGAGCGAGGGGGCTGCCAGTGACCGGCGCCCCGAGCAGTTGGGGATTTGGTGCCTTGCTCAACAGCACCTCGGCAGTGCCCAGGAGATGAACTGGCACCTCTCCAGCCACCAGTCGGTCCATACATGGTCCACACAGGGATTTGAACCAGCGACCCTACGGTTCCCAGCCAAGTCACCAATGGACTGAGCTGCTGCCGCCCCAAATGTTCCTTTCTTAAGAATTGAGACTAAATTGAGGGAGCAAAAGTCGGATTGGCTCCAAATATCCGCTCAAGAAAATCGGCAGTCCGTATCGGTCATCGGCTAAGGCTGGGGAAAAGAAAATCGGCATCGGGCGTAAAAAAAATCCACATCGGTCGATCCTTAATACGCGCTGCACATCCTCATTCCTACGCAGGAACTAAATCCATCACGCTCTGGAACAGAAAGGATCATGATTACTCAAAATGTCACTTTCACCGTGTGTGTCCTCACCTCCTCTACCATCTGCACCCACGGCCATTTGTCTCTTTAATGAACGATGCTCACAGCGCGCCGTTCTGTACGGGACACAGCTTTTTAAATGGGTGAAACGTGGAAAAAAAAAGGTTCATTCATTATTTTAGGTAGGAATCCTGGTGGGTTTCGATTCAACAGCCGAAACTGGTGACGTCAATAAACATTTTAGACAAAGTCCAGACGCTAATTTTCCAGTCTTAATCTACCAATTTACAATATTGATGATGAAAGTCTGGAATGGACACAAACTTGGAAATATTGCTGACCGTATGGCGTCAAATATAAATGATGAATGCAGTCATCAATACCTGGCACCTCATGATATTTCTCTTCACCAGAGGTCTCTTATCAATTTTGCAGGACTGTCACTCTGAGGTCCAAACGGCAATAAAACCTTCAGTGACAGTATTGGATCAAGCTCGGGGTGATTGTATAGCAGAGGTTTCTCATATGGGACTCTGCCCCTGGAGAAAAGATGGAGGCACTGATGAGAACCTGAGTCCTGGCGGCTCAATGCAAAATGTATTAACGCACTATGTAGTTACTCCATATTGGGCCCGGTGTGTCCTGCAAGTCCTAAGTTACAGGGGAAGAAATAAAATCTGATGTCTTATTGGACAATATATTCACCATCTGTGCTTATTGTTGGAGACATAACCGTGGCCTTTGACCCGTGGGCGTGGGGGGAGGAGTTGGAGTCGCTGACTTTGTTACAGGATCAAAAAGAAGTGTTGAGTTGAAAGTCAACACGCACACAACTTAACAAAGTCTGCTAGAGAAACTTTATTCTGACCCAGTTTTCACCGTGTGTATGAACGGTGACATGACCGTGACCCGTCTGTTCATAGAAACCATTTGTTACGTGAATATTTGCGGCTTTATTATTTATTTATTTATTCAGTTTTGCAGCTTTATTGTTCATTTAGCCGATAAGATTTCTGTACTTGTACTTCAAGGTCACATATTGTAGAGGGAGAGATTTTCATGTCTCTTTTTTTCCATCATATAAAAAAGGTCGAGTTGCTTTATAAACACTGTGAAAGCATCCAAATGCTCAATCCACAGAGAAATGCACACAGCCTGTAGTCTGCACTCAGCCGAGACACGTCCGTCTCTGCCCCAGCAGAGTCCACACAGAACCACCGTCCAACCATTGGTCATTACGTCACTGAGACAGTAAAATATTGAGGAAACTCCGGTTCAGCACGCTGCAGGATTCACTTCAAAACTAAAGCCCAGTCAAATATTCACGCCCAACCCTATACTTCTCAGACGACACCTTCCCTATCACTGAGAAAGAGACGTGGCATTTCCAGGCCCGGGGAAAAGTGTGTCTCTGTGTGTGTGTCTTTGTCTCTCTCTGTCCATCTGTCCGTCTTTTCTCTCTTCCTCTCTCCGGTGCAGACAGATGTGCGTCCTCCACAGAGCTGGGTCTGTCTGACGTTCCTGTCTGTTATAGTGAAGGCTTTCAACGCCACCGTACTCTACGGGGGAATTGTTGGGTCTGTGTAAATCATAAATAAGTCATAGAGTGTGGTCTTTACCTACTCTGTAAAGTTTCCTGAGATAACTGTTGTTATGATTTGGCACTATAAATAAAATTGAATTGAATTGACACTAGCGCACACAAAGCAAAACTAGATGACCTCACCGACCCAAACAGGCACAGTTAACATTAATGATATGATCAGGCAAACGGCAAAAACAGCTCAACAGAAAATAAACAGGAATAAACCGAAAACAAGAATGAAAAACAAGTGGTTTGATACAGACTGTAGAACTATTAGCAAAAAAGCTTAGGATATCATCACACCAAGAACAATAATGCTTGTCTCCGCCTTAATTACTGAGACCTTTAAACCCTACAAACATACACTCAGGGCGTGATCAAACTGTCCTCCCGGACCACGACCCGGGCTTTAGGGTACTTGTCCCCCCTCCCTCTCCCCCCCGCGCCCCAGCCCCGTTTGTACTCACACTGCCTGGGCCTCGGCCAATGCTTCTTGCTGTCCATACGCCATCACGCCGTAACACGTCACACGCATTGATCGCGTGTGTGTGGCTTTGTTTACAAATCTTTCCATAGACCTCAGAGTTTTTGTGCGTCTTGTCGACTGTTTTTGAATATTTTCATCCGACCAAATCTGCAGTAAACACTCCACCTCCGCATCACACCAACGTGAACCTTTCCCCGCCATTGTTGTTGTTGTTAAATGTCCGCACATGGTCCGTCCTTCTATTTACATGTCCGAACAGGCGCACATAACGCTACTGCCGTAGGGCTCGTGCTCGTACACGTGCGCACGCTCATGCTCGTACATGTGCAAACGGCTCCGCTAAAGCCCACCTATTTCAAGCGGGCCGTGGAGGGCCAGCTGGCCCCAGTTGAGCGCGGAGCGGGTGCGCTCACACTACTTAAAGGTACTAGACTTTAGCTGAAAAACCGGTTTTGGCCGCGGCCAAAAGGACAGTGTGATCACGCTCTAAGACTCAAAAAAGAGCAATCCAACAAACGGCAACTGACAGTAATTGAGGAGGACATCAACACAAACATATTCTGGCAAGATTGGAAAAACCCAACTCACAATATGAAGAATTGGCTGTGGAAAGCAGAGGTATATGGACAACTCATTTTAAAACACTTTACAGCCGTTCAAAGGAATGCAAACAGAGCAATTGCAAATCCATGACAAGTTGACTACATTGGAGCTAGCATTAAAGGACGAGCAAGGTCTATTAGACTCCCCAATTACAGAGCAAGAGCCGCTTAAGAAACTACAAGCCAAATCTATAAAAGCACGTGAGCCTGACTGCATCTTTAATGAAGTGCTCAAACCCACAAACAAGTAATTCCAATCTCCTATCTTAACAGTATTTGATTGTATGTTTCATCCTTTTCAATCCTGTAATCAAGGACTCATAACACCAATTTACCAAAAAACAATATTGAGCCTACCAGTTACCGAGGCATCTGTGTTAAAAGAGTTTTGAATTTCCTTACCAAGCACAATGTCTTGGGTAGAAGCCAAGTTGGATTTGTATCAATACATTGCACAATTGATCATATTTACCAAACCAAAATGTATGGTTGTTTAATTGACTTTGAAAAAGCTTTTGATCCTATTTGGCATTCAGGACTGTTCTTCAAAGTTATTGAAGGTGGTGTACATTATTAGTAGCAATGCAACGAACAACTTTAGCACTACTCTACAGCGCAGTTTTATTATTATGACATTTCAGTGTCACTCTAGCTCCTTAGAGGTAGTTGGTAATTTGTCATTAAATCAAACCACCACAAACTATCATAAACCATTGATCAGGAACTTATGGCAGCCTCTCCGTGTCAGTGATGCCACTAACGCATTAGCCTTCTTAGTAACAAATCAAATAGTCGGATTAAAGTTACTCATCTAAGTCACTGTGTGTTACTGTGGTGACGGATCGACCTCTTCATCGTATATATTCTTGAGTTGTATTTGTTCTGTCAAGACGTCTTCCTCCGGTCGCGTTAGCATGGATAAAAGGCTCAGAGCTAAACAATCTTTACAATAATATTCCAATAGCTGCAGGATTTATCAGAAGTTTAAAAAGTCTTCCTTTCAAAATGGGTCGGCTACATATTATATCCAGTTTAGTTTGGCTCTGGTGAAGACGGGGAGACTTGAAAGCAGATGAGCGACAGATGTGTTTGGTTGTCGATGAACGTCAGAAATCCAAAATGGCCTTTTTATCATTTAATTCTTCCCAGGCTGTGATAAGCTAGTGAAGCCACACAGGCCTTTATTTAAATTATGACTAGAAACAGATATTAATACATCAAATGTATTTTTACATTGTGTTTAGTAAATCAGGTGTACGGTATTTTGGCTTTCATTTGTCATTTTCAAATTAAAATTGATTTATTTCAAGTAAGGGACCATTCACAATAAGACATTAATATTATTGAATTATTAAAATTAGTTGTGACGTAGCAAAGACTTGCCAGAGGACATGAAACATGGCCAATGCTAGCTGATTTGGAAGACCACACACACACACACACGCACACGAACACACACACGTCACATATGTCAAGCTACTCAGTTGGCTTAAAAAATAAATGTACCCGATGTTAATTTAAATTGTGTGTAATTGGACTCAACTGCATGAAATTATTCCATCAGGCCTGTCCAACACCACGTAATTTTACAGGCTATAAATAGCACATCATCACATTCCACAGGGACGTTTTGCATGTCTCCTACATGATAAGAAGAAAACTGCATGTCCCCGTCTCGGGAAAATGCTCTATAACATTATGAACGACCCGTAAGATATCAGAGTTTAAATAAATCACATAATAAGCAGCAAGATAGGATATATTAAATATCGTACTTGCTGTAATGAAGTCGAGATATTCTTCATCATGCAGGTGAGGGGCAGGGACACTTTGATCCCAACAAAGTAAAGTGTACATTCACCCAAGACTCCCCCCATAATTATGCCAGTGAAGGCAGCAGGCGGTGAAAATAGTCCCTCAAGAGCTGCTCCGAGTCCAACATCACTCTTTTATTCACTTATTTTTGGCCAGTTAGGAGTGATTTCCTACTCTGAGGGCGCACTCCCACTGTGCGTCCGTCCCGTGCCCCGTGCTTTAGGGTCCTTGTCCCCCCCCTCCAGGCCCGTTTGTACTCACACTACCTGGGCCTCGCACAAATGCTTCTTGCTGCCTATACGTCATCACGCCGTAACACGTCACACGCATTGATGACATCATCGCGATGCGTGGCTTTGTTTCCAGATCTTTCCGTAGACCTCTGAGTTTTTGTGCGTCTTGTCGACTGTTTTTGAATCTTTTCATCGACCAAATCTGCAGTAAACACTCCACCTCCGCATCACACCAACGTGAACCTTTCACCGCCATTGTTTGAAATGTCCGCGCATGGTCCCTCCTTCTTTTTTCTATGTCCCAACAGGCGCACAGGAAATGACGTCAGAACCGCCGTAGCCGTCGTGCGCACGCTCGTGCTCGTACATGTGCAAACGCGCTCTACAAAAGCCCACCTCTCTCAAACCATGGACGGCAGTTATGCGCGGGGCGGTTGCGCTCACACTGGTCAAACGCACTAGGATTTACCCGTAAAACCTGTTTTGACCCAGTGCGGACAGTGTGAGTGCGCCCTAAGATGTCCAGAACACAATAAAAGCATGCAAGCTGACTTTTCCTCTTAGGACGGGGGCTCGGTTTTACCCTTCTCTGAACAAATATCTCCTCCTTCAGATCCCCATTTCCAACAACTAAACGGCTACCAGCGTTGGAGAGTCGCTCTCTTCAGATGTTGCGAGGCCTGAATGAAGACAAACACGATCCAACACGGCGGCTTCTGAAGCTCCCGCCCCTGTGATCACTTCACCATAGCAGAAGAAAGCCCGACACAGGAGTGTAAGGCTGCAACTCTGCTGTCTTAGCGCCGGTTTGATGTTGCATATCATCCATACTTGAACAGCTCCGCTTCAATGTTTCCCCCAATACATAACAGCCGCGGGGCATTTGCTGTGAAATATGAACACATGGGGGGAGGTAGCCTGCCCTGTTTAGTTAGGGGAGAGATTTTGCTGCATGTGAGGTGATGGATACACGAGGAGCGATTCTGAGCTTCAGGGACAAAGGGAGCCTTCGGAGCAGCTTGGAGGTAATTTTACTGTTGCTTCCTCGTGCGTCCGTGTTTTGCTTTCTGCGCTGCGGTTGGTCGATACGGCAAAGCTCCTCTTCAAAGACATAAGAGTACTTTCATTGTAAAGGCTCTTCACGGGCTGGGTAGCAAAAATGGGTTGAAGAATAAAGGCCCTCAATAATTCAGGTGTTACAGAAGTTTGGTTGTTTGCAAACTTGCACAGAACTTCAGTCACAAGTGGAGAATATCATTTCGATAGCCTGCGGGTAAATGCAATAATTTGAATCTAATAAGCTCCCATTTTAATTGAACTGTAAGATAATTATAGTAACGCAATGTTTATACAACATAGTTTCAATGGCTTTAATTAAATAAATCAGTCTTATGTTTGAATTATAGACGCGTAATTTTCTCCAGCGCTTTTGTTATTGCAACAAAACGTTCCCCTTAATTGATTTAAGGTCGTCACGCTAATTGGGTGTATTTTGATCAGTGTTCATTAATATTTACTTTCTTATTTCATCGCCCGCAGAGTGCACACTAATAAAACACTGCAGCCACCACAGTTAGCTGTAATCTCTGCTTAGTGAGAGGTTCAAAGATGGTGATGATGATTCTGAACCTCTCACTGGAGTGTGTTTTCTGTTCTGTCTTCTCGTGCTGCATTTTTTGAAGGAAGAACAAACTTTTGCTACAAATAAATAATGTTTAGAAAGAAAAATGTCCGTGATTCAGTACCACTCCTTTACCCAAATGTGACTGTCAGCGCCCAATCACGTCTTTCGTTCTGAGGATGTAGGAATAAATAACTATGATTGACCGAATGAGGTCGTGGGTACAAGCGGCTGAAATGTGTTTCCTCAGGAGGGGGGCTGGAGTCTCCCTTAGAGAGAGGGGGAGAAGTTCAGCATCCGTGAGGAACTCGGAGTAGAGCCGCTGCTCCTTTGCGTTGAAAGGAGCCAGTTGAGGTGGTTCAGGATCATCTGGTAAGGATGAACCCTGGGCGCCTCCCTAGGGAGGTGTTCCAGGCACGTCCAGCTGGGAGGAGGCCTCGGGGAAGACCCAGGACCAGGTGGAGAGATTAGATCTCTACACTGGCCTGGGAACGCCTCAGGATCCCCCAGTTAGAGCTGGTTAATGTGGCCCGGGAAAGGGAAGTTTGGGGTCCTCTGCTAAAGCTGGCATTATCATATCTGGATAAGAGGGCAGAGCCAGTGTCGTTTCAATGGTGCCGCATTTAGCTAAATGTTAACGAGGGAAACTGATGTTTGCCATTGGATTTTTGCCAGTGAGTGATCATGGAGTTCTGGGTGCAGGCATCGATCATCTGCATGTAGCCAACTGTCTGAGCCAGAGCCAGTTGAAAATGTGCAGCGCTAGGTTGCTAACTTCGCTAGCAACGTGCAACTGACATTTTTAGATGACCAAAATGTTGCAGTTAAATAAAAACACACTGTAAGAAGGTCAAAGTAGACAATGCCCAATAACAAGTTCACGGCTAACAGTGCTTTGCTGAATTGCTAAGTCTCTACCGATCAGCAACCTGTCAATCACAAGTTAGGCCCGCCCAACTGTAGCATAATCTGCTTTGGGGTCTATTTGACTCTAAATGGGACCATACTTTACGCAATGCACATCGTTAAAACAAGTGACTAATGACTTCTATACAAACAGATTTATTTTGCCACCGCTGGAGTAGCCCCATGTTGGACATTATAAAGAACGCAGGTATGACATACTTCCGCACTGGCTTCACTTTTGAGGCTCGGAAGCTACGTCCATTTCTTCTATATAGTCTATAGAGAGGTGAAGTCACTCCTCTCCCTTTCTTGTTTTTGAAAAAATGTGTGTGGTAGTGAACGGGGAGAGACTAATGTCAATTAAAGAGCTAATTTTGAAAGTCAAGAAAGCCACAGTTATTCATAAAACTGTTAAAAAACTGTTAAAGTCTGTGAAAAATACATAATTAGGAAGACTACTCACCCCAAAGTCATATGAGTGACGTCTCGTTCAAGCCATGGTGCTTCTGTGTGTACAGGTAACATTTCCCATTCTAGCAACAGACCTTGCCACTTCTTTCACATCCCAGTTGATAAAAAATCTGTTGGATAAGCAAATAAGACAATATTAAGTTTGTTGGAACATAGGAAAGTAAGCTAGCTAGCAAAAATGATTTGCTTCAAGGCTTCATAAAGCTTCAGCTGCTAACAAGAAAATGCTAATTTCCAAGACAATTGGGGGAGGCAAAATGAACTGAAACAAAGAGAAATACAGCACATTAAGTTTAAACGGAGCAAGCCTTTAACAGCCATTATTGCACTTCAGCTAGCATAGATAAATCACTCTATTGGTTGGTTAGCACAAAACAGACAAATAGCAGTTTCAGCACAGTAACTCAGGGCGCACTCACACTGTCCTTCCGCACCGTGCCCCGTGCTTTAGGGTCCTTGTCCCCCCCCTCCAGCCCCGTTTGTACTCCCACTACCTGGGCCTCGGAGAATGCTTCTTGCTGCCTATACGTCATCACGCCGTAACACGTCACACGCATTGATGACGTCATGGCGCTGCGTGGCTTTGTTTCCAAATCATTCCGTAGACCTCAGAGTTTTTGTGCGTCTTGTCGACTGTTGTTGAATCTTTTCATCGACCAAATCTGCAGTAAACACTCCACCTCCGCATCACACCAACGTGAACCTTTCGGCGCCATTGTTGTTGTTGTTAAATGTCTGCGCATGGTCCCTCCTTCTATTTTCTATGTCCCAACAGGCGCACAGGAAATTACTTCAGAACCGCCGTAGGCCTTGTGCTCGTGCTCGTACATGTGCAAACGCGCTCTACAAAAGCCCACCTCTTTCAGACGGGCCGTGGACGCCCAGATGCCCGCAGATATGCGTGGAGCGGTTGCACTCACACTGGTCAAACGCACTAGGCTTTACCCGGAAAACCTGTTTTGGCCCGGAAGGACAGTGTGAGTGCGCCCTCAGACTTATATTTTTGTTTGATTGAGCTGAGATTCTCTATGTGACAATCTAATGCTGGAAGATTGCACTGCCACCAAGCTGTAAATATGATTGTTCTGTTCTATAAATATTTCACACAGGGTTCAACCGAAAGATTTTCCAAACTTTCATCTTTTCCTTAAAGCCACTTCTGATGGACGCTGGTGAATTCATCCCAGCTGGATACGCTTTTGATTGGCTCCCAAGAAACCCTTCAAATGAGGTCAGTGTGCAGTCTGGAACCGGAGAAGCTCGCCTCAGCAAGTTCACCTCAGTGGCATTAGAGGTGCTTCCCTCAGTGTCCAGTCCTGAGATCGTCCTAACTCTCAGGACTTTGTCTTCGAGTGTCTTGTGAACTTTTTTAACAGCTTTGCTTATTTCCGCAAAAACTTTGAGCCATTTGAGAATGAAACACTATAACTGAATAATATGAGAGCGTTAAAAACAGAGCGGCTAATTAATGGATTATTTATCTTTGGTTCTTCTCCAGTGAGGATTCAATCACCCATGTCCTATTCTGCATAACTGCAGGACACAACAACAGAGCCCAGGGCAGGACACAGGTCATTTCTGTCCTCGTCTCAGCCTGTCACATTATCCTCACAGACTGCTTCTTCCACTGTAATGAATTAATAATTATGAGGCAGACATCTCGCCCTTTTCAAGGCATTTCTTTCAATACACAAAACAACACAACTCTCTGCCGGTATTGCCGAGAGCCTTGTTTTGTTCCTCACAGCAACAAAGCACCTTCAACGTGCCGACACAGTTCTGCCAGAGTAAGACGTCAGGTGGACATGTTTGAAGTAGTGAGCCTTAAGATATCAGTCCTGGTTGATTTGATAACATCCATGGTTAACAGCAATAGTGAGGTAATGCACACAAGCAGCAACCACTCTATTAACAGTTAATTTATCAGAAATACAACAGAAGAGAAACTGGTGTATATTGTTTTGTTGGCGGGATGGAGGTATGCAGCCTTTTACCGGCAGCTCTTCATCTCACACAGAGGTACTTTTTGCACAGCTTGCCAAGCTTTAATTGGTAGATTGCATAGCAGCTTATAAGTGCTACTAACAATTGGTACTAACATGAGATGTGGACAAGACTGGGGGAAGTGGTGCTGAGGTTAGCACAACAAATGTATTGGCGTGAGAGTCTGTCACACTATCACAAGCACAAATGAACTGGCGGAGCTGGAAGACCCACCCACTCAGCCACGAGTAAGAATGTTACGAACTACTGCTGCTTTCCTTGAGGTTTGAACCAAGCCCCCACCACAGCGACTTCCTGGTTGATCCAATCAGGAAGTGCCAAAAACGTCAGTTCTCAGAGTGTCTACTAGGGGCAGGTTTCATAACAGAGCAGTTTATCATTGACCCCCATGTTAAACAGGTTTTCACAGCATCATTAAACCTGTTTAAGGACATTCTAGTCTGTGTGTTTAGCTCATATCTCCATGACAACACTGAGGGGGGTGCATTTTTTGTACTTAATTTTGTAATTTTGTATTTTCAGTTTATGAATTATTGTGAGTAATGTGATAAAAATGTGAGGTCCTCACAACAACTACCTTGTTCACTGTTCCCTTTCACCACTCACTGATACATCTGTTGGTTTTCATTAATGTAATGCTTATTAAAAAGCATGTGGTTAATTAACAACGGTCCTCATTAATAACTTGATCGTATGTTTTGGGGTTTTGAAGTAAACTACGCCACTGTGTACCGAGTAAACCGAATAACCTGTAGCAACCTGCAGATTATGAAACCAAAGTAGGTTTCAGTTTTCTCTTTTTAAAGATAGTGGTGCCCTGAAATTAACTTGAGATTCAATCCTGTTACTTAATATTAAACTAATTGTGTCTGATTGCCAAAGTAGATTGCAGGCATCCCAGATCTTGTTACTTAATAATAAACTAGCCGCAGTAGAGTGCATGCATTGTATGCTGAATTAAATCTAATAATGAATCAGTAATTTACGCTGCAAGAAATACGATGAGCTGATTCCAGGCAAATTAACGGCTGGGAGGGGAACCTTCAAGATACAACAGGTTTTGTCTTCACAAGCTGTACAAATTTGTCGTAGGGAGTTGTGCTCCTTCAAGCACACAGGCATAAAGACATGCCTGTGTTAGGAGCCAGTAATAGTAGACCTGAGGGACACCATGTGAGGATCCTTTAAGCCAGGGCTGCCCAATCCTGCTCCTGGAGGGCCAGTGTCCTGCATGTTTTAGGTTTCTCCCTACCCTAACACACCTGATTCTAACCATTTTTAAACCTGTGACAAGCTCAGCTGCTTGATAACGAGCAGAGCATTAGACTCAGGTGTGCTAAAGCAGAGGGAAACCTAAAACATGCAGGACACTGGCCCTCAGGAGCAGGATTGGGCAGCCCTGCTTTAAGCACTCCTGAGCCACCAAAGGGAACAAGCTAATATTCAAGACTTGGGTGGCAAGTTTGTGATTGTAACCAACCCATAACCCTTGATGTTGTGGGAGAGGTTAGTCCAGGTTGGGACTTTGCAGCAGTCAAATGAAAAGTACCATTTCATGTGGCCACGACTCCAGATGTCATGTTCTGCTAAAAGACAATGTTGAAAAAGGTAATTTATTCTTCAACAGTTTCCAATACAATCATTCTACCTTTCAGCAAACACACTGTGCATGTGAACAGTGTCACTGTCGGTACCAATTATCTCACACTGAGGTAATTAAATCCCATAAGTCTCAGTACATCATCTCTCCAAGGCTACATCATCATCTCCGACTCAACACAGAAGGAGATTTCACTCACCACTGCAGTTTTGTGGACTTTAGGGTAAAATGAGGCCGCTCAGAAAACCCGTATGATTCACGATGTCCACTTATGTACAAGTAACATGACATAAAACCCTCCATCTACATGACCTCAGTGTCTGGATTAAATCTTCAGCAGGCAGAAAATGATATGTTCACTTCACAACTCTTGGTCTGCATAGAATGTGTCAAAGTCAAAGTCAGCTTTATTGTCAAGTCTTCACATAAACACGTACAAGGAATTGAAATTTTGTGATGAGTAGACTAGACAAGAAAAAGACACAATTAGTAAAGGTAAAGTGGCGAGACACAAATGCTAAGTGACACAATATAAATTATCTAACTGCTATAGTAACAAGCTGGCTACGGCGCAAAGTATTTCAAGCAGACTCTCGTCCTCCACATTGTAAATCAGCCTGTAGCCACCCATTTAGCTATCGCGGTTTAAAGTTTGAGTCTCGTCCTCTACATTAGATAGTTTATTTCGAATATGAGAAAAAAACAAAATGATCATACATTAATGGGCAGTCTTAAAGAAAAGGTAAAAAATTAATGTACAATAACAAAGCAAACTGAAAAAATGTAAATTCTGTTAACATATCCGAAAAGGAGCGGGAAGAAGTATAAACTTATTTTATTCCACCTCTGAAATAACACTTCCTGAAATGTTTTGCCTTCTATCTATAAAGTAATAATAACAATAATAACTTCCATTTGTCATTCTTTGATTACCCTTGTTCTGTATCTAACAAAGCATAATTCCATTACAAAGATATTTATCTTAATAAAATATTATATTAATCTTTATATTATTATAAGATATAACATACACACACACACACTGAAGATGAGACAGTACATTGTTAATCGGCCTGCGAGCTGTAGCCACCCGTTTAGCTATCGTGCTTGAAAGTTTGTCGCGAGTGGATAGGACGGCTCTCTGCTCTCTTTGTTCGTAATTTATTGTTTATTGATCTTTTTCAAATAGATCTGTAACGACATAAGGTCTGTTCATGCCATTTGGAGTGACCACTCATCGTGTGGTTCAGCTATTAATAGCAATACATCTCATTCATCTCATCTTCAGCCTCTTATCCGGGGTCGGGTCTCGGGGGCAGCAGCTTTAGCAGGGGACCCCAAACTTCCCTTGCCCGGGCCACATTAACCAGCTCTAACTGGGGGATCCTGAGGCGTTCCCAGGCCAGTGTGGAGATCTAATCTCTCATTAAAGCATGGACGAATTAGCAACTAGCTAACAAGCCAATTAGTTATAACTAGTTAGCTTTTTAACATGTATTCATGCAACAGCGGTGGTAGCAGTAGGGTGCGTTTTGGTCTGATAAACAGTAAATAAAATCACTTGTGGGTATTGCAACATATACGTCTCTCTTCTCAGCTTTTCTTTAACGATAATCTCATACTATTGTTTTTCTTGAAGCAATATCGTCAGTGGGGGATTCAATATTGTCCAAGCCTAACACTGTGAATTCATGTGCAGGCTGTATAGAATAAACAAAGCTTTGGCTGTGCAGCAGCTGTAAGAATTATTCTGATATTTACAGGGGCTTTTTCTGCATGATTGCACTCAACTGAGAAAAAAACAGACAGAAAAATGGATGCAAACACAACACTATGGCAAATGCTACCCAGCAATGATCACAAAGTCCAATCCAGCTCTGTAAAAACCAGGACATACATCCAAAGCAATAGGCTTGCCACATGGCGAGCCATAATGCTTGCTTTTGTTCCAATCTATCTGGCTCGGGGAAGGGGATACAAAATGTCAGGCCAAATATTCCTCAAACAACAGAATAATTACCGCAGCACCGGGAACAGCGTGGGACCGGGCTTGGTCTTTCCCCCCTCAAACAAAACAACAACACAGAGATCAGCGGCTCTCCTGATGAGGTGGCAGCGCTCAGGAAACGCTACAGGAATACGTTAACGGTGCTGACTCTGCACATTGAATCCTGGCTCCACGCCGCCTGTGCTGGGTGTGATATATTCATTATGTGGCTATTTGTCTGCTGTTTAAACAGTTTTAATTATGTGTTGTGAAATTACACTTTGGATGCAATTTCCTCTTATAAGACAGAAGGAAATGTGGGAATATGTGCGTGGAAATAAGTTTTAGCTAGATGAGAGTCAGCCTTCAACGCACGGCCGTCTGATAAGGCGAAAGACGGGATTTTTGAACTCGTCGTCTTATCTGCTCTGTCATTGCAGTCTTGGCATTCTGTTTGAAGTGTGTAGAGCACAGTAATTGTTGCTGTCGATAGCCTTATATAGCCCTGGAGAAGGCTCTCATTGGCCGAGGCCTGTAATCACTGAAGCATGCAGGCACATTGCATCTGAGCCATGTTGTGAGTAGAAGGCGCTCAGGGATCAGGCCGCTATCATGAGCTCCACAGGCCACTGATGATAATCAAACATCTAATCTGCCGGGGGTCTCATTTATAGCCAAGTACGATTTTAGTTTTCACATAGTTTCTGTGTGTAAATCTCTGTTGCCTCAATGTCTCTAGAGGAAAGACTTCCTTCCATGATTAAAGTCCCTAAACCTAATTTTCTACCCATTTTCAAGCCGTTTGGTTTGTTACAAATGCCAGACATTTATTTATGATACAGGATATTTGGTTAAATAAAACTTGTACCATCCCATCTCATCTTCAGCCTCTTACCCGGGGTCGGGTCTCGGGGGCAGCAGCTTTAGCAGGGGACCCCAAACTTCCCTTTCCCGGGCCACATTAACCAGCTCTAACTGGGGGATCCCGAGGCGTTCCCAGGCCAGTGTGGAGATCTAATCTCTCCACCTGGTCCTGGGTCTTCCCCGAGGCCTCCTCCCAGCTGGACGTGCCTGGAACACCTCCCTAGGGAGGCGCCCAGGGGGCATCCTTACTTGATGCCCGAACCCTTAACTGGCTCATATCTCTAAGGGAGACTCCAGCCCCCCTCCTGAGAAAACACATTTCAGACGCTTGTACCCGCGACCTGGTTCTTTGGGTCCTGACCCAGCTTTCATGACCACAGGTGAGGGTAGGAACCAAGATTGACTGGTAGATCCAGAGCTTTGCCTTCCGGCTCAGCTTTCAAGTTTTTTATACTCTTATCCACATGGGATGTGCTTCCTTTATGCAAATTTATGTTTATTAATATTGCAACAATCCAAAACAATGACTAATAATGTCCAGATGATTCTCCAGAATAACCTCAAAGGTACTGCATGCTCAAAAGACATCCTGACAGGAAATATTGTCCTGAATGCAACATAACTTAGTAATACTACCACGATGTAGTGTCCAACTTTAGGACCTCACTACATACTATATAGAAAGTGAAATAGTAGCGCTTTTATTTTGGAATAACGGTTATGTATCTTCCTGTCAGAGATTTAGATAACGATTACTTCAGCAACACATAAACCAAACTGAACTTGGACACAGTTGTATATGGGCTTAAACGCCTACAGCTATAATAGGGTCCTTATCACAAGTCAATCCAGGCCCTCTCCATGTTAGTCCTCTTCCTCTGTGCTTCACTGTGCTTCCTCTTTAGTGCAATATCGCCCTACAGCGAGCGGCGTGATTGGGAGGTGAGCAATTGGCGGTCGTCAAAGCACCAGATAAAACGATTTTAATTAAGATGTTTGTGTACAGTTTCGATTAAGCAGGTCTGGTTAATTAAAGTCTGGGTTATTTTAAGCGGCTAATTAAAACTAACTTCAACAGAGGCGGGATATATTTGCCGACTGATAAGAATTGCCAATACCTTTACTTGCAAAGTTTGTTGTTACTTCATTATAATGACATTTAGAGGTTCAGATGGTAATCCCAACACGAGACGATAACCCTCTACTGCCATGTGCTATCCTGCTCTTAAGGTTAGGTTGTTCTTGTTTCTAGTCCTCAGTTATAATTTCCTGTTTTATTTTGAAATAGTCACCTTGTCTCCTGTTTGTGTCTCCAGTCCGGACACTGTTTTAGTGAGAAACCTGACTGCAACTGTCAAAGCCAGGAGTGTGACACCTCACCCCGTCCCAAGTGGAAACCACACCATTGACAGTGTGTATCATACACCTGTATTATAGCTACTGAGGCATTAACATACAGATGTCTCCCCTACAATTAAAGAAATTAAATAAATGTGTTATTTTCCCCTTTAATTGGGTTCAATTGTCCCTATTCTTCCCTTTGTTTCAGTTCATTTATCGTCTTTAAGGGCCCTCCGAGGAGAAAACACGTCTTTAAGCTCCTTTATCGGTTTGTTTTTTCAGCAAAAAGTAAAATAAATAAATAAAAATATGTGAATTAAAAAAAAAAAATACACACAACAACAACATATCATCACAGCATCATAAAAAAGCATATCTCAGTACCATTAAACATGTATTAACTATTGTTTGAGTGGCTTTTTCTTTATTTACTGAACCAGAATGCTACTGCTAATCAAGCTAACGGTTCAGCTAACGGTTCAGCTAACGGTTCAGCTAACGGTTCGGCTAACGGTTCGGCTAACGGTTTAGCTAACGATGCGGCTAACTCACCAGAGTAGTTCAGAGAAGTTCGGGGAAAACGCTCCGGAACAGTCGCTCCCGTGGTCGGTTTCACTTCCACCGGGTAAGTATCCCTTCACACTAAATTTCTAACGTTAGTTGGATCAAAACTTCACGGTATATCACGAGATTTGGGCCCCAAACGTGGACGCTTTGCTCCGCGGCTGCCGTAGATTTCTCACCTTCTCACACCGGTGAGCAGCAGGTGATGCGTTCAGGTAGGCTCGGACATTTCACTACCACACGAGAAACAACTAGGATGCATTCAAATGGTTCAAACAGGGTCACATACACAGTTAATGTTCATAATTACAGATTAACCCATTACCTACATTACATTATTTCAGGATTTGTTCATTGATTCATTTATTAATTTGGTGATTTATGCAGGTTTTGATCACGCAATGTGACCGCAATTACACATGGTGACCACTGACATTTAAGGGCGCACTCACACTGTTCGTCCGTCCCGTGCCCCGTGCTTTAGGGTCCTTGTCCCCCCCTCCAGGCCCGTTTGTACTCACACTACCTGGGCCTCGGAGAATGCTTCTTGCTGCCTATACGTCATCACGCCGCAACACGTCACACGCATTGATGACGTCATGGCGATGCGTGGCTTTGTTTCCAAATCTTTCCGTAGACCTCAGAGTTTTTGTGCGTCTTGTCGACTGTTTTTTAATCTTTTCATCGACCAAATCTGCAGTAAACACTCCACCTCCGCATCACACCAACGTGAACCTTTCGCCGCCATTGTTTGAAATGTCCGCGCATGGTCCCTCCTTCTTTTTTCTACGTCCCAACAGGCGCACAGGAAATGACCTCAGAACCGCCGTAGGCCTCGTGCTCGTACACATGCTTTACAAAAGCCCACCTCTCCCAAACGGGCCCTGGCCGGCAAGCGTGCCGCTCCTAGGCGCAGTACAGTTGCACTCACACTGGTCAAAGGATGACTTTAGCCGTGGAACGTGCTTGGACACGGTACGGATGGACAGTGTGAGTGCGCCCTAAACTGCTCTTGCTTCTAAACTTTGTGTGGACGGTGATGTGGTGGTTAGCACTGTCGCCTCAAAGCAAGAGGGTTACTGGTTTGAATCCCGGCTGGGGCCCTTCTGTGTGGAGTTTGCATGTTCTCCCCGTGTCTGAGTGGGTTTTCTCCGGGTTCTCCGGTTTCTTCCCACAGTCCAAAGACGTGCACTCTAAAATTGCCCGTAGGTGTTAATGTGTGCTCACAGATGCTTTGAAACCGCGACACACATCCTCACACTTGTGCTCTGTTCCCAGGGTCAGAGGACGGAGGTGAAACATCACAAAAATGAATTTCAATACACTTAGCAGTACTCGCAGTTTGCAAAAACATTTACAAAGCCCATCCACCTGTAGTGCCCTCATAGCAGCCAAATCATGTGTTCAAGTGCCCTCTAGGAGCCAAACGGCGGGCTACAGTGCCCTCTGCAGCGGCGAGGATGCCCTATACATGCCCTTTTTTCCCTGTTTTCAGTCCCTGCCCTTCAAAAAGTATGTGAGGCTACAAGCCTACCTATCATAGAAGTTACAGCTTCTCTGATGCCATTCAACTCTGGATTAACACCCCAGTAAAAAGATAAGCAGGGAGCAAAACAGCAAAACATCAGGCTGTCATGAATAAACCAGAGCCAATAAAAAAAAAAAAAAGCAGGCTGGAATTCAGCTTTGGTAGCGCACATCCATAAAACATACCCTGCTGAGGCACGGGCTTTATCAAATCTTCATTTTCTGTCCTCCAGTTAACGGCGACCCGACACACTCATTTGAGTCAAATGGGAAGAAGAAGCAGCAGTATTAAAACAAATGGCCATTCCTAGAAGAGCAGCCGGGGTCTTCCTTCTTCAGGCCCAGGCTGTCCTATTTCATCTCCACCACTGCGTCTTGTTCATGGCAATGACGTATGCAGCGCACATTAGACAGCCTGGCTTTCACTGTTAGCCCTCCACTTTCTACTAAAAGTGCTGGTGCATTGGGGGCGGCAGTAGCTCAGTCCATAGGTGACTTGGCTGGGAACCGTAGGGTCTGTATGGTGCATGGACTGGTGGCTGGAGAGGTGCCAGTTCATCTACTGCTGAGGTGCTGTGAGCCAGGCACCGAACCCCCAACTGCTCAGGGTGCTGGTCACTGGCAGCCCCCTCGCTCTAACATCTCTCCTTAATTGCATATATAGGTCCTGTCTGTGCATGTGTGTGTATTTCAGGCCTGTGTGTGTAACATGATTAATAATAAGAGTGAAAAAATTCAAAAATAAATTAAATATAATATAAATAAAGTAATTCTTCTTCTTCTTCTTCATTATCACTGAGAAAAATGGAAGAAGGGAAACAAGTTCTTCTGCCGGCGGAGTAGCGGGGGGGGGGCACCTGAAGGTACACGGTAACTCAACGGCGTGTGTGTTCACAGTCTAGCCTTAGCATACGAAGTGACAGGAGAAAAATAGAAGTGTTTCGTCCACGACAGCTTCCATCAATCAGGCGTGAGCCATGGAAGGGCAGACACCGGCAGGATCCGCGCTGAGCCACGCTTGACATTCCCGGGATCTGACTGAGCCGCGCTCTCCGGGGAGTGGAGCTCGTTCCAACCGCGGCACACGTCTCCTTTAACGATTTAAAGGATAGAACGAGACTAATGCCTGGAATTCTCCCAATTCACGACTCCAAGTGGGAGATGACATCCCTCACGTGAGAGATATGAGTGTGTCAATGTGTGTGCACACGTTTAACCCACGTTTATTCACAGTTGGGCTTAATGTTAGTGGAAAAAGGTAAACCATGTTGGATAAATACATGCTATATAATGATAACACTACATTTTATTCATAGGCGCCTGTCTAAGCACTCAAGGACACCGTGCATTTGTTAAAAACAGTGCAACACAAACAATAATAAAAATGTGGAGTAAACAAAATGATCAGATCAGGTTAAAATAACAACAACACAGTGCAAATGTGATCGAAGGGAAAAGGCAGCTTTGAACAGATGGGTTTTCAGTATATAAGCGTTTGGTCAGATGTGTGCTACAGCCAGGGCACCATTAGCTTAGCTTAGCTTAGCATAAAGACCGGCACCAAAGGGAAACAGCTAGCCTGGATCTGTCCAATGCTCCAAAATACATCTACCAATACTTTTAAAGTTGTATTTGTATTTTCTCAAAGCAAGTTCAGTCAAAAGCAACTGGACTTGGTTATTTGTCTAGGAGACGTTTCACCTCTCATCCAAGAGGCTTCATCAGTTCATGTACGCATCTGACCAGGCTAGGACTGGACCAGGACCAGGGCCAGGACCAGGCTGGGACTGGTCCAACTAACTGGTGTGGAGATCCAGGTATTTAACCTCTCACAAGGCCGATGACGTCACTGGAACCCCTTGTGCTCCAAGTGCCAACGACCAGGAGATTCAACAATCTAACAACTGTTCACAAATGTCCTCCTGTGACTCCAACCACTGTCGTTAAGACTCAATAGAGCACTAACAAAGTCCAAACCAACTTCCCACCAACAACTGCCACTCTAAGGACGGTCGTTGGCACTTGGAGCACAAAGGGTTCCAGTGACATCATCGGCCTTGTGAGAGGTTATATACCTGGATCTCCACACCAGTTAGTTGGACCAGTCCCAGCCTGGTCCTGGTCCTGGTCCTGGTCCAGTCCCAGCCTGGTCAGATGCGTACATGAACTGATGAAGCCTCTTGGATGAGAGGTGAAACGTCTTCCTAGACAAATAACCAAGTCCAGTTGCTTTTGAATGAAATTGCTTTGGGGATAATGATGACCTGGACACATGAGAACGTTCACAGGCTCCATAAGATTTGAGATACCTTGTTTCTAGCGGCCTCTGTGGTGGTGAGATGTAACTGCAGGTGAGCCTGTTCTTTTTTTACCTTGTGAGTATATATTCATGTATGGATTTTTTCTTTTACATGCATCGTAAGGTGACATTTCCCCATGTATCAGTTTCCTATGAAAGATGTTCTTCCCTCCTCTTTTAGGAAGAGTCAAATCCTCTTTTCACTCACTGGGAGCTCTGCTGACAAACTGTCCTCACCTTATCTGACATCAGCAGGGTGAATAGGTGCTGCCTCGGTGGACTCACCTGTCGCAGGCTGTGCTCGAGGTGTTTATGAAGCAGAGGTAGACGTCTCTCTATCAGGAGCTGCTGTAGCGGGTAAACAGGGGGCTGGTGGTATCATTGTGTACCTGCAGAGACAAACATGCATGCACATATAGTTATATACCCACTGTGTGTGTTAATAAACAAACCAACTTGACTCGTTTAATTCTTTCTAATTCCTTGTATGATTACGCCATTCTTACATTTTTTTATTAGTATTCTATGTTCTATGATTTATTTTAGCTTATCCTGTTATATTGTTTTATATATTGGGTCTATTTTATACATGTTACTGTTTTTACTCCCTCCATTTTTAGCTCCTATATCTTTTTATCTTATTTTACATTTTTAGCCCCTCTGTTTTCCGGTGTTTCCTCCTGGGGGCCGACCACAAGGGGGGTTGTTTTTGGTCCACTGATGCAGGTGTTGTCCTGTTGACGGCTCTGGCCCGGGTGTCTAGAGAGCTCTACACCGTGGTGTGGAGCCTCCTGTCTGCCTGGGCTGGTGGGGAGGTCTCTGTGGCGGCGCCCCCTGCAGCCATGAACCGTGATTCCTCTCAGTGTGCGCGGCCCCCAAAGGTGGATTCTTCCTCACCTCAGATCTCTGTGCCCAGCCATGTCTCCTCAGCAACAGCTGGTGTATGTGTGTGAGTGTGTCTGTGTGTGTGTGTGAGTGTGTCTGTGTATGTGTGTGAGTGTGTCTGTGTATGTGTGTATCTCTGTGTGTATATGTGTGGGGATGGAAGGTTTGGGTTTTCCTGGTGCTTCTTTGTTGTTCTTGTTTTGTTTTGTTCTGCTTTTGAAATATTTTATATCCTTCTCCTAACTTTTGCCTATCCACAACTTTATCCTGGAGCTCTTTTGAAAGCATCTCTCCAACCATGACCATGCACTACTAGGAGGGGAATCATCAGGGAACAGCTGATCTTATACTGAAGTAAAAATAAAAAGCACCACAGTTGATGTCAGGTGGAGCCAAATTAACCTGGTGTGTGATCTGGAAGGTGAAGGTTTTTATGTTTTATCATTTCAGGCTGTAAAACAAAAAAATTAGTGTTTCAAAAGGGTATCAGAACTTTCTATAGGTGCTGTTTATGTTATGTTTGGTCTGAAATTGCTCCACAGAACCCTTCATATATCATGAGACTGGATAAAGTACTGAGTGTTTTTGTGAACGTGTGCCTTAACACACACAGCCTCTGGGGAAGAGCCTCTTCAACAGTAACTAAGGCAAAACCAGATAGCGTTCTAGAGAAAGGAAGAAAGATACCTTTAAGGTTTCGCATTTTCATCAACCCTGATGATTTTAGTGTTTAAACGGCCCTTTCACATGCAATGGAAACACTGTATGTGGCTGTGATTGCTCAGCACAATAATGCCTATTAGCTGGGGGAATGGTTAGCTCGGGCCCTGCTGCAGTAAAACTACATAAGCCATTTGCTATGGCAGCACAGCACTGAGGATGGATTCAGTAACTGCTCATTCGGTATCCAGGGGCTAAAGGAAAACCTGATAAATGAGCTCTCAGTGCACATGTATAATACATAGATTGTTTAGCAAAGCATGTATTCCCATTATCCCCCTCCATACAACATGTATGTCCACGGCGCCCTGGATGCAGAATAATAAACCCCTCTTATGTGAACATTGCATCACTATTGCAATACTTACAGTCGGGGAGGAAGTCATATGGTGTAAAATGATTGAGAAATTGGTCCAGAATTACATCACTCTATTCTTGTTCGTGGTTGGAAACAGCAAATAATTTCCACCAGCAGAATAGCACAAACCACCACCACCCAACCACCCAGAGCGCTCTTTCCAACCCAATTACCGCGGGAGCACGTGGCAGCGCCGACATGTGAAAGCAGAGGCTTCAGGAGGGCAGTGGCTTTACAGTGGACTGCTGGATTAGAGCGCTGGGTTTCATCTTCAGCACAGGGTCCACTATCAGCCCGGCCCGGAGAGCTGTTGACTGACGAGTGCTTCTGTTTCTGTGTGTGTGTGTGTGTGTGTGTGTGCCAGAAAACACCATCGATCCCCCAAATGCAACACTACCCGCCTGCACACTTCAAGAGCACCTTGCAGAATGTCAATTCCAGAACTCTTGTCTTTTTCAATGAATTCACAAGTCTGTAACCCCGGCTGCCTCAAATTGGATCAGAATCAGTGGAGGTTTTATTCCTTCTGGCAGTGCCTGGAGCCCAGGATTTCACCGCAACAACTGTCAGTCACGGGGAGGAACAGAGGTGCACATTTAGATGGGGGGGGGTTTGTTCCTGCTTTTAACTCTGCAAGTCTCTCTTCCCAGCGCAAGACACTTTTGAAGTCGATTACCAGCCCAGCCCCGCCGTGACTCGCAGAGTGAGCACGCTCGCCAGTGTGTTATCAGTATTTGCATTGTCTCATCCCTCTTACAACTATTACTGTCTGCCTCGCCACGCTGTACATCTGGCGGCGGCGTCGCCTCGAAAGACACGCTAATATCTCACTGCCGAGAGGGTGATTATATTTGTTATGGATCTCTCTGACATCAAGACGGATCTGCGGTTCGTGTGAAAATGAGGAGCTTCTGCAAAGGAAATTAAAAAATATATAAATCGGATTGTAACCTAAACGCACACGCACGCAATAATAACGTTCGGTCTCAACAGACTCATGCCGAGCACACACAGCTCACAAGTTACCGAGCTGTGATGTAGTTACTCCATTTCATCCGCGGCAGCACCAGACTCTGTGCCGAGCCCCGAGGAGCAGGCCGCATCTTTCCCTTCACCTGGGCAGCAGTGTGTTATTTTTCACATTGCAGGTGACATTTGAAAAGCCATCTCCCTCAGAGTTCCAAGTTCACCTATCAGGAGCTATCCTTACCGAGACAGATTAGGTGACAATTTCAAAAATGTCATCCTGTCTTTCAATAACACTTGTACACATGTGGGACTTACGGGACTTACGGGTGAACGAGGAAGGCATACTGAGCGGAGTCAACGGAGGGATGAATGTGATGTGACCGCAGCGCGATGGTACAGGGAGTATGGAAGGCATACAGACAAGTCCCTTTGTCATAGTAGTAAAGGTTCCAGACATAATATAAATACATTAATAATGGGTTCATTTTTAATAACTATAAGCAGTGACATGCAGTAAATCACCTCTCTGTGATTTCATCTCATCTCATCTTCAGCCTCTTATCCGGGGTCGGGTTGCAGGGGCAGCAGCTTTAGCAGGGGACCCCAAACTTCCCTTTCCCGGGCCACATTAACCAGCTCTAACTGGGGGATCCTGAGGCGTTCCCAGGCCAGTGTGGAGATCTAATCTCTCCACCTGGTCCTGGGTCTTCCCCGAGGCCTCCTCCCAGCTGGACGTGCCTGGAACACCTCCCTAGGGAGGCGCCCAGGGTTCATCCTTACTAGATGTTGCGATATATATTTATATTTATTTTTGTGTATTACTTAAGGAGTTTAGACTTTATGATGAAGTGTAGCAGCTCCGGTCGAAATATGACAATAATCAGAACTTCTCATGTCCATTTATTGTAAATGCAAGCTGAAAAAAGTGTTGCACTCACACTTCGATCCTGTGTTCTACAACCTTGATGTCAAAAAGCAGAACTCTTCTGTGCCTCTTTACGTAAATATGTTTCCACTACATGAAAATGGAGATTGCACAACGGAAATGAGCACAGTTGCATTTGGTGCCTTTGCATTAGGGTCGAATACCCGGAATGAGGCGGGTCTCCCTCGCTGAGACGGCCCCAATTTGGACGTTAGGCGCTTGAGCGTCCGTTTTTCTGCCCTGAGAGAAGCCCGGTTGCTGATTGGATGTAGCTCTCAGCAGGATGTGATGTGTGGTAGAACAGACAACAACTGCCAGTGACCACAATAACACGGCGAAGTAGAGTCGACACTTTTATCCAGTGGTGAAGAAGAACTCAGCGCAGAAAATTATCCGTGCACGAACACGTACAGCTTTGCACGGGCTTGTTAAAATGAGTGTTGCAGCGGCCGGGTTGGATTCTGACCTGTGGTTCTTTGCTGCATGCTCCCTCTCTCTCTCTCGCTCCCATTTTCACACACACATCTGAGCTATTGCTGAATAGAGATACACTATATACAGTACATACTCTAAGCCTGTCTGTCAACACACACTTTTACAGCGCCTGGTATCTTTAAGATGGAGTCTTTTCTTTCATGTTACTTGTACATAAGTTGACGTTGTGAATCATACGTCACCTTAAATCAAACTGCAACTATTCTGTAACACCAGAAAGGTAAGAATAGTTTTAATCCCCTTTCTGAAAGAAGAAACACTTCATTGGGTTTAATCTGGCTTTCAATCATGACGCAGTGCCTACCCTGAGCTCACAGCAGTGTTAGTGATCTGTCTCAATACCTTAACAGCTAAATTCTCGACCTGCTTACGGGCTACAGATGAAACTGAGCTGTCAGGTAGCTCTGTTACAATACGTTGTTGGGTAACATGTTCAGTATTGCACACGGTCCCTTACAGATCAAACACATGGGGAATGGATGCACTGCAGCAGGTAGGCGGGGCGCAGCAGTTGTTACCTGCTACAGAGTCTGTAGTGTGTGATTGCTGCCAGCTTCACCGTGTGCACGTTGAGCTTTGCCACATCATAACGCAGTTGGTCCTGCAGGTTCGTAAGCGTAGGCTGTATTTGCTGGTACTGAATTCATTAACCGGATCATTTTTAACAACAGAATCATGGAGACACATTGATTCGATTGATTTATTTTAATGTGAAATGTTAAAACACCCACCAGGTTGCTCTGAGGCCTCACACTGCCCTCCGGTGCAGTGAGGTATTTGTCTTAATCGTTTTTTAAGCAGACACAGTTCTGGTTTTTGCCGGTCGTGGTCTGCAGCCAAACTACACCGTCGCCCAGCAGAAAAGATGCATTCACTCCTTTATTGTCATTTATCAGCACTCACATGCATTACACACGAAATACGTGCATCTGTACATGAGGAGCAGAAACGGGAGAATGCAAATGCTGCACAGAAAGACCCTGCTAACCGCTGGGCCACTGTGCATCAGGCCCGTCGTTGTGGAGACAGATGACAGCTGTGTCCCATTTCAGGGGCGAAGGTGGGACCTTCGGAGAACCTGGAGGCCGGACTGAATCACTCAGTCTGTCTCCTCACCCTGAACGAAACCGTCCGTCCTCAAAGAGACCAAAGCTAATTATGCATTCAGCTGATCCCATTAGCAAGTAGAGACTATTTTTAAATGTATCAGTAGGAATAACTTGTGTTGAACTGTTATTAACAGTCTAGATAACTGGCAAATAGTGTATCAGGTTAATGTTAAATGCATCCATCTATTTGTCTGCAGATAACTTTGATTTACAGCATGTCCTCGTTGCTATGAAGAGTATTTGGTAACACTACATAATACGCAGTGTTGGGAAAGTTCATGGGTCTGGGTGACTTGGCTGGGAACCGGAGGGTTGCTAGTTCGAGTCCCTGTGTGGACCAGGAGATGAACTGGCACCTCTCCAGCCACCAGTCCATCTCCTGGGCACTGCTGAGGTGCTGTTGAGCAAGCACAAGCACCCCCAACTGCTCGGGGTGCTGGTCACTCTAACATCTCTCCATTAATTGCATGTATATAGGTCCTGTTTGTGTGTGTGTGTGTGTGTGTGTGTGTGTGTGTGTGTGTGTGTGTGTGTGTGTGTGTGTGTAACATGAATAACAATAATAGAGTGAAAAAATCGAATTTCCCTGTTGCAGGACTAATAAAGTAATTCTGCTTCTTCTTCTTCTAATACTGCCAAACATAAGCTGCCTACTGAGCCTTTAAGGTCTACATACATCGCAGACATTTGATTCAGGACACACCTTTCATCACGAGCTGATGTAAACCATAAAACCCTAAGTGGAGAATATAAAGAAGGGCTTTAAAATAATACAGACGTAGCAGCCTAATCCCTTCAAGCAGGTTAATCCCAACAGTGTGATTGTCAAAAGGGTAATCTAAACATGACACATGAGTCTGCACCACCGTGACAAAACAAAGCTGCTTCCTGTAAAGATGTACTGTACTGTATGATCGCATAATTAGCAGCACTGTTTACATAGCGTGGGCAAGCGGGGTGTGACACGACTGCAGCAGAGACACTTTCCCGGGCTCCGCGCTGTCACCTCTCCACGCGCCTGACCTCTGCATCTCCATTGTTCTCGGCCACATCTGCTGCTGAGAGGTGAATTGTATTCTCGTAGGCGTTCTCCGGGGAACACAAAGAGAACTGGATCACATACATGTGCGCCTGTTTAAGTGACTGGCGCGCCTTCATGCATACGCCCTTTGAAACACGCCAATGCTGCTCCCCCCTGTTCGCTTTATGGATTGCAATTTGAGATATTGTTTTGTGTGTTTAAGCTTGACCTTCGCAGCAGCAGATGAGCGGATTGAATTTGGAAATTGTATTATTTTGCACATCTCGGCCTGTGAACACAAAGATAAGACGTTCTGATTTGTTCTAGGGGGCAGACTCCGGGCAAACACACCATCCAATTGTCAGTAAAAAAAAGGTCATCTCAGCGTAATCTTCCAGCTCAAGCCATCCAGTCCACTCCTCTAATACACTAATATCTCACAGATATGCATCATCACACCGAAGCCTCTATAACACGTGTTTAAAGAAATCCCTTCCTGATGACTAAATGGCTCTTTAGAGTAATTGCTCCCATTTCGTACAGGTTTCATATATGTACTTAGTCAACAGCACACTTTCCTTTGAGTAATGGCAACATTTATACGGCTGGGCTTGTGAGCCCCACTTGTCAGCCACTGCACCGCAGCACGCAAAGAAATTAAGGACAGTGTTCTCCTCGCCAGACGTTACCATAGTGCCGACATCACAGCTCCAACGGCTGGGAGCTACTCCGAGGCAGGGAAGCATGGATGACGCTTTGTAGCAGCAGTGAGGGGCAGTAGCTCAAGTCCCTGTGTGGACCATGT
This sequence comes from Echiichthys vipera, assembly GCF_963691815.1. NCBI lineage: Eukaryota > Metazoa > Chordata > Actinopteri > Perciformes > Trachinidae > Echiichthys > Echiichthys vipera. The sequence continues at coordinate 32,755,338 of NC_139829.1, read as the reverse complement.
ATGGAGCGTGGACTGGTGGCTGGAGAGGTGCCAGTTCATCTCCTGGGTACAGCAGAGGTGCTGTTGAGCAAGGCACCGAACTCCCAACTGCTCTGGGCGGCGGTCACTGGCAGCCCCCTCGCTCTAACATCCCTCCATTAGTTGCATGTATATAGGTCCTGTCTGTGCATGTGTGCGTGTGCGTGTGCGTGTGTGTGTGCGTGTGTGTGTGTGTGTGTGTGTGTAACATGATTAATAATAAGAGTGAAAAAATTCAATTTCCCTGTTGAGGGTTAAATAAAGTACTTCTTCTTCTTCTTCTTCCTGAACAATGAAGTTTAACATTCAAAGTGGAGGTGACACCACCCTCTGATATAATGGTCATAGCTAAAAACACCCAATAACACTTCCCGCGTTGATGAGACCACCGTGAAGAGGTGGAACTGTCGTAAAATGCACATTTGACACATGAAAGATGATTGATATAAATGGTATGGTGCAGATTTTTACAATATGTGCAATCAAGGGTGAAACTTGGCTGGAGAAGTAGTGGGGGGGGGGGGGGGGGGGGGTCTAGGGGTTATGTGGAATACAACATTTACTCAAGTACTGAAGGCCTCTTAAAGTCCCCTACACTCACACATATGATTTTATTCTTTCTCCTGTTGGATGTTTGAGCTTCACTGTGCAGAAGTATGTGCAGAATGACGTATGTGCAGAATGACGTATGTGCAGAATGACGTATGTGCAGAATGACGTATGTGCAGAATGACGTATGTGCAGAATGAAGTATGTGCAGGAGGCTATCATACACATGTATATGTACAGTATGTATTTATTATGCATGTATGCAAGTATAAATAAGTATTTACAGAATATATGTTATTTTTAAATGTTTTGTTATTGTACTTATTGTGCACCACAATCTCATCTCATCTCATCTTCAGCCTCTTATCCGGGGTCGGGTCGCGGGGGTAGCAGCTTTAGCAGGGGACCCCAAACTTCCCTTTCCTGGGCCACATTAACCAGCTCTAACTGGGGGATCCTGAGGCGTTCCCAGGCCAGTGTGGAGATCTAATCTCTCCACCTGGTCCTGGGTCTTCCCCGAGGCCTCCTCCCAGCTGGACGTGCCTGGAACACCTCCCTAGGGAGGCGTCCAGGGTTCATCCTTACCAGATGATCCTGAACCACCTCAACTGGCTCCTTTCAACGCAAAGGAGCAGCGGCTCTACTCCGAGTTCCTCACGGATGCTGAACTTCTCCCCCTCTCTCTAAGGGAGACTCCAGACCCCCTCCTGAGGAAACACATTTCAGACGCTTGTACCCGAGACCTGGTTCTTTCGGTCATGATGTGCACCACAATGCTAAGGAAGTATTAAATGATATTTACATTAGTGGAATCTCACTAATTGCTTTGCAAATTAATATTTTACATTACTTAGAAACTGAAATAGGCTTTAATGATGATACCAAAGGCAGTAAATCATAGTGAAATTAGCTACGGCTAAACTACCTTAAATATAATGCTTACAAATGCATCAGTAATGACACAATAATAAGACATGTTATATAAGACTTACAAGAGACATACTCCCGCACAATGAGTATTTGGTGATACTTAAATGAAAGTAGCAATACCCTGAATCTAGGGTTGTTATATTACAGGTACAGTCTGTAAAATAGTTCCTCCATCACTGGAGTGGAGTGGAGAATGAGACATTTTAGCCAAAAGCTTGGCTTAATTAACGTCTGTGAAAGCTGTCCTGCATTTCAAAGTCTACACTTCCAACAGGGGGATGTCTCACCTATCTACCTCCGAGATGAATCAAGAGCCAAAGGAAAGTGTAGCACATCAAAAGTGCTTCAGCACGGGTGTGCATTTCCTTTTGATGGGACACGGTGTAACTCAAAGAGAATGACTTTACAGAACATAAGGAATTCCTTTTTTCCGTATCGACTCCTCTCTTGCGTTTGCATCCCCCCTTCATGTATGATGCATGGCGGAGGTTGTAGAATATTTATCTTCTACTTCTATCGTCCTTCATCGACCCAAACCATTAAGGGAACAAGGTTGAAGGCAGTCACAGCACATCTTACGAGAGTTTCAGGAAAAAGCAGAAAAATTCAGAATGTGTTTAAGTCACTGCTATCCAGCAATGCATACACTCCTCATACTTATTTATCTTCTTGCCTTGGTCCAAACTGTCCATGGCTCTTACCATCTGCTAACAGCCCCTCCTACATTCAAGCGTACCATCTGCAGTGGAAACTAAAATAGATCAAGTGTTCATACGGGTTACATACAGTTCTAAGGGTTCAGCGAATATTGTTTACATTAAACCGTATCAATAACACACACATTGGTATAGTTAAACAGTCCAATACTGATGTTGCTATGCCAATGCCCAGGCAGTTACATAACCAGTCAGCCTGTGAATATTTGTCATTTGTCCAGGTCGTCGTTATCCTCAAAGCAAAGTCAAAAAGCAACTGGACTTGGTTATTTGTCAGGAAGACGTTTCACCTCTCATCCAAGAGGCTTCATCAGTTCATGTACGCATCTGACCAGGCTGGGACTGGACCAGGACCAGGAGCAGGACCAGACTGGGACTGGACCAGGACAAGGACCAGGACCAGGACCAGGCTGGGACTGGACCAACCAACTGGTGTGGATGATGTCACTGGAACCCTTTGTGCTCCAAGTGCCAACGAGTGACAGTCGGTGGTGTGAAGTAGGTCTGGACTTGGTTAGTGCTCTATTGAGTCTGAACGACAGTCATTGGAGTCACAGGAGGACATTTGTGAACAGTTGTTCTCTGAGGATGGATTGTTGAATGAAGGGATGAAAGGGCAGCATTCTAAACTGGAGATAAGTGGTTCTGTCTCAGACCTCCTCCTCTGTTTAGCGATGGTTTCTCTACTAGTAGTAGTCTAAACCAACTTCCCACCAACGACTGTCACTCTAACGACGGTCGTTGGCACTTGGAGCACAAAGGGTTCCAGTGACTAAATCGGCCTTGTGAGAGGTTAAATACCTGGATCTCCACAACAGTTAGTTGGACCAGTCCCAGCCTGGTCCTGGTCCTGGTCCTGGTCCAGTCCCAGCCTGGTCAGGTGCGTACATGAACTGATGAAGCCTCTTGGATGAGAGGTGAAACGTCTTCCTAGACAAATAACCAAGTCCAGTTGCTTTTGACTGAAATGGCTTTTAGGACATTACCAGTCCCTTTGTTAGCATGCGACCTATCAGTTAGTTGAAAGAGTGACCAATAGCACTGAAGATAAATAAAAATGACAAAATATAGAGATATGAGGTTTCCGCCAAACAACAACGATATCAGACTTGGCATAGGTTTTACACTGGATGCCTTTCATGATGCAACCCTCCCAATTTATCTAGGCTTGGGATGGGCACTAAGGGCCCACTCACACTGTCCATCCGTACCGTGCCCAAACAGGTTGCACGGGTAAAGTTTAGTTCGTTTGACCAGTGTGAGTGCAACCGCGCCTATTTGCGGCATGCTTGCCGGCAAGGGAGCACAAGCACGAGGCCTACGGTGGTTCTGAGGTCATTTCCTGTGCGCCTGTTGGGACATAGAAAAAAGAAGGAGGGACCATGCACGGACATTTAAAACAATGGCGGCGAAAGGTTCACGTTGGTGTGATGCGGAGGTGGAGTGTTTACTGCAGATTTGGTCGATGAAAAGATTCAAAAACAGTCGACAAGACGCACAAAAACTCAGAGGACTACGGAAAGATCTGGAAACAAAGCCACGCATCGCCATGACGTCATCAATGCGTGTGACGTGTTACGGCGTGATGACGTATAGGCAGCAAGAAGCATTCGCCGAGGCCCAGGTAGTGTGAGTACAAACGGGCCTGGAGGGGGGGACAAGTACCCTAAAGCACGGGGCACGGGACGGACGCACAGTGGGAGTGCGCCCCTAGAATGCATTGGCTTGTGCATGGTTTATCAGTTAGTTAATTTAAAAAGGGACAGTGCAAATTAATACACAATACACATGGTAATTAATAAACACACATGGGAATGCGTAAATACATATGTTATATAAATGCCAGACTTAGACAAAAGGCTATTTTTCATCTGTAGTCCCCGGCCATGGTGTTATAAACTACATACAGTAAATATGCTGATATATTTAAGCATGAATGAAGTCAAATGCACAATGTGAACTCTGCAGAAAATGGTGATAATTGGGTTAACGTTTACCGTTTAAGGTAATTATACAGTTGCTGACATGATGAAAGATGAAAACACACTTCCTCTCTTAAGTATAAGTAAGACATGTATAATTAGAAGTAGGCCAATTCTGGAAAAACGGGATCATACATACATACAACATTTTTTATATCAAGAAGATCAAAACAGAAAACAATCTAATTTTTCATCTTTAGCAGCTCCCTTGTTATCTTGTCAGCCGACGTGCCATTAACATTAACTTGCACGCAGGGAAATAAGACGGAGCAAACAATGAACGTGTGAAAATATGAAATTGTCTCAGGGTCTTTTTTTCCTGGCAGCTGCTGGGGAGCAGGGAAGACAGAACCTCTATCACCAGCCTCTGGATAGACACTTTTACACGATTGTTTCCCTCGCAATTTATCCAGATTCAGTCAGCCTGAGCCTTATGGAAGCTTTATCCTTGCAGAATGTATCCAGGGGATAAAATAAATAAAACTCCAACTGCGAAGTCACTTTAATCTCAAGTATGGAGACGGTTAAAAGCAACCTGGAGTGAATTATACCCAGAATGAATTACCTGATGTACCTGGTTAGAACTAGAAGTGGCGACGAGGTCTTAAAATGTCTGGAAAGGGTCTTAGAAAAAGGTCTTAGGGCGCACTCCCACTGCGCGTCCGTCCCGTGCGCCGTGCTTTAGGGTCCTTGTCCCTCCCTCCAGGCCCGTTTGTACTCACACTACCTGGGCCTCGGAGAATGCTTCTTGCTGCCTATACGTCATCACGCCGTAACACGTCACACGCATTGATGATGTCATGGCGATGCGTGGCTTTGTTTCCAAATCTTTCCGTAGACCTCGGAGTTTTTGTGCGTCTTGTCGACTGTTTTTGAATATTTTCATCGACCAAATCTGCAGTAAACACTCCACCTCCGCATCACTAACGTGAACCTTTCACCGCCATTGTTTTAAATGTCCGTGCATGGTCCCTCCTTCTTTTTTCTATGTCGCTCAAGTGACTCTCATGCAAATTAGGGGCGTTTTGTCGAGGGAGAACCGTCTCATTCCAGGTATTCAACCCTAACGGAAACGTACCTTAAGTGGCCGTACAGTATGTTGTCGCTGTGTAGGTGCCCTGTTTGATTACATTTCAGCTCAGCTCACAGCAGCCGGGCTCGGCACTCACCCTCAATACTGGACCAATTTTTCAAAAGGGGCATGTTCATCCAGCCGTGAGCAATACTTTTTGACAGCTTCCTGTTTGCAAACAAACAAATCCATGCCGTGTTGAAAGCAGCCGCAGTAATTTGAGAGTCACACGGGGAACGTGAGGTGAGTGCCGGTGGTTGAGTCTTAACGAGGGTCCCTGCTGCTCTCTGCACCAGCCTGATCTTCATACCCGTCTGTAAACCGATGTTTGGAGAATGATTTTTGTATGCCTTTCGCCAAATGCTGCAACATCTCCTGTCCTCCATATCGACATACGTCGGGGGATGAGCAGATTAATTAAATGTGAATGGCAGCAACATTATATTGAGCACAGAGTAAAGGCAAGCGGAGTGACCGTCGGAGTTGCTACAACAGCAATCAATGCAAACTAACGAGGGAGTATCCGTCATCTCGCTGCAAACGGAGGAGTGTGATGTGCAGCCGAATTAAGCAGCTGCTATAAGGCACTCTGGCGCACATTGAGGTTTAGTTGTGCATTGGTAATGAGCTAGTGGATTAACAGAGGTAAGATTCTCTGACACTTTCAGGTTACCTGTGGAAAAACGCCAATACGGATCACAAGAAGGTCAGCATAAGAAAAAATTAACGAGCAAACCTGCGTATGCGTCTTGCACCTACATGTTCATGCATGTTTCCACAAAGAACAACATGGATGTCTGTAAGACTCCAAAGGAATGGGAGTCCAAACGATGCTATTAAATTAGATTTTGTATCTGCCTCCTGGACTGGTTTGTATTACCGTGTCAACAGCTCGCCGAGTTTTCTCAGATCTGCTGCTCAGCGGGTCACAAAGTGTGAAATCTGTATTCTCACATTTCTGACAAAGCATCTGACGGCAAGAGTGCAAAAAGATTAGAGCTCTTGTATTATTATTTTTTTAGCTCAGTGCTTATGGATGTACAACTGCACACTTTGCATGCTCTCAGTCAATCAGTGTGATTGCATTGTTCCCTTTACGTGTTTACTTCAAAACGTCTTAACCTCAATAAACACCCAGCCAAACTCCTTCTCAAGAGCCAGGAGGTGAGGGTGCGTGCTCCTTTAATGAGGTCATGTCAGGATGACACATTAGTTGGGAGTAAAACTAGAAAATGAATACAAAAACTGTTTTTTTTTTCAGGAAATACCAATACAAATACAGTTTTAACAGTTAAGTTTTCACATTAAAGACATTCAGGGCAGAACAGTGATTATAACTTTTCACTCACACATCACTTAAACCGCTTTTCCAGCAGCAGCTCTAGCAGGGGACCCCAAACTTAATTGATAAAGTCTGCACCTCGTCTGTAATATAAATGGCCAATCTGCACAGGATTAAGAAATATGGCCACTGGTCCCTACCTGTAGGTCCTGACCACTGTTATCATCTATTCACATGGTAACGTTCGCCGTAAGAACCCCTTTTGCACCATGGACGTTACTTGTTTAGGTCTAGGCGACAAAACTACTTGGATAGGGTTAGGCAAAGTTTCTGCTTTGGGTTAAAATACTAAAGCATGTAATATAAGTAAGTATGAAAGTCCTGTGTATGTCTGAACCATTCACCACCCCCAACCTTCCTCCTTGCGTGGAATTTTTGGTCTTTTAATACTTGTACCCACTGTCACGCTACACCAATGGGATATCCAGCTTACCAAAGTATGGTAACAGCCTATAAAGGCAACTAGGAGGTAGAGTCTGGCCTTACTGCCTCATATGTATCGTAGTGATAAGCAACTGATAATGCTCATCAATGGTTCGACGGTCAAATCGGCTGCTTAGAAGTTGGTGGAAACCAAAACGGAGGAAAGATGATGTATTTTGGACTTTGGACTCCATGCTAATGTTGCTCCTTGTTTGCTGGATGTGTTAATGCTTCTGCTAACAAGTACCACAGCATCTTTACAAAGGTGATGATATGACAATGTTGTTGTAAAGGCTTTGATCCTTCCGATCAATCCATGCTACATGCAACTGCATTACATTAACAGACACATACACAAAAGGACCGCATGGCTTTTGCCACCACTAACCCTACACAAGTGAGAAAATACATATTATATTTATATTTACACTATGGAGGAAAATCCCTATGAAGTTAACTTAGAGGTAGGGAGGAATAAATCATTGTTGAATGCTGTAACAAATGCCCCCAAAGTCAATATTGCTGTTAGAATACAGCTTTTAAAACTGCACTACCACATCAATAATGATCATGATAATGATAAAAATAATGATAATGATGTCATCATCATTATGTAAGCAGTCGCAGCACTCGCAACATCCAAATCTCTGCAGCCTACCAAGCTTGTGGGCTCTGACAGATCAATGGCAATGCAAGTGTCTGTGAAATCCAACTATGGTTTTACCGTTACCCCGAGCGCACTGTGATAAAAGCGAGATGGATATGGATTTTGAGAAAGATTTTTGATCTCAAAGCCTTTTTATGTCTCATTGCATGTATGGTGTGCGGAAGACAAGTGGGTGTTTCAACTGCAGCCAGATGTGTCTGATCAGGGTAAATGTTGCTTGAAGTAGAACTCTACACTTTTAAGACTTTTATCGTAATCTTTCAGAAGCTTCAGGAAAGGAGTTTGGGCTTCTCACTCACACACTCATCTTCAACATCTTATCTGGGGTCGGGTTGCGGGGGCAGCAGCTTTAGCAGGGGACCCCAAACTTCCCTTTCCCGGGCCACATTAACCAGCTCTAACTGGGGGATCCCGAGGTGTTCCCAGGCCAGTGTGGAGATCTAATCTCTCCACCTGGTCCTGGGTCTTCCCCGAGGCCTCCTCCCAGCTGGACGTGCCTGGAACACCTCCCTAGGGAGGTGCCCAGGGTTCATCCTTACCAGATGATCCTGAACCACCTCAACTGGCTCCTTTCAACGCAAAGGAGCAGCGGCTCTACTCCGAGTTCCTCACGGATGCTGAACTTCTCCCCCTCTCTCTAAGGGAGACTCCAGCCCCCCTCCTGAGGAAACACATTTCGGCTGCTTGTACCCGTGACCTGGTTCTTTGGGTCCTGACCCAGCTCTCATGACCACAGGTGAGGGTAGGAACCAGGACTGAGGGTAGATCCAGAGCTTTGTCTTCCTCAGCTCTCTTTTCGTCACAACGGTGCGGTAGAGCGACTGCAGCACCGCCCCCGCTGCTCCGATTCTCTGGCCAAACTCACGCTCCATCCTCCCCTCACTCGTGAACATGATCCCGAGGTCCTTGAACTCCTACTCCTCACTTGAGGACATCGGTCCAACGGTGTGGTAACGGTGCTGTAACAAGGTTCTTGCAAACAAATGTTACCATATGTAATTCCTAGTAGTCCTGCTGCAAATCTCGATGTGTGTACGGCAGATTCAATTATCTTAGGATGGGCACTACATTATGGCATTTAAATTTAAAGAGCCACCATATGATCTGTTGATCATTCACATACAGTGAACAGTGACAATCACAAGCCTGAATCATCTTTACAGTTAATGATTTTGTAAACAGCTGATCCAGTAACAATGTAAATACACGAGAGCGTCACAGCCCACTGGCAATGTCTGCGTTTGAGTGTGCTCTCGTCGAACGCTCCATCATATTCGCTTTTTACTCAGGTGCTTTCACTGCAGAATATACACACAAGGTCCAAACACATACTCTAGAGTCCACTCACTGTTAAATTGCCTGTTTCCATTGTCAGTTTTACTTTTTAAGTGCAGCATCCAGAGAAAGGGGGAAATCACACGCTCGCTGTGCTATTTGCGGTGACGGGCTGCTCGTCCTTACAGTACTGCATCTAAAAACAATAGTTCGATTTTTAAAAACAAACAAAACAATTGTGTTAAGCTGCATCTCATCTCATCTTCAGCCTCTTATCTGGGGTCTGGTAGCGGGGGCAGCAGCAGCAGCTTTATCAGGGGGCCCCAAAAGTCCCTTTCCCGGGCCACATTAACCAGCTCTAACTGGGGGATCCTGAGGCGTTCCCAGGCCAGTGTGGAGATCTAATCTCTCCACCTGGTCCTGGGTCTTCCCCGAGGCCTCCTCCCAGCTGGACGTGCCTGGAACACCTCCCTAGGGAGGCGTCCAGGGTTCATCCTTACCAGATGATCCTGAACCACCTCAACTGGCTCCTTTCAACACAAAGGAGCAGCGGCTCTACTCTGAGTTCCTCACGGATGCTGAACTTCTCCCCCTCTCTCTAAGGGAGACTCCAGACCCCCTCCTGAGGAAACACATTTCGGCCGCTTGTACCCGCGACCTGGTTCTTTGGGTCCTGACCCAGCTTTCATGACCATAGCTGCATGGTGGATTATTTCTTTTGAGGAAGCACCACAACATTGAATACAGCATCTGACATTATTCACCTCATAAAATCGTTTTCTGGCATTTGTGTTAAAACAAAACAGTTGTTCATTTACACGTCGTGCACACACAGAGCAACATCAGTATTCATTGGGAGCCATGTTGTTTTTACACCTGACAAATCGAAATATGAGATTTACTCTTCTTACACTTCAAGCTCAATTGTATTCATGTCTAAGTAGAGCGATTAGTTACGCATCAAGTAAAACACAAGTGAAGAAATGCAGAGAATATATTGTTTATACATACAAAGCAACCGTGAGTGCCAAAGCAACGCAGACCCATGGCCAGACACAGAGAGAGACACATGCAGCTTATATCAATGAAAAAGAAAGAAAAAGGAGGGGAAACAACCTAATTTACAACACAAACCACCAACAGCATCAACAGCGGCCACAGTGCTGCTCTGTTTTGGTCTGCACCAGCTCCTGACAAAGATATCTGACTCCATCTTTAGCTGACGTAGCGGGGATCATTCGTGACAGGTGTAGCACCCTATCAGACGTTAAAGAGGACCTATCATGCTTTTCCATCTTTTCTGACCTATACATGTAGTTATAATGTTTTATAGTCATGTTAAATAAAACCAAAGTGTCAAATATTGAAGTACTAGCATTTAGACATGAGCCCTGCCGATCGTCTGGGTTGGCTGCGCTCAGCTCTGAACGCTAGGGTGTCGCTCGCTATTAGAGATTTCTTTGAATTTCCTGAATTTGTCTCCGTAGGAGAATCCTGACTCCCCTATTGGTCAAGCTGCTTCACACAGGCTCAAACTGTAAGCTGTAAGTTTGGCCACTTTTGTGTTTATTTTGGAAGTTAAGTTGTTAAAGCTAACATTAGCGTGTTGCGCAGCTAACGTGGCTAGCTTCCATATAGCCTGTGTTTTCAGTTGCTGATGTAACTGACTCGTATATGGTAAGGGGCGTAACATTTCCCGGTAAGCAGCATAAACCATTGACCAATCACAGCAGAGCAGACCAGCCGACCAATCAGAGCACACTGGGCTTTTTCGGGAGGAGGGGCAGAAGCTCGGACAGAGCCTGCAACACAGAGATGCACGGGTGCTGCAACAAAGGGCAATATGAGAAATATAATGTGTTTTTTAAAGATCAAAGCACGTAAACCTCCTGTAGGTGACCCGAAAAATACAAATACGACCCTGAAAACTTGCGTAATAGGGCCTCTTTAAGGTTTAGGATCCGGATATCCAGAGTGAAGGAGACGGGCTGATGTAAATAAAAGCTGAAATGTGCGGAAGATAAGAAAGCAAATGATGAAACTAATGAAAGGATACTCTGCTTGCGCTTTGTGGAAAAGCTTAGAAAAGCTAATTAAAACCGAATTAGGGCCTTCTGTGTGAGCGACAGGCCACAAGTCAGTGCTCTGAGCTGTATGTGAGGGCCGAATTGACTGTGGACTGGGGCACAGCTAAGGCCTTAGCTAAATGGAAGAAGGTGACAGTAAGGGACTGTGTGCAGAGTGCAACATGTAGCCACCAAGTAAAAACAATACCAGTGTCACTGTCATGGTTGGTCAAGACAGCGATGGAGTTGCTCCTCTTTTGGTTAAGGCAAGCTATGGAGCTCTAAGTAGCATATAGCTAAGCTGTCATGTAATAACTGGAGAGTAATCCAACATTACTGTCTGACATCGAATCATCATTAGTTGAATACTTCAACATTTTTATTCTTATTTGCTCCCTTAGGGCGCACTCCCACTGTGCGTCCGTCCCGTGCCCCGTGCTTTAGGGTACTTGTCCCCCCCTCCAGGCCTGTTTGTACTCACACTACCTGGGCCTCAGCGGATGCTTCTTGCTGCCTATACGTCATCACGCCGTAACACGTCACACGCATTGATGACGTCATGGCGATGCGTGGCTTTGTTTCCAGATCTTTCCGTAGACCTCAGAGTTTTTGTGCGTCTTGTCGACTGTTTTTGAATCTTTTCATCGACCAAATCTGCAGTAAACACTCCACCTCCGCATCACACCAACGTGAACCTTTCACCGCCATTGTTTTAAATGTCCGCGCATGGTCCCTCCTTATTTTTTCTATGTCCCAACAGGCGCACAGGAAATGACCTCAGAACCACCGTAGGCCTCGTGCTCGTGCTCACGCTCGTACATGTGCAAACGCGCTCTACAAAAGCCCACCTCTCCCAAACGGGCTGTGGACGGTCAACTGGCCGCAGCTAGGTGCGGAGCGGTTGCACTCACACTGGTCGCACTAAACGCACTAGGCTCTACCCGAAAAACCTGTTTTGGTCCGGTGCAGAAGGACAGTGTGAGTGCGCCCTTACTGAGACTCAAATGAGAAGATACAGTATGTGCAGCTTCCATGTCATCTCATGAGACAGTCGGGTTTGTGGGGGAAAGAATGTTGAGACAGCGAGGACCACCGGCTCTCGTCAAAGACAAGGAACAAGCTAAATAACAGGAACTGTAATTCTCTTTCATCCTCACCCTACCAAACCTTCTTCAGTCTGATCTCCATATATGAGTTGGAAAAAAGTCTTTCTCTGCCATATTTTTTCATCCCACGGTGAATTTTTTAGGCTCTTGAACACGCACAGCGCCTCGAACAGCCAGGCTGACACTTTGACAGGCAAACTCCGATCCTCTGTGGCATCGTGGATGTTCAGATCCAGTGCAGTTACATAGTGCTCCCTCTGGAATACAAAACTAATCCCCACATGGCAGCTTGACAAATCACCTATCAATACCCACCCTTGTAATTTGCACCAATGTGGAACCTCAAACAGCAGGGATCAGGACAAGTTTAAATATGGCCGAGTGGGAGGTTATCGCCCTGCACCACAGGCTGGCCTTTACCTCCAGTGTCTGATGACCCAAAAGAGCAGCGATGTGTCCGTCCCATCTATCAGCACCACAGATGCCCATGCCGGGCAACGTAATACATTCCTGAGAGCCGCGGCTGCTGATTCATCAGAGAAGATTCACTGGACGCCGGTATTGATCTGTGACCCAGGCGTGTGCCCAAGAATATCATTCCCCCCATCAGGTGACAATGAGACGACACCAGGCTCAGCAGCAGCGTACAGAGAATGACTTTGACGAGTGGGTCTTTTAATGATATGCTGGTATTAAAGCTATGTGCATACACCTGCAGGAAATACAGCAATCCGTCTTTTTAACAACGTATGTGACCATATCTTACGCAACAGTGTTAACGTGGTCGGCGGATTTGAACGCTGATGTTACGCATAAAGAGTGGGATCATATTTGTTTAAACCTTAGTGTGAAATTCCCGAGTAAAATCAACCCAGGCTCTTTTTCGGCAAACACACTCATCAAATAAGCCTTTGAGACTTTTTTTCCAGTGTACAAACAACTGAGAAATCCGGGACAGACGCTAACAGTCGCTAACAGCCAAATGTGGCTAACACGGACTAGCTCAGGGTGGCAAGTTGAGCGCATTAAAACGGCTTTTTTAACCACTACTACTGCTCAAAATAACACCAAACCTGGCTCCTCTGCTTGGCCAGTGTGTCGTACAGAGGGTGGGAGACATAGTCCAGGATAGACCGGAGCGTGGACAGCAGCATCCTCCTCTCTGCCACGGTCGTCAGGTTGTCCAGCTCCTCCCCCACGACATCACCAGCCCTCCTGATCAGTTTGTTCAGTCTGTTGGTGTCTGCGACCTTCATCCCACTGCCCCAGCATGTGACAGTGAAGAAGATCGCACTTGAAACAGACTCACAAAACATCCTCAGCATCGTCCGGCAGATGTTAAAGGACCTCAGCCTCCTCAGGAAGAAGAGTCCACTTTGGCCCTTTGACTTTTTTGTAGACAGCCTCGGCGTTTCTAGTCCAGTTCAACTTTATTATTGAAGTACAAAAAATTAACGCTTACAACCCAGACACTTTTCATAGGCTGCCATTGCGGCCAATTGTAATGTTGACTACAGTACTGACTAGAATGTACCAGTGGTGTTCAAAAACTCAATAAAATACTAATTATAAAACGTAATGGTGGGACACGATTAAAAAAATGTAATTATTGTAATGAATTAATCGCATTTAATCCACTGACTGTATAAAAAACTGACTGTCGGCCACTCTCAGATTAATGTTAGGTGTTAACAACACCTAGTAACACATATTCAGACTGTTTTGATTCCTCAACTCTTGTACAAGAAGCAGATTTGAATGCTTTAGGATGTGAACACAAATCTCCCACTTTGCTCTGGCAACTGTATTTATCAGATGGACATTATTAAGCAACAGAGATGTGTAGAAGTAACCTTTAAGAGCACGTCTTAAGTCACTAATCCTTCAAGTCACGAGTGCGAGTGAGTGTCTTTAGTGTGACGTCTGCCATGTGGTAACGGCGGCTCAGCGTGAAGTCTGTCTCTCAGGCGTACTCACTCTGAGAGGAAACACAGGAGAGCAGGAAAACAGGCCGGGAGCTCCACAGGCGGGCAAGAAGCAACACGAGATCACAAAGCAAAAACACGGTGATCTGAAGCAGGGTGGAATGAACACAGGAACAGCATTAGCTACACATATACGCAAGAGCAAACCGCTAGGGAGCCAGGATGCAAAAGACCGTGTAGACTAAAGAAACGATCTGGCAACGAAGAGGGGGGGGGGGGGGGGGGGGGGTCCAGAGGCTTTATGGAGGGTTGATGCTGAGTGGCAACACCTGGTGCTGCCTGTGGAGGGTCGACCACGCCCCCATGCACAAACCAGACAGAGGAAGACAACACACACAAAAAGGGAGAAGGAGGGGCTGCCATGATGTGAATCACGATACGGTCTATGGTTTGGAGCAGCAGACAGGAGTACTGACACAGAAGCTAATGTGCTGTGAACAGAAGCAGCAGCAAAAACTTATTTTAGCCGCCTGAAAAAGGCACACTTTAGTATTGAGTAGTAGTAGTAGTTACTCTGTTGAGCTTAGCATTAGCATGTTGCATCACAATGTGGCTATAGCTTCAATTATAGGTCAACACACTGTATCAGTGTTGGAGCACACAGAGAGAAATGCATCAACCCATAGACTATAAAGGCTCCTACTGTGCAATTGTGAAGGCAAGATATCCTGGATATGGGCACCTGCCTTGGCGTCCTGTACTCACACTGTCCTTCCACACCGCGTCTCGTGCTTTAGGGTCCTTGTCCCCCCCTCCAGGCCCGTTTGTACTCACACTACCTGGACCTCGGCGAATGCTTCTTGCCTGTCCATACGTCATCACGCCGTAACACGTCACACGCATTGATGACGTCATCGCGATGCGTCGCCTTGTTTACAAATCTTTCCGTAGACCTCTGAGTTTTTGTGCGTCTTGTCGACTGTTTTTGAATCTTTTCATCGACCAAATCTGCAGTAAACACTCCACCTCCGCATCACACCAACGTGAATGTTTCGCCGCCATTGTTGTTGTTAAATGTCCACGCATGGTCCGTCTTTTTTTTCTATGTCCCAACAGGCGCACATAAATGACGTGAGAGCCACCGTAGGCGTCGTGCTCGTGCTCGTACACGTGCAAACACGCTCTACAAAAGCCCACCTCTCCCAAACGGGTCGTGGAAGGCCAGCTGGCCGCAGCTATGTGCGGAGCGGTCGCACTCACACTGGTCAAACGCACTAGGCTTTAGCCGAAAAACCTGTTTTGGCCTGGTGCGGAAGGACAGTGTGAGTGCGCCCTGAGAGAAATGCATCAATGTTAAACCCATAGACTATAAAGACTCCTCTCCTACTACTGTACAATGGTGAAGCCCAGATATCCTCTATACGGGCAACTGCCTTGGCGTCCTGTCCAGGGCGGACCCCGCCTCACGCCCGTTGTCAGCTGGGATCGGCTCCAGCCCCCCCTGCGACCCCGACAGGGACAAGAGGTTGAAGATTGACGGATGGAACTTTTGTACATTGTTGGTCCTGGGGTTGCACGCCGGCTTAAACTTGTACAAAGTCAAGTTTTCATCATGACATTTCCCGCCTTTAAAACATTCTATAAAACAAGTTTTTACACATCAAGGCTCTACTCAGAGTTTCCAAACTCTATGTAGCGCATGTTGCAAACACATTTGTTAGCTCTGAAACCGAAGAACAAGGGCTTCACAGAGCCATGAGCGGGGCATGTACTATTCTTATGACAGCTTATCTTTCAACAACACCGGGTTCAACCACTGAGCCTTGTTATTAATCTTTAACAAGAAGTAATACGAGTCTTACAAACTAATATGGGGCATGTCGATCTGGGGGCACGCATCCAGCAGCACACAGTGGAATATGTTTGGAGTTGTATGCGGGCTGTGATCATTCTCCGCATCTTGCATTATTCAGCCTTATGAACAGGTTCCACTTTGCTGATATCCTTTGAACAAGCAGCTTCTTGTTTACATCAGACTCCAGTAAATGTTTGAAGTGCCTTATAACATCATCAAACCAAGTTGCCTAATCTATTATTCAGCTCTGTGTTTGGGCTTTAGTGGCTGGGGTCTTTATAACAGAGACCCATCTTTTACAAGAGCAGAGCCGTAATAGAGTTGACTGTGTTTAAGTCCGCATGCTGAACCGCTCATAATAAAGCCTCCTCACAATGCACCAATAAACTATATTACATTTATATGCAAATTGGAAGCTGGTGGTAGCATGTTGCCAGCAGGTATTAGGAAATACGCACATCTTAATGAAATACCTTCTGCTCGCCGACCACTACTGCTGTTCACCATTCAGCGCAAAATGGGTCAATTCTGGTCTTTATGTTGCTTGCTCACCTTTGACAAATTTGTTTAAAGGAGCAGAGACAGTCTGCTGTTCTTCCTGCAGCAGTGCAGGCTCTGGCAGGATTTGAAGTGATGCCGTTGGGGCACAGAGGGAAGTTTAAACCGCAGAAACAACATTTTATAAAGATCAACCGAGGGGAGATCTGATGTGTACATTTTCACTATGCTACCTGCAAAGTAACAGATGCCTAAGCTTGTCACAACATTGAGAACAAGCTAATCTGTCAAGGATGTAGACCGGGTGTCTATTTCAGACCCTCCATCCCTTCTGCCGTCTGCGTGTCACGGTCTAAAAATCCCTGTCGCACGGGGGAACCTCGAGCTCAGCGGTCTAAAATCAAAGTGCAACCGCTGTTCACCGACGGACGTGTATGTTTAGCTGACAAACACACTGTTGCATGACAGTGACTTCACATACCAGTTGTTGGGCTGGTGCCTAAGAAGTCTCTGCTGTAGGCAACTGTGGATCAGTAGGAGACTGGGTCGTCCTCCATTCGAGAGATTGGCAGTTCGATCCCCACCTGCCCCGGTCCTCATGTCGAAGTGTCCTTGGGCAAAACACTGAACCCTGAATTGCTTCCTGTGCCGCGCATGAGTGTGTAAATGTGGTGTAAAGGGTTAGATTAGATGGTCTGTAGATGTCCACTGCCATCAGTGTGAATGTCTGTTTGACTGTGACAAACACCGTGAAAGCACCTTGAGTAGTCAGAAGACTAGAAAGGTCCATTTACCACTTGATGGAAAAAATGGCAGTGGGTGAGGACAGAGGGGAATCAAGGCTGCCCAAGAAATAACAACGGATAAAAATTAGCATTGCTAACAAAGCTAACTGTAACAATTCACTGCAGTTTGCAAACTCCAGCTATTAACTTTGTAGAGGACAAAACACTTTACATGAAGGCAGAACAAGTAACATACAAACAGAAAAATATAAATGGAATAGTGATAACAATGTTTGTTAGAATAACAGGATTTAGCTATCCGTAGGCTGCGGTGAACAGGTGGGTTTTGGGGTCCATAGATGTGGCATTAGAGAGTGATCCAGAGAGCGGGGGCTGTTACACTGAAGGCTCTGTCCCTAAACTATGCAGCCTGGTGTGGGGAATGGTGAGCAGACTTGTATCCGAGGACCAGAGGCCCCACACAAACAAGCTTTATAAGAGACGCCATGTGATGCAGAGCACACAGGAACAGAATCAGATTCTTCTTACATTAATGATTCATGTTTTAGGCTGAAGCCCTGATCTGTTTTGAACTAAGCCTGCAAGTGGAGTGACCGGCCTGGCAGATGAGAGAGGGGGCTGACATCCCCTCCCTGTGCTCTCACTCAAGTACAGACCGAGGCTTGTCTGCAGGCTCCTGAACGATGAAAGATAGGTGGTGACAACATGAATGAAATATCAACCCTGTTGCAGACAAGGTGCCAAATCCAACACATTTTTTACTTATCGGGCTAATTAACCTATCTGGAGCGAGGCTGCTACTAGGTATCAGCAACCATCTGCTGACGGGCTGTCTGCGCCATTACTGTATCCTCCACCCACGTCTCAGCAGACGTGCCACCCATCAATCACAATATGTTGCTGCTCCGCTCTCTCGTGATTAAGGCCTTCTGCGCCATCACATGATAATTATTAATGAGGTGGACTTGCAAAAGGATACACGGCTGAAAGAGAAAGAGATGATATCTGCCTTGTGCTACATTTAGCCGGGAGAGGAAGGATATCAAATATGAGTCGTACACAATGAGCATTCTCATTGTGCAGCTGGTAAACACTACAAAATGCTGTTTACCACATCTTTCACGTTATGAAAATGACAACAAACACCTTTAACTTGGTCAAGAAAATCCAAAGAATGTTGATTAACAGCAAATGAGCGTGTAAATGAGGATATAACGTAGGTCATTAACAACCAAGAAAGGCCCGCAACATAAGCCATTTAAGAATCAGCAGGCGCAAACAGAGATTCACATTACTATAGATATTATTATAGTTACTGTTAGGCTTTGCCTGCTTGCATCTCTGGAAGTGTGTCTGTCTGTGTCTCTCTCTGTCCATCTGTCTGACTTTTCTCTCTCTCTCTCCTTCTCTTCCTCTCTCCGGTGCAGACAGATGTCCGTCCTCCACAGAGCTGGGTCTGTCTGACGTTCCTGTCTGTTATAGTGAAGGTTTTCAACGCCACCGTACTCTACGGGGGAATTGTTGGGTC
Source organism: Echiichthys vipera (assembly GCF_963691815.1). NCBI lineage: Eukaryota > Metazoa > Chordata > Actinopteri > Perciformes > Trachinidae > Echiichthys > Echiichthys vipera. The sequence goes on along the minus strand of NC_139829.1, from coordinate 32,736,640 downwards.
TCTGTAAATCATAAATAAGTCATAGAGTGTGAACGTTACCTACTCTTCAAAGTGTCCTGAGATAACTTTTGTTATGATTCGACACTATAAATAAAATTGAAGTAGTAAAAACACATAGAAACATATTTAAAGTTGTACTCCATAAGAATTAAGATATTGTTTCGAGCAGCATCTTTGGCAGTTAGATGTAATTGCCTCTTCTTTCAACGCCCTGACCCAAAGTGCAACAATGCACAGAAAACGACTTTACTAATTTTCAACAAAAGGTGACAGTTAGGGTTGAAAAACATGAAAAACACTTGGTTAGGATTAGAAAAAAAGCTGTAACGGACTGGAGAAAGGACTGCGAAAGATTCGCTAAACCGGGAGTGCAAAAACGCACAAAACAGTGATTTCAGCCAACGAAAGGTGAAGGTTAGGGTTGGGCATGAAAAACACTTGGTTAGGATTAGATTAAAAGGCTGTAGATTGGTTCGGTACGGAGAGGGATTGAATCCAGCTCCCCTGGTTTAAAGTCCTGTGTTTTATAAAACTGCCACTAGACCTCCTTCACCCACATATCAGACAGCAGACTTTATCACTCCCTCAACCTCGACAAAAGCAGCGCACACCGATTCCACTCCAGTGTTACCTTTAACAACCGCAGAACCTCGGGATCATGTTCACGAGTGAGGGGACGATGGAGCGTGAGTTTGGCGGGAGAATCGGAGCAGCGGGGGCGGAGCTGCAGTCGCTCTACCGCACCGTTGTGACCAAAAGAGAGCTGAGGAAGACAAAGCTCTGGATCTACCCTCAGTCCTGGTTCCTACCCTCACCTGTGGTCATGAAAGCTGGGTCAGGACCCAAAGAACCAGGTCGCAGGTACAAGCGTCTGAAATGTGTTTCCTCAGGAGGGGGTCTGGAGTCTCCCTTAGAGAGAGGGGGAGAAGTTCAGCATCCGTGAGGAACTCGGAGTAGAGCCGCTGCTCCTTTGCGTTGAAAGGAGCCAGTTGAGGTGGTTCAGGATCATCTGGTAAGGATTAACCCTGGGCGCCTCCCTAGGGAGGTGTTCCAGGCACGTCCAGCTGGGAGGAGGCCTCGGGGAAGACCCAGGACCAGGTAGAGAGATTAGATCTCCACACTGGCCTGGGAACGCCTCAGGATCCCCCAGTTAGAGCTGGTTAATGTGGCCCGGGAAAGGGAAGTTTGGGGTCCCCTGCTAAAGCTGCTGCCCCCGCGACCCGACCCCGGATAAGAGGCTGAAGATGAGATGAGATGAGATGAGCCTTAGCTATGCATGTAGCTAAATGTTTACCAGAGGGAGCTCTAATTCAACTAAAAGCATTTGTTTAAAAGGACACTTTTAAACAAGACTTTATTCTTATAAGCTAACCCCCGTCAGTCCACTCAACTCAAATATTCATAGGCGAGTATTCATCATCAATGTGTAATGGCCTTCCTCTGTTGATGCCCATATGCCAACAGCATTTTCTGCGCTCTCCGCCACCCCAATCCCTCAGTATTAGCTTTTGGTGTTGTTGATTTAACCAAGATTTAATGTCATGCATGTTTATTAAAGGAGAATTCGTTCTAACCCCAAAAATGATCATTGCTGGGTGCATTTCTTTAGAGTAGAGAAGAAATCCAACTATGAGGATTTGCTATAAATGCTCAGTTCTATTGCTGCTTATTCTTCTCTATTTCGGGCTAAAGCACTGAATTATCCCTTTGCGCCTGCACAGTTCGAGTTTGCACACCAACAATGTTGCTAGTGAAAACATCTGGGGCTGTAGCCCAGAAGTTAGAGTCCTTTTTAGACGGGGTTCAGTTGTTTCTCCCACAAGAACATTTTTGAAATTGGCCTGATGAGCGGCCAATTGTGACGTAGGTTGAGAAGGAAAGATCTATGGTCAGGACTCACCTGACCATGGATTTTCCCTCAGCTGAAGGTCTCCAGTTAACAGAGTCACTCGTAGAACAGAAACACCAGCACTCAGTCTGCTTTAAGTTGGATTTTGAAGTTATCTCTTGTCAGTGTGGACACGTCAGAATGTTGCATCTGTGGCTGCTGGTAATGCAACCACATAAAGTCTACTGTACTGGGCTATTTTCATCATCATTATGTTGGTTTCTTCTTAAAAACTGGCCCTGAATGCCCACGTCTAATGACGCGCCTGCTTGTAATTGACTTGGTCAGGGGCTGCGTTTAGCTGAAAATGACTTTGTAACGCAGGTTTCAACCCTTACGGTGAGGGCGGCATCTGTGTTCCCCGCTCCCGGTATTACCGTTGAGTTCTTTACTTTACATTAAGTCAGTGGCTGTGTTTCACTTCCTCTGCACAGATGGGGTATTTTAGGTGAATGGCATAAAAAAAGCAATATTCACTCATTAGATTTCAAGCTACTGCACATTTGCAAAGCCTCTCCGCGCATCCAAATCAAAGCCAGGAGAACATTAACTGGAGGTTCGATCGGGAACCTTAGCTGAACTCAGTTTTCCCTATATAAGTTAAGGGGTTTTGAGGCGTGCAAACACCTGAGAGTGTTCTTAGATTCTCAGCTCCCACCCCACGGAGCTCAGCACGGAGCGTTTCTCTCCTTTCACCTCCTAAAGCACACGCTGAGAGCGCTGGAGGAGGACACTCAGACATACACGCACCCTTTGTCTGTACAGCATCTGTTTCTGGCTCTTGTGACTAGCTGGCCGACCCCCCTCCCCCCCACACACACACACACACACACGTCCCTTTTTATTGCAGATAAACAGCACGCCAACTGGCTGGAATCGCCTTGTCTGCACCGCACCGCAGCCGTGGCTCTTCATGTATTACACTCATGCTGAGGCGGGCCGGATCCTCCTTATGATGTCCCTATATAAACAAACTGTCAGACACCTCCTTCTTGAGTATCTGCACTTTGCATGTGGCAGGAGGAAGGTAACCAGCAGGCTTCACTGACAGACACCAGTAAAAAGTAAAAGGTATGAACTATGAAATATTCATGAAGTGCAAAGCCTTCAGCAGAGCCCCTCGCAGCTCTGTTGTGCTCTGCTGTAAGAAGCATTCACCGGTCTCTGGAAGACTCATGACACACACTGGAAGATCCACATAACCCTGTAAACTGGCGTGTTCCTTCACAAGCAACAAAGCCCGGCTGATTATGTGAATCTCCTGAACCTGAACCCTATAGAAGATCTGAAATGCCTTAATCAAAATAAAGAAATAAATAACGCAATACACATTGTTATACTGTAAATATTTCTTTGTTATACATTTAGTGTGCCATGGTCAAATGTAGTTCAATGTTACACCACATTCACATCATGAGGGAATGATGGTAGAGTAGGAACAAAGAGATTCTGACTTGAATGACTTACGAGCACTCGCAGCATTAAGACAGTTGAATGATTTGTTGTGAGACTCAGGGCGCACTCACACCGTCCATCTGTACCGTGCCCAAACAGGTTCCACGGGTAAAGTCTAGTTGGTTTGACCAGTGTGAGTGCAACCGTACCGCGCCTAGGAGCGACACGCTGGCCGGCCACGGCCCGTTTGGGAGAGGTGGGCTTCTGTAAAGCACGTTTGTACATGTAAGAGCACGAGCGTGCGCACGTGTACGAGCACGAGGCCTACGGCGGTTCTGAGGTCATTTCCTGTGCGCCTGTTGGGACGTAGAAAAAAGAAGGAGGGACCATGCGTGGACATTTAAAACAATGGCAGCGAAAGGTTGACGTTGGTGTGATGCGGAGGTGGAGTGTTTACTGCAGATTTGGTCGATGAAAAGATTCAAAAACAGTCGACAAGACGCACAAAAACTCCGAGGTCTACGGAAAGATTTGGAAACAAAGCCACGCATCGCCATGACGTCATCAATGCGTGTGACGTGTTACGGCGTGATGACGTATAGACAGCAAGAAGCATTCTCCGAGGCCCAGGTAGTGTGAGTACAAACGGGCCTAGAGGGGGGGGACAAGGACCCTAAAGCACGGGGCACGGGACGCACGGACAGTGGGAGTGCGCCCTTCAAAACAGACTAATTAAGCCTCAAGTTTCTCTCCGTTGTAGGAGAAAGTATTTCCTACATAGGAGATAAACTTAGGTTTTGGCCACCAATGCCCCCAAAAACTCTTCAATCTTCTTTATATTTCTACTTTATGATTTGTTTTGCACTTCCTGTATTTTGTAACACGACGCCGATCCTTGACTAAAAAGAAATTCTGCTTAAGATCACGAGTCAGAATCACCTTCACGAGACCACCTGTCGAACAGAGAGATATCCTGTGTATATGTAAATAAGGCAATTTACTCGTGTGTGTAAAAATGTGAAAGCATAGCGGAGCATCTGCAAATACCCGCAGAAATGGCTGCTGGCAAATGTTATCCTTTTTATTATTTGCTTTTACCTTGACCCTTGTGGGGAGAGCGCTTGCACCACAATCTGTCTCATAACTACCATCTGTTGTCAGGTGCATCTGTGGACTTGAATTCAACCCCAGGAATCTGAGAAAGCGCTAAACTGAGCAGCACCCCTGATGCTCAGTCATACACACATCGCTCTGTGGAAGGTTTCAAATGCCTGAATAAAAAACAGTGAAAAGCAGAAACCAGGTCAAATACATAGACGCATACAGACAATCCTACATTTAGCTTCTTGTTATGAACAACCAAAGCAATTGTTGTATATTGTATAAACCTACGTTTAACCACAATGTCTGTTACACTCGTATTGAAAGCTTGTATTGAAACTGTTGCACAATTAATTCCCTCGGGATAAATAAAGCTTCTTGAATCTTGAATCTTTCAGAAAACATGTAAGGAGTTGTATTGCATTCACCTTCACAACTTATGCGCTGCACTTTGTCAAACACAAATATTGTAAACAAATGTCACACGGTCGAAAACGGTAGCTGTCAGTTTGTAATTATGTTTTTTTATCCCACGTATTTGTCCATTGTGTCCGATTCAGCAGCACATTTAAAAGTGGCCTGATTCTGATTTGAAAATGTCGGATTCAGTGCGACTCGTGTTGTGAGAGACCACCTCCACTAAGAAGGCTCCACCAAAACCCACAATCACCGTGGTTCATCCATGCCCACATTGCACCAAAGTATGTGGGTCCAGGATTGGCCTCTTTGCCCATCTGAAGACCCATAAGGACCAAGAAGGAGGACAGACATACTCGACCCCAAGTGTCCGCCGATGACGATGGCTGTTCACACTGTCAAAAGCAAATCAAACATGGGTCACACATGAGGGAAAAAGGATCCAGGTCACGTGGAGCTGCAGTGTGAACGGAGCCTGAATTTGATTCCTGTTGCAGTGAGTGTGAATGACATCAGCTGACATGAACAAGGACCAAGGCTGTTGCCTAGCAATGGTATTCCACTGGAAAGGTATCACATAAGTATTGTACCATATGTTTCAGGGTCCTTTGCTTTCCTACGAATCCGCCTGCAGCACACACACCTACTGCAAAAGAACGTTTTTCAAGCTATGGAGTTTGGGCCTCAGGTGACCATCACCCAGGTGGAGAATCACCCTCTGAATGAAGTCAAATACATTCTTTAGTCTTTTTGGATCGTCCAAATGAAGAGGATATATCAGTCCAAACACAACGCAATAGGCTTCTGCTAAGTCTTTAAAGAAGCCGTCTCCTGTTACCCTGCAAATCCAGAGCCTTCGCCAGCGAATTTCAATTATTTCAGCGGGGAGGGGAGTAACAGGGTACACCTGTATCATTCACACCTCACGGTAATGTGCACCAATGGGGATGAGTGCCAGTGTGGGGGTAGAGGGGTTTCACACGGGTGTGGGTGAGGCGCTGACTGATGGCAGGTGTGTTAGTCTCCTGTCGCTCCACTGCACACGTGCACTGCTGAGCTCTTTGTTCACTCGAGGAACAGAAAGGTTCAGTTTACTCATTTGAACCTGGTTTTATAGGAAACATTAGTACGTTTAACTCATATTCCATGAGTTCAATCAAAAGGAGAGTGAGACATAATTAAAGTGCAGTATTATGATTTTAGTAAGCACAGGCATTACCTTTTAGGGCGCACTCCCACTGTCCTTCCGCACCGTGCCCCGTGCTTTAGGGTACGTGTCCCCCCCTCCAGGCCCGTTTGTACTCACACTACCTGGGCCTCGGAGAATGCTTCTTGCTGCCTATACGTCATCATGCCGTAACACGTCACACGCATTGATGACGTCATGGCGATGCGTGGCTTTGTTTCCAGATCTTTCCGTAGACCTCGGAGTTTTTGTGCGTCTTGTCGACTGTTTTTGAATCTTTTCATCGACCAAATCTGCAGTAAACACTCCACCTCCGCATCACACCAACGTGAACCTTTCACCGCCATTGTTTGAAATGTCCGTGCATGGTCCCTCCTTCTTTTTTCTATGTCCCAACAGGCGCACAGGAAATGACCTCAGAGCCGCCGTAGGCCTCGTGCTCGTGCTCGTACATGTGCAAACGTGCTTTACTAAAGCCCACCTCTCCCAAACGGGCTGTGGTCAGCAAGCATGCCGCAGCTAGGCGCGGTACGGTTGCACTCACACTGGTCAAAGGAACTAGACTTTAGCCGTGAAACCTGTTTGGGCACGCCCGATACAAAGGGAAGTGCAAGTTCAGCAAAATGCAGCAAAAACAACACGTTTTACCTTATTAGTGAACTACAAATGTCTGTAAAACATAATGGGCCTGTGCACAGGTGCAAACTTGGGTTAAACAGTGCAGATGTTAGGTCTGATGGAATCATATTGTGAAGTGACTGGCTACTTAATATTCACGCCCATGGCTAAATGATGGGTAAGTATTGGACTTAGACTCGTCAGGTGGTTAAAAAAACAAATCAACTCTGTCGACTAATAATGTTGAAATAACCCCTCCCTAAATAGCTACCATGAACACAATGTCAGAGGAAACTTGCAACTCAGTATGATTAAATTCAAAGTAGATGTTGGGCAGAATAGTGATGTGATGAAGAAAGATGTACTTTGTGGCTGTAAGAACCTTGAGCTGCATTTAAAAACAAAACATTATAATTGTTACTTTAACTTTAACATTTTAGCAACTTAAATATTCCTCTCGCTACCACAGATTGTCTGAAGTGCCACGAAAGAGTTAGAAAACTCTTTGGAAGTTGTCATGAAAGCATAAATAACTATTTCAGTTCCACTTGATGGGCTTCCCGCTACATCTGCCTGACATTCACCACACTGAACCACACTGGTGTCCCATCCCAGATGTCCCTGCTGCTCACTCCCGAGTGGTAATTGCACCGCCAAATCATTACCATGCTCTCTCATCAACTGGCCACTGAACTCTTTGAAGCCAATGGTTCAAAAGTGAAATCAAATAAGAATGGTAAATGGACTTATACAGCGCATTTCTAGTCTTCTGACTACTCAAGGCCCTTTCACAGTGTTTGTCACATTCACCCGTTCACACTGACATTCACAGTGATGGCAGTGGACATCTAATCTAACCATTCACACCACATTAACACACTCATGCGCAGCACAGGGAGCAATTCCTGGTTCAGTGTACTTCCCAAGGACACTTCGACAAATTTAACTGACTTCTTTAAACACTTTGGGTTCTGGTTGTTCCCAGTCCATCACATAACATAGTATTTCCCAACAGACTCAAATAAATTGAACTTTAGCAATGTTATGTAATGTTTTGGAGGATGCTTTCTGCAGCAGGAGTTGGGTCTCTTGCACAGCTACATGGCAGCGTGAATGCAAAAGTTTATGTGAACCTCCTTCAGCAACATGCAACACCTCCACTGCAACTGTCTCCCAATCATCAAGACAATGTCCCCTGTCACACAAACAGGTGAAGCAGCGAGTCCAGATCTAAACCCCATAGAGGATCTCTGGAAAATCCTCTGCAACAAAGTGAAGTCTTAGAAACCCACTACAGTTACTGAACTGTGGAAGAGACTGAGTCAGAACGGACGCAGATCAAAGCAGAGCAGTGTGAGACACTAGTGATGTCCTGTGGGCGCAGATGTGCTGAAATCATTCAAAGCTGTGGCCTCTACACTTCCTGTTCATGTTTGAATCCTAGAGAAGAAAACACTGTTGAAATCTGCTCTTCTGACACAATGAACACTGTTAAATAAAGGTTTTTGTTAAAGTACCTTGGTTGTACAGCAGTGGTAAAGCCACAGTGAATATTCAATCAAATTCTGAACAATAGAAAAAGAATAAATCGAGTATTTATACTTTAGTTCTCCAGAAACAAATCTCCACGGTGGTTGGTAACTTTCTATATAAAGCATTTGCCGACGGCACCTTCAGCACAGTGTGAAACAGTAATGTCGCTCCGTCTCTGTCTCTGTCTGCTCCTGATGTCATCTGCAGGAACCTGGACCAGAATATTTGACTACTTGGATATTCGTTCGTGCGTTAGGTATTTCAGGTTTTCAGTAAACTGTATATTTAAACAGTTGAGATTAAATACAGTTTACACAATCCTAAAAAAAGAACGCCTTTAAATAAAGCCAAAGACACGTGTCGCAGCACAGTTCTTGCTTTCCTAGTGTGACAGTCTTTAAGGTGTTTTGCTGTCATTTACAGTCGCTTTTTTCCTCTCTATCTGTTCTCTCTACTCTTTTGTGTCCTCCCGCTGGGGGTGGGAGCTGCTGGAGAGCAGTCAGTAACGTGTTGCTCTGCTACCAATATTAGCTGCACTGTTTGAACAACGTTAGGCTTAAAAGACGTGCATTTAAGGTGAAATTCACCACACTGTTCGGAGAAATGGCTGCTAATTCGCCGCTAATTTCTTAAATCCACTGTGCGGCGTCAGAGTTGCATTGTAACTGAACAGTCGGATGTGTGTAGAGATCAGTGTGATTGTTCTGTAGCGGCCTGGTGTTGTTTTCAGGGTGTTTAATGAAGATAAACACGGTTTACAGCTGCACATTATTCCATTAGTCGTGGAGCTCGTCATGCTGGCCCGCCGGCTCCTTCTCCTGCTTGCTCACAACAGAACACGGAAATGTACTTCTCAAATAACTGTGATGAATAGGCAATACAGCCACAGCATCTTAAGTCATATTTGACCAGCGCTGCCTAGTTTCACAGTTTAACTGGATCTCGGAGCACTCATTGACCCTCAGAGACTCTGAATGGTTGTTTTCCTTCAGTGGAGACTAGCAGATGCCATCGGGAGCAGACCGAGAAGGCTCTGGGAGCAGACTCGAACAGAAGATGGAGGTAGAGACACTTTTTTCACAGATCTGTCTATCCCATTGAGCTCTCAGGATATAGTGACCGTTTCAGCAAATATAAATTACAGACTTAAGCTTTAAGATAGACTTGAAAAACAGTGAACCTGTCCTTTTTCTTTCCTCTGAAACGCCCCAATCTCTACTTTCTTATTCCCCACAGTCTTGTTTTGTCCCACCATGCCTCCTGTTTAGTACCAGCAACCTATAAGTTCACTGTAAATACAGTAAAATCAAAGTTGTACTATTACACGTGACGTGAATGATGTGGTTTTGCAGGGTTTTTTTTACTTCTGGAACAGGATACAGAGGGTCGGGTTCCCTGTTGACTCTTATTTGCCACAGGTGACAGGAGTGATAAAATATCTGTTACTGTTCTCCCGTGCTGTGGCCATGACTCTAAAAGTCTCCACCGTGCTTCCCAGTGCCAAGAGGCTCTGAAATGCTAATCTGCTACTTAACAGTTCTCACAGCCAATTGCGTTTTTTCTCCACTGATGGCGGTGAGTGGTTTATGAGTGGTTTATCGCCTCTGAAGCTGCCGTTACACCTCTTGTTCATGTAGATTTCCACCAGAGTGTATTGACATTAGGGAAGTTAATGCCTAAATTTCAAAACAGCCCAAATCCTCTAAATAGATTACACGGCATCAATCAGCACACACAGAAGAGAGTGAGGGCGTAAACACTGTATCAATGACTATTTGCCCCAGTGGTGATCTGACAGCTTCCACTGGAGGAGGCATGTTGAGATGCACTTTGCCACCACATTACATCTCATCCACAGCAGCAGACAGGGCTAATGAAATGGGATATGGAGAGTTCCCCTCAAACAGCCGCCCAGGCTCTGACAATCGCCATATGGGACCTTAAAAAAAAAAAAGCTGCATCTCAGAGAGTCCAGAGGGTCTGTCACTTCCCTTAAGTTTCATTTTCAATGTTGCAGAGGCAACCCATAACCAATTAGTCCGGCGGCCATCAGTTGGAATAGGAGCAGAGCTGCAGTCAGTGCTGGTCCTCAGATGGCTGACCTTGGGAGCAGCAAACCTTCCCTGCATGCATCTGGGTCTACAGAGGCAGAGCTTAAAGGCATTCTCCCTGCTGCACCTCCTGCCCCAAATTAGATAGGAGGCACTAGATAACACATAGCATGAAATGTAGATCGCTTCTGCCCCCCACTGGCAGGAAGACAGCATTCAACCCACTCGACTCCTCTTGGAGACCAATTGCAGCAAAATGTGATGATCAAATGTTGCACTGGTGTCAAGAGTCTGGGGATGGAGACACACGAAGGTCTGACTCACGGCAGCAAGGTGACAAGATATGACTAAATGGAGCAAACAAGCATTTTGTGTGAACTGAACTTTCCATTGCACAAGGACGAAACCAACTCCTTTCAAAGTCACTGAAAGAATCTGTAGAAGGTGGAAGAATGGACGCTTTTGAAACTGCTCTTGACTTTCAAAACTGGGCCACTCACGATCAGGAAATTGCACAAAGGACGCACATAGCCTCTTTAATTCACATCCTCTGTAATGAGCTTATGAATTATGAGTTTTCCGGGGGAAAGAATGGATTTGTATGCTAAAGGGGCAGCGGGAATGACAGCCGCTATAAATGTAAAGAACGACTGGAGCAGTTACAGTCGGCCGTTATGGAAATGCCGGGTCATTTCTTTTGCCTCTGATGTGAGGGGTTTTAAACGGCGCCGCGTTAACTGATTCCATTTGCCATGTGGACACACTGTAATTATAATCATAACAAAAATAATCAGGACATTCAATTCCATCATAGCAGGCCATAATTGTGTCTCACTTTGGCCACCATCCAATCAACTTGAAGGGAAATGCGAAGTGGGCCGTGCTTTGAGAGGTCCAAGTCAATCGTTACACTCCGCACCGTGAAATCACACAATATGCTAAAGTGCTGCGGAGGCTGAACCTACCAAACATAGTGTATTATTATATATCTAAAAACATAGGTTGTGGAGCTAGGCAGCTATTTCTAGACAAATAACCACGTCCAGTTGCTTTTGACTGAAATTGCTTTGAGGACGACGACGACGACCTGGACACATGAGAACATTCACAGGCTTGTTGTGGAGCTAGCATTCAATAAAGACTTGTATTAGTGATTGTTTTTACATTAAACACAACGTTACCTTTTTTTCCAAACTAGGATGCTGACTGAAATTAGTTTCAGCACAAACAAAAGCTCTTTCCCGGGCAGAATGAACCCTGGCAGATGCTACTCTTTGCTTCGTCTGCTCTCCATCACCACATAATGGAGGCTGGAAAGCAGTCAACACATCATAGAACGCCTTGTAATTGAACTCTTGCCAAGGGGTGCAGCATTTGTAATGCCAGTATCATTATTTGAACCCAAACTGTTAGCATTATCATCAAGACCTCATTATGATTAACACCGCTCCATATGTTTTAATCAGCCCTTCCAATCACTATCGCAGAGCCAACCCCCGGAGGTGTATCTAAGATAGATGCTTATGGAGGTGACATTAAAGAATAATAAAACTGTCAGGATATATGACGTGACAAGTGAAGGCTGAGTGGAACAAAGGAAGCCTGCAGACCTGAAAGCAGAGTGATACAGGTGAAATATTACCAAAACACTGCTGATCGACAGGAGTACTTGATGTTATATACAGATAATCCTCCCCTAATGCACGCAACATTATCATGCTGTCATGTTGATATTGATGTTGATGCAATAGCAATAGAAAGACGATTCAGTTTGATGCCTGATATGTGATGGTATGGGGCTGGTAAGTCCGTTATACGGCGTCCATTAGACCCACTGGACCTCAACTCCTGAAAACTGGTGTCTATGGAAATCTAACAATTCTGTTCTGATCCCAGTCGTTATCTGTTCTGGATTACACATATGTTTGCGTAAGTGAATGATCATTTCTAGTTTTTTCCATTGATCGACTATTAACCGAGAAATCCCGGGAAAGTCGCTAACAGCCGGACATGGCTTACAGCCGGACGTGGCTAACACTGGTTAGTACGGGCAGTGTGGTGAAGACATTAAAATGGCTTTTTTAACCACTAATACTGCTCAAAATAACACAAAAAAATCATCCCTCCCTGGTGAGGGTTCGCCTCCTCTGTCCATCACACATGGGGTTAGGATTGTTGCAGCACCACAGTAGACCGTAGAGCAGGTTCTGTTGGCTGCAGGAGAACAGGTTGGCCATTATGTACGGCTCTCGGACGAGTACGTTGGGGCTTTGTCTGTGAGGAATACTTGGTTCACCTGTTAGTTGAGCGGGGCCTAGTGTTGGATGATCTATATATGGCAGTTTCACCGGATCACTGTGTCCGGCGTCCCCCCTTATTCACGCTTTTGGGAGGTTAGTCAGTGAGTTTAAAATAGTTGGTCTGGGCTGTAAAGACACTAAACTGCTGCTTGTCTCTGCGGAGACAGGCGTTCATGTTTCTGAATGATGCTCAAAGATTGGAGAAAATTTATTTCAAAGAGAAATATGAGAGTGAGGGAGGCCGAACCCGGCACCCCGCCCTCTGATACGCTGAAGAATGTGCAGGAGAACAGCGAGGTGACGGACGAGAGCTCTGAAAACGTTGAAGGACAAGCTGAGAATGAAGGCAGTGAACAGAAAGGAGCAGTGATTGGCACAACTGAGGATGAAAAGCAAAGTGTAGTTGCTGGTTAATTGAACACTGTAAGTGCTGAAAATTAAGACGAGGAAATGTTTGAAGATGATTCTCTGACACAATGTTTTGACTTTGTGTCACAAGATGATCAGCAGCCCTACTTCCGTACAGGAGAGCAATCATTTACTCGATGAGACTTACGGCAGGCAGTCGTGTGAAATAACTGATTTCTTCCCTGATATAGACTCTGCTCTAAAGATAAGGAGGTTGGTTGACTATGAGCAGCTGAATAAGCAGAGGAGGTTCTGTCTGAAAAAGATACTGACCGAACTTGGGAAAGAAAAGAGGGGAAAGGTTCCTGGTAATGCGTAAAGGCACCTTAGCAAATGTGGTGGTAGGTGACGTAGAGCAGGGAAGGTTTCAAATAGTGCAAGCAACGATCAAAGACCTTTTGTATCTGCTTAAAACTCAGTCAAATAGAGCCATTTCTTACCTTACTTAACGATAAACTCAAACAGTTCAACAGTAGCTCGGTGGCAGCTCTGGCAGAGCTAGACTACACTGGAATTGTACCACAAACTCTCCGGCAGAGCCTCATCCACCATTACCCTCCCTTCGGTCCAGTGTGGTTGCAGGAAATGACCTCATAGAGGTTCGGAGGAGATTTCATCCAGCAGTCGGACAGTATACATGGGTGAAGGTCACAGGGGGCAGTGTGAGGGCAGCCAGACCGGATAGGATTTATGGTAACAAAACCTACAGTAACAGGTTAACTAAAGGCAACAATATCCCCTGTTGGTTTTCCAGATCACCATTTAGTTACATCAGTGACTGGTTCACTCGCAGATGTAACGGGTAAAGTGAGGACCCAACAGCAGCACACAATCAGGCAGGTTCAGTTGGTAATGAACTTGAAAGAGGAACAGGTGAAAGGAGAGTCAAAGGCAGGCAGGAGGTCGAGGAGCCGTTGCAGGACTCACCAAACACCTCAGGAGAGAGGCAGACGGAAACCAGGAAGGACTGGATGAAGGTCGTGGTCAGGCACAGAAGGTTGAGGTTATATCCAGGAAGATGAGAGGACAGGATGGTCAGGGGCGGGCGGGCAGGCAGGGTAGAAACCGGGTAGGCAGTCCGGAAATCACAGGAGACGCTTGCATGAGAGCTGAGAACAAGCTGGTGAGGAGAGTCTATGTACTGAGTTAATTGGTGAGTAGAGGCAGCTGAGTGCAACAGGTGAGGAGAGTTGAGGTAATGAGGGGGGAGTGGCAGGCAGACAGGTGCCAGGCATAACAGCACGCCTCTTGGTGACACGATGTTTAGTGTCCTTTATTTTCGACCAAAATCTCTTTATTGACACGGTACATTGAGGCTGGTGGGGATCCCGAGGCTTTGAGGGTCATACACGTCTTGTTAGGTTGTTCCCATGAATTTTTTTTGTACATTTAACAACGAACGGGGCAGCGTGCACGTACACACTGGACTTTAAGCGAGGGGAGCGGGTTTCAATTCCAGTGCATAGTGAACAAAACAGCCTCTTTTCAGATTCAGTGTTTTTCATGCCTTACCTTAACCGTCACCTTTTGTTGTCTTAAATCAGTCACGTACCGTTGCTTTTTTGTGCGTTGTTGCACTTCCGGGTTGGCGATTTTCCGTGGCGGACCGTCGGCTCGTTACAGCTTACTTTCTAATCCTACCCAAGTGTTTTGCATGCCTTACCCTTACGTCACGTAATGTTGTTTTTTGACTTCCAGTCCGTCCAAGAAGTGTAAGCCTGTTGTTTTTTTGTAGGAATTTCTACAAATTTCTGTGCATAACTTTACGTAGGATTTAATACGAACGTGTTCATGATACACTGTCAGCCTCACCCTGTCAATCAAGCTAACACCACACCTGCTCCTTAGAAGACATTCAATTCAATTCCATTCAATTTTATTTACAGTGCCAAATCATGACAAAAGTTATCTCAGGACACTTTACAGAGTAGGTAAAGACCACACTCTATGACTTACTTATGATTTACACAGACCCAACAATTCCCCCGTAGAGTACGGTGGAGACGAAAACCTTCACTATAACAGGCAGGAACGTCAGACAGACCCAGCTCTGTGGAGGACGGACATCTGTCTGCACCGGAGAGAGGAAGAGAAGGAGAGAGAGAGAGAGAAAAGATGGACAGATGGACAGAGAGAGACAAAGACAAACACAAAGACAGAGACAGACACACTTCCAGTAACTATAATAATATCTATAGTAATGTGAATATGACTTATTAATACAGCAGAACAGCAGAAACAAGCACAGCTAAGGTGATAGAATATAATAGCAGCAGGAAGCGTCATGCAGGACCACGGCAGCAGGCACCACCACCATCAGCAGAGACCTGAGAGACGACAAAGCACAAACAACTCTGGGGAAGAAGCTGAATTAGTAACATGCATTATGCAATGCAACATACATTGACTGAACCATAACAGTAGCATGTTGTATGTAGCACCGTGGTTCTGTAGAAATGTCATTTTGTTGCACTTTGTACTGTATAAGGCCGTAATGACAATAAAACGTCTTGGATCTGAAATCTAATACGGCCCCTCTTCCAGGTACCTGTCAGGAGCCCCTCTTCTCCATTGGCTGCCAGTGCAGTTAAGAATTGATTTTAAGGTTAAAAACTCTAACTGAATAAACAAAACTGCATCATATCCATCATGTTAGAAGCCAATGTCACTCTTATCCATTGAACCCTGGCTTGTCAATGTGAATCCATTTTAAGTTACACTTGTTTAGAAAAGCTTTACTTGGTATCTCTTATTCAGTTGTATCCCTGCGGTTTATTTCGCTGAGTTGACATATTTACTATGCTGAAATTACAGTAAAACGTGCTAAAGACCATGTCAGCGTTGTGTGGCACTCTAAGGGCGCACTCACACTGTGCCTCCGTCCCGTGCCCCGGGCTTTAGGGTCCTTGTCCCCCCCTCCAGGCCCATTTGTACTCACACTACCTGGGCCTCGGAGAATGCTTCTTGCTGTCCATACGTCATCACGCCGTAACACGTCACACGCATTGATGACGTCATGGCGATGCGTCGCTTTGTTTCCAAATCTTTCCGTAGACCTCAGAGTTTTTGAGCGTCTTGTCGACTGTTTTTGAATCTTTTCATCGACCAAATCTGCAGTAAACACTCCACCTCCGCATCACACCAACGTGAACCTTTCACCGCCATTGTTTTAAATGTCCGCGCATGGTCCCTCCTTCTTTTTTCTATGTCCCAACAGGCGCACAGGAAATGACCTCAGAACCGCCGTAGGCCTCGTGCTCGTACATGTGAGCACGCTCGTACTGTACACGTGCGCACGCTTGTACTGTACACGTGCGCACGCTCGTGCTCGTACATGTGCAAACGCACTCTACAAAAGCCCACCTCTCTCAAACGGGCCGTGGACGGCCAGCTGGCCGCAGTTATGCGCGGAGCAGTTGCACTCACACTGGTCAAACGCACTAGGCTTTAGCTGAAAAACCTGTTTTAGCCCGGTGTGGGAGGACAGTGTGAGTGCGCCCTAAGTACATTCGGGGGTATAATCAGCCGTAGTTCCTAAATTAGACTTCCGTAGAGGTTCGAATTCAGTGTCTCTCTACATTACAAAGATGTATGATATGATAAAAGGTTGTTTTGTATGTTTCAGAGAAGCCTCTTAAAGATGGCATGAACGAGGCAGTAAAGAGTCAATAAAGTCAGCGTTAGTAAATTTCATCTGTTGATCAAACAAAGGTGTAATTTTGGTGAAAGATACCAGCCTCTGATCAATAGAGTGCCTATTCTCTCAGTCATAACGAGAGCAGACAGCCCAAACAAAGAAGATCAGGGGCGGAGTAAAGTAGAAGGAAGTCTGCGTCCTTTGAAGGAGCCGACTCCAAACTCAAGTGTATGCAGGAGAAAAAGAAAGGAGAGTGAGGAAGAGGTCATAGGGGTTAATGCCAAAGGAGGCCCTGTTGACTATTGCAATTGACCATTTTTGAGCCATAAAAATTGCAGTTGTAAGTTGTAAGTACTCACAGTTTAGCGTTTCAGAATGGACCCTACATATTTTTTGGGCAGTTTTCCAAGCCTTGATTATATAGGACAGACAGGAAATGAGGTGAGGGGGGGGGGGGGTGCAGCCAAGGGCCGCAGGTCGGAGACGAACTCGCTGCCTCGTGAACCTTCAGCCTCTTTACATGGGGCGGATGCTGTAACCCAGGGGTGTCAAACAATTCACAGTGGGCCAAATTTAAAAACTAGGACAAAGTTGCGGGCCAAACTCAATATATTGTTTCTTCTGTTTGATTCTTTGGTTACAGCCACGGTGGCTCTGCAGACGAGACCAACAGCTCTTTACCTTCAGACACAGACCATCTGCCTCCCACCGCTGCTGAAAGATCCTGTCCTCCATCTTTCTTTGGGTCGTTTTTGGGGAGGGGTGGATTCAGTGTGTCTGCAGAGACTGGTAGCATGGATGCTCTTGCTTGTTAACAGAAAGGTAGACGTGGATGTGCTTTATACTCGCGGGCCAGCTCTCACAGAACCTTGATATGATCTTGAGGGCCAAATATAATTACACTACGAGCCAGATTTGGCCCACGGGCCTGAGTTTGACACCCCTGCTCTAACCCCTCAGCCATCGGCCGCCCCATGCACACCGTTTTTATAGAAACTCAGCTGGTGGGTTGTTCCAAACATCTTGGAGGACTAACCTTCTTCTGTGGATGTAGGCTTCCTGAAATTTTCTGTGTCTTCATGTGATCCCAAACAGACTGGGTGATGTTGCGATCAGGGTCCTGTGGGGTCCATACCATCACTTCCAGGACTTAATGACATTAGATGTATGTATGGGGTCGTTGTCCTGCTTCAGAGTACATTTGGGGCCCATCGCATGCCTCCCTGATGGTACTGCATGATGGATAAGTATCTGCCTGCACTTTTTTACACATACACAACAGGTGTTATACAACTGCAGGCTGTAAAAACATTTGCGGACATCATTTATCAAGCTCAACATACCAATCACCCTCATTTGATGGCATAGTATTCAATAAACATGATGTGATGTGAGGTGAGGTTATTAATAAAGTGATTAAAGCGACATGCCGTGACAGCTTTGTTTATCAAGAATAAAATTAAAACAATATGCACTGAGACATAAATGTCAATTAAGCTCTATCATTCTGAAAATAGCATCGTGTTGGCCTCAGGTTCACATCAGCGTTAAATGCCAGTTCTTTAATTATACACCACACAAAACATTTGGCTCCACCTGTCACCACATACAATTTTTATGTTTATGAGTGGGAGGCAGAGAGTACTTCGCCTTTAGGTCTACACATAAAAATATATAGTTACATTCCATAGTGGTTACACAACGATCAGCATAAGGAAACATGGAGGAGAATTCAGGCTCAGCATGCTGCTACTGGAAGATAATTACTGCCGTAGTTAGCGTCTTACCTCAGACAGTCTTAGAGGCTGTGAAAAAGGCAGCAACGAGATTGTCATCTTGTAGTGGTGCGTAGTCTACCTGGGTGAACTTCATCAGCATGGACATAAAGAGCGGGACATCATAGTTTGGCCTACACCTACACTCAGAGTCGACAAGCAGAGGAGGCTTGTTGTGAATCGATTTAGTCAGGATGAAGCTCGCAGCGTATCTCACCCTTCTCACCTCTGCAGTTCATGCTGTTCCGCTGAGAAAAAGACAAACTTGCCCGCAAATTTGCGATTCCTCTCATTGCCCTGCCCCGCCGCAGGACTGTTACTACGGGCCGGTGAAGGACAGATGCGGCTGTTGTGTGGTGTGTGCGGCAGGGGAGGGTGATGCCTGCGGGGACCGGAGCAGTGGTGGGCTCTCCTGCGGCGGAGGGCTTCTGTGTAACTCTGTCCCGGGGAAGCTCGGTGAACTACACAGCACCTGCGTGTGCGCCTCTTCCGGCTTGGTGTGCGGCAGTGACGGCCGGACTTACCCGAGCATCTGCCGTCTGAGAGCCGAAAACAGGAGAGGCGAGATTGGTGGGACTCCCCAGGTGATTCTGATCCAGAGGGGCTGGTGTGACTCAGGTGAGTTGTGTGATAAACTCCTTTCATTTGAAAAAGAGATGGTGCACGTTTGCAGGATTAGAAATTATGAAACACCTCATGGGAAATAGTTCATGTTTCTTTAGTACTTCAAGTATAAAGAGTCAAACTCTCGGGCTTGCGGAACGGAGCCCCCGAAAATGCCCTTCTCTGCTTTGAACTAAATGCTAATGTCAGAATGCAAACATGCTCACAATAACATTGTTTACCTTGCATAATATTCACCATCTTAATTTTGCATGTTAAAAAGCTTACTTTTGCTAATTGGCTACACACACAAAGTACCGATTGCCATTAGTTTTGCAGGAATTTGGTAATAAACCAAAGCCCTGGGCAAATTCAAATTTGTACTCAATTATGTGCCAATCCATGTACTAATACAGGATAAATAGAAACTGTAGCGGCTGGTGGCACTAGAGGAAAAGTCAGGTATTCCAAAAGGGCTTTGGGCAAACGTGAATTACCTGTACCAAATTCGGTTCAACACTGCAGCTGGAATTTCTCGCCAGTTCAGTGCTGAACAGGGCAAGGATCTGTCTCTGTATACAGGGTCTCATCGTTTAAGACTTTTCGGACTGAAAGCCCACTCTGCAGTGACCAAACCTCTCATCAGCAGAAAGAATAAAAAGGTTAGACTTGGCTTTGCTGAGGAGCATGTTGTGTGGACAGAGGAGAACTGGTCCAGAGTGACTTCAGTGATGAGAGGACGTTCAGTTTATTTGGGTCTGATGGGAAACATTATGTTCAGGGTAGGACTGGGGAAAGACTGAACCCAAAGTGTGTAAAGAAGTCAGTTACATTTGTCAGGGTTTGGGGGATGTTTTCTGCAGCAGGAGTTGGGCCTCTTGTGCAGCTACATGTCAGGTGAATGCAAATGTTTATGTGAACCTCCTTCAGCAACATGCAACACCTTCACTGCAACTGTCTCCAACCAGCTGCAATTTTCATGCAAGACAATGCCCCCTGTCACACAAACAGGTGAAGCAGTTCCTTGAAGCTCAGAATATTCAAATAATAAAATGGCCCAGAGTCCAGATCTAAACCCCATAGAGAACCTCTGAAAAATCCTTTGTCAACAAAGTAATATCTAAGAAACCCACTACAGTTACTGAACTGTGGAAGAGACTGAAGAAGAACGGACGCAGATCAAAGCAGAGCAGTGTGAGAAACTAGTGATGTCCTGTGGGTGCAGATGTGCTGAAGTCATTCAAAGCTGTGGCCTCTCCACTTCCTGTTCATGTTTGAATCCTAGAGAAGAAAACGTTGTTGAAATCTTCTCTTCTGACAAAATGAACACTGTTCATTGCTCACAAACTAAAGGTTTTTGTTGAAGTGCCTTGGTTATTTAGAACAACAAGCTAGGACAGCAGTGGTTTAGCCACAGCGGATAGTCTATCAAATTCTGAACTATAGAAAATAACAGTATTTCAGAATAAATCAAGTATTAATAATTTCCTTTTGAAATGACACAACTGTGATGGAAGTGCCCAATCTTGGGTGTGATCTGTATGGCTTCTTATGAGCAGATCTTACAATTTGGAGACTCGAAGGCAGATTAGAAGACATGACATGTCAAGTGTCAGTGCTATTAATCTGATAGATGGTCGACATCGCCACAAGTTGGCGGAGTCGTTCAGTGTAATTGAGAGGATAGTGAAAGCTACAGGATCTCCCTGCAGACTGAGAGCATACTGTTGATGTGTTAGCAGAGCTTTCTGACAGGCAAAAATAGTTGGTGCCACAGCACGTCTTGGCAACAGACACACAGCCATTTGCGTTTAAGGCTGTTTCTGCAGACAAGTTCATTTGCGCAGCACTGTAAACGCAGCATATGTCAGTATGCGGTAGGTTCTGAGGAGGGATTGCATGTTTGCTTAGAGAGCAGAAGAAGATCATTCTGGAGCAGGAGGAGACTGCACTTCTGTTAGGCGACAAAAACATAGGTGTCCAGAGCAGATTGCATTTTAAATGAAACCAAACCCGTTACAAGCCTTCAACTTTTGAGCAACATTTTCTCTTAGGCACTCAAACTCCATCAGATCTAAGAATAGATGGCTTTGGCACTTAATATTCTATAATCCGATCTTTGTGAGCTTTCATGAAGAGGACTGAATGTGCAAAATTCCATGAGCTCAATTAAATTAACACCAATTAAAGCTGATGGTAAAAGCAGCAGAGCAATGGCCCGGAGCTGTTACACCACCGCGCAGAAACTGCCCTGTCAACCTCACCGCCTACATTCAAGGCTGTTTCCCAAAAAAGCAAAGATTATCTTTGCCAATTCACATTTCAACATGTTTTAAAGTAGACAAAGGAGAAATAAAATGTCTGTGGCCACAGTAGCTGCAACGTGAATGTAAAGACTCATTCATAAATGCATTGTATGGCTTTTGCCGTCGCTAACCAGACGGACAGACAGACAGACAGACAGACAGACAGATAGATAGATAGATAGATAGATAGATAGATAGATAGATAGATAGATAGATGGATAGATGGATAGATGGATAGATGGATAGATGGATAGATAGATGGATAGATAGATGGATAGATGGATGCATAGATAGATAGATAGATAGATAGATAGATAGATAGGTAGATAGGTAGATAGGTAGGTAGGTAGCTGGATGTATAGATGTATGGATAGATAGATAGAGATTAACAATGTCCTTTTGCTCTTTTTGTATATATATATATATATATATATATATTACTTACAGTTTTAATCCATAACATTTTAGAGAAGCTGAGCGGTCTAACCCATCATCCTGTGTCCTCAAAGGATTGCAACATCAAGGAAGTACGCGCTATAAGTTCAACTTCATTGCAGATGTGGTGGATAAGATCGTCCCAGCTGTCGTCCATCTGGAGCTTTTCAGGAGGTAAAACTAACCGAAGCAAGATAATTAAAACTGTTACCTTCAGCAGTCGTATTCCTGCAGATACAATACTTTATTTTTGCCCTTTTTCTTGCCAGAATGCCATTTTCCAGCGAGGAGTTCACTGTGTCAAGTGGCTCTGGGTTTGTAGTGTCAGACGACGGCTGGATCATCACCAGTGCTCACGTACTCACCAACAAGCAGCGGATAAAAGTGGAGTTGAAAAGTGGTTTGCAGTACAATGCTACAGTCAAGGACCAGAAGACGGACATTGCACTCATCAAAATCGAACCAGATGTAAGTCTTGGACAAAATTGAGTCTTGTTTTTTTCATCTGGCCTCACAGCTAATAATGTATGCACAGTTATTCCATGGATATTACATGGAGACAGTCAACAAGGGCCTCTGGCCACAAAAATGGGTGGATTGTCTTAAGCCTGTGAATGTTCTCATGTGTCCAGGTCGTCGTTCTCCACAAAGCAATTTCAGTCAAAAGCAACTGGACTTGGTTATTTGTCTAGGAAGACGTTTCACCTCTCATCCAAGAGGCTTCATCAGTTCATGTATGCGTCTGACCAGGCTGGGACTGGACCAGGACCAGGACCAGGACCAGGCTGGGACTGGTCCAACTAACTGGTGTGGAGATCCAGGTATTTAACCTCTCACAAGGCCGATGATGTCACTGAAACCCTTTGTGCTCCAAGTGCCAACGACCGTCATTCGACTTAGGGTTTCTGGTCCAGTCCCAGCCTGGTCCTGGTCCAGTCCCAGCCTGGTCAGATGCGTACATGAACTGATGAAGCCTCTTGGATGAGAGGTGAAACGTCTCACTAGACAAACAACCAGTCCAGTTGCTTTTGACTGAAATTGCTTTGAGGGTGGATTGTCTTGAATTGATGTGGGTCTGAATTCTTCGGGGGTTGTATTTGGTCATGCCTTTCAAAGTCTCAGATTTTTTTGTATTAACACATGATGATCTGAATAAAACATGCCACTGCTCAGACATGCTCTTACGCAACCAGCTGCTTTGTATGGTAGAGGGGGCTCTACTCCTGCCCTCTTTATCCGACTCCACTCAGCGTGAACTTGATTAACATTTTATAGTACTGATCTGAATACAAGAATACCTCAAGATCCAAAGGACTAATCCAGAGGAATCACTGTATTTGACTGCTTTATAGGTGAAAGAGTTTGTCTTAAAACAATCAGGGAGGGCGACAGCTGAACAATGCTATAACTCTCTGTCTTACATTCCTTATAGAGGGAGTTCTTAAGCTTGCCTAAAAGGCGAATTTGTCACGCCATAAGACTCCATGCCCCTGGAGATGTAGCTATAAATTCTGTTGAGCATTACAAGCCACGTGGACAAGTGGCATCAGCCATGGATGAGAGGAAGCAGGCAGAAAAAAGCTGAGACTTTCCCCTTGTCTAGACCGCAAGTGCAAGTCTGTAAGGGCGCACTCACACTGTCCTTCCGTACCGGGCCAAAACAGGTTTTTCGGGTCAAGCCTAGTGCTCCGCACATAACTGCAGCCAGCTGGCCGTCCACTGCCCGTCTGAGAGAGGTGGGCTTTTGTAGAGCGCGTTTGCACATGTACGAGCACGAGCGTGCGCACGTGTACGAGCATGAGCAAGACGCCTACGGCGGTTCTGACATCATTTATGTGCACCTGTTCGGACATAGAAAAAAAAAAGACAAGGACCCTAAAGCCCGGGGCGCGGTGCGGAAGGACAGTGTGAGTGCGCCCTAAGGCACGTTTTTTACTTGCGTATTTCGCAACAGATTCACTGTCTGCATTGGCAACCTACCAGTCAAACTAGGCAGTGTTGATCAAATATAGACTTTTTTACTCTGTTGCCTATTTCTTGACCTAAAATGTTTTCAGAAACAAATTTTGGTAAGCTTTAATTTCACAGAGTTTGTGACCCGGCTGCCACATTTTTCCTCTTTGGGGCCTCCAATACCAATAGTTTCTGGGGGCTAGTTAGCCTGACGACCTTAAGAAATCTTACAATGCCAAATTCAGCTAATTAAAAAACAATACAATAGCAGAGGCATTTTAGAACTAACAGAAACTTTTCATAGTTGTAAGAACTCTTAATACTCTTTATCTTTATATTGTGTCTGCACTGCAAAAACTATCGAACAAGCCGCTAGCTAGGTAACGCTTTTTTCGCTTGGATCCTTTTGTTGGAATATGGACCGGGCACCTGAAATCAGTGTCCAATTCCAGGGAAAACAGGCCTATGTAGACCGTAACACTACCTCCTAACCCTAACTGTAACCTCTAAATGCTGAATTAAATCGGCAAAGGCATTGGTTATGTGACCGGGGAACATAGGGATGACCCCTCTCCCAACACAAGAACCTACTAGACAGCCGTTGACTAGTTAGCCAGTTAGCCTGCTAATTTCACCGTACTTTCATGCCACACTGGTCACAAGAAATGAGCTGAACAGTGTACTAGTGGCCAGCGGCATAGTTTGGACTAGTGGTCTGTCCTAATTCGCTCCAGAGACGGACAAGCTAGCTAGCGATCCTACAGACATTATTTCACCCAGCATGTGTTCCTGCTCGATTAACAAAATTCACTATCATCCTTCTCTCTGGGTCGTCATGTCAGAGTCCCCTTCCTGTGCTCCGTCTCGGCCAGTCCTCAGACCTGCGCCCTGGTGAGTTCGTGGTGGCAGTGGGAAGCCCTTTCTCCCTGCAGAACACCGTCACCACTGGCATTATTAGCACTGCTCACCGCAACGGCTTGGAGCTGGGTTTAGAAGACTCCGATATGGACTACATCCAAACTGACGCCATAATCAATGTCAGTGAGACCACAATTAGCATTACAAACAATCATTTTCTTTCTTGGTTCTGCATTTTATTTGATCTGTCTTGGAAATTTGTGTAAGAAAATGATCTTGTCGCCCTGTTGATTCACAGTATGGAAACTCTGGTGGGCCGCTTGTTAACTTGGTAAGCGAATAATACCATTATTCATCATTTGCATGTATGCTTTCTGCTATATAGACAAATCTGACGAGCCGTTTGTGTGCTTCCCCATCTAACGGCGCCGCCATTACTGCGGTGGCGTCTCCCTCCAGTATGCGCACACTTGAATGGGAGCTGTCATAAGTGAACCTTTTCTACTTTTACCTGTACTTTTTAAGCACCATTACTTTTGACAACGATGTCTAGGACGTTTGGAAGAACCTGTGCAATTCTCTGCTGCCCCAACAGCAGTGGACCTGAAAAAGTCCAGTGGCAGTGAAAAAAACTAAATGCAAACACAAACCTTTACCTCATTGTCCCCCTGTCTGAGGCCGTACGGTCTACGTGGATTCAAACCTTTACCTCATGAAGAGCGCCCCTGTCTGAGGCCGTACGCTCTACATGGATTCAAACCTTTACCTCATGAAGAGCTCCCCTGTCTGAGGCCGTACGGTCTACATGGATTCAAACCTTTACCTCATGAAGAGCGCCCCTGTCTGAGGCCGTACGGTCTACATGGATTCAAACCTTTACCTCATGAAGAGCGCCCCTGTCTGAGGCCGTACGGTCTACGTGGATTCAAACCTTTACCTCATGAAGAGCGCCCCTGTCTGAGGCCGTACGGTCTACATGGATTCAAACCTTTACCTCATGAAGAGCGCCCCTGTCTGAGGCCGTACGGTCTACATGGATTCAAACCTTTACCTCATGAAGAGCGCCCCTGTCTCCGGCCGTACGGTCTATGTGGATTCAAACCTTTACCTCATGAAGAGCGCCCCTGTCTGAGGCCGTACGGTCTACGTGGATTCAAACCTTTACCTCATGAAGAGCGCCCCTGTCTGAGGCCGTACGGTCTACATGGATTCAAACCTTTACCTCATGAAGAGCGCCCCTGTCTGAGGTTGTACGGTCTACGTAGATTCAAACCTTTACCTCATGAAGAGCGCCCCTGTCTGAGGCCGTACGGTCTACATGGATTCAAACCTTTACCTCATGAAGAGCGCCCCTGTCTGAGGCCGTACGGTCTACATGGATTCAAACCTTTACCTCATGAAGAGCGCCCCTGTCTCCGGCCGTACGGTCTATGTGGATTCAAACCTTTACCTCATGAAGAGCGCCCCTGTCTGAGGCTGTACGGTCTACATGGATTCAAACCTTTATCTCATGAAGAGCGCCCCTGTCTGAGGCCGTACGGTCTACATGGATTCAAACCTTTACCTCATGAAGAGCGCCCCTGTCTGCGGCCGTACGGTCTACATGGATTCAAACCTTTATATCATGAAGAGCGCCCCTGTCTGAGGCCGTACAGTCTACAGGGATTCAAACCTTTACCTCATGAAGAGCGCCCCTGTCTGAGGCCGTACGGTCTACGTGGATTCAAACCTTTATATCATGAAGAGCGCCCCTGTCTGAGGCCGTACGGTCTACGTGGATTCAAACCTAGCTGCCTAGCTTAAATCAGTGAAAAAGTAATGTCAGCTAAGCTAACACTGCTTAGCTAGCTCACGTTAGATGCCTCTATCAAGGCTGCTGTGGTCATACAGAGTAAATTAACTAAATGTTGTGTTATTGTGAAATATAACGTAAGTTGCTCTAACTAGGGCAACGATGTAAACATCAAGTATCTGAGTTCATCAGTGATGGAGGTAAATAATCACAAGCGCTCTTCATGAGGTAAAGGTTTGTGAAGGTTATAGAAAAGGTTCACTTCTAATGACCGCTCCCGTTCAATCGTGCACATCCTGGAGGGAGACGCCACCGCAGCAATGGAGGCTCTTTCAGTTCCAATACTTCGCCGGAGTCGTCTATAGGCGACCTTTCTTGTTTTATTTATGACAGTGAGGACTAAGGTCATGATTTTAGTTTTATTTAACACCCAAAGTCTCTAGTCTGCTCCTTCAGGTTCAAGATAGAAGCCTCTCTCACAGACAAGACCTGATCATGGAGGCCTTTGAATGAAATCATACAGATGGTTCATTCATTTATCAAGGTCGAGGCCTCCATCTTCCTTAAAATACAGTTCTTTCTAAATGAAACTGTTGCCATACCGACCCTGCATTTCATAAATTATCCTTCACTGTGAAAACCCAGATAAGTAACTACAATAACCAAGACTGATGCTTTAAGTTGTAAGTAAAAATAACATTTAATAGACTATGAGTGAAGGTGTGTGCCCCCGCTGTTTTGTTTCTCTATGCAGCGAAGCTCTGAAATCAATGAAACACTCAAAACCACTTTCTCACGGTTCTCCTTCCATTCTGTTTGACAGGACGGAGATGTCATCGGCATAAATACTCTGAAAGTGGCAGCAGGAATCTCTTTTGCAGTCCCTGTGGACAGAATACGGCAGTTCCTTGCTGATTCCTACAACCGACAAGTCAACGGTGAGCAGGATCTGATGTTGGTTTTGTGGATATGATCAAGTACCGTATTTTCTGCACTATAAGGCGCACCCCATTATAAGGCGCACCTTCAATGAATGTCTTATTTTGAAACTTTTCTCATATATAAGGTCACCGCGTTATAAGGCGCATAGAAGAGACGCTACAGTGGAGGCTGGGGTCACGTTCTGCATCCATTAGATGGAGCTGCGCTAAAGGGAACGTCAACACAACAGTCAGGGGAGGTCGTCTTGTTGCTTCCTCCACTTCGGCACCATTGATTGGTTCATGTTAAACTCTCTGGCTGCTGCTCTATTCCCGTGTTCTACTGCGTGACTAATGGCCTTGAGTGTAAACTCTGCGTCGTAAGCGTGTCTCTTAACAGGAGCCATTTTGGGCTCTTTACACAAACACACACATGGAAATGAAACGGCACGCTTCACGCAGTCGTATATCTCAACATGCACCGCGCGTTACTTCTTCTACGGGGGAAAATAGAGTCGGCGGCTGCTCACCGTAGTTGGAGACCTGTTGTGGCTCAATATTGGTCCATATATAAGGAGCACCGGATTATAAGGCGAACTGTCGGCTTTTGAGACCTTTGAAGGTTTTTAGGTGCAACTTATAGTGCGGAAGATACGGTAATATGATATCATTCACCCGTTCAAATTATTCGTTTTTTCATTTGTTCGTTCATTTGCTTTCAGGTAATAAAGGACAAAAAAAGAAATGTATAGGCGTCCGGATGCTGCAGCTTACACAAATGTAAGTAAACATCAACGTAACTCATTTACAAAATACCACATGTTCATTTTAGGAATACATAGTCTCTGGCCAAGGTAATGACTTTATGAACAGTGATGCTCTTGAGTTGCCTTTCATAGTTTGTTTAGGTGCTGCGTTACTTTCAGCTCAGTGAATCTATGTCTGTTACATTGTTTTATGGATATCCTGTGTTGAGATGGTGCATATATTTTCAATACATGTCTTAAATCTTTGTACTACATTCCTCTTGTGATTATCTTTCACAAAACTAAGAGATTAGAAGTGTAAAAGATGGGCTTCATCCGATTATTCCAAGGGAAATACAGAAGGAGGTCGCTGTTATATTCTGTATCTTGTAATGTTTCCTTGGCTGAAACCATAGACTGTATAAACAAGGACGTAGCATCTCCGTCCGGGTCCGTTCTCTCAACTTTATCCAATTGTACTCGCCTCTGGGAGTCGCCATCTTGTCAGACTTTGACCCTGCCTCTTTTCCTCTTACCAAAAAAGTGCATGTATGTGACGTTGGGGGGAGGGACATACATCCATTTGGCTGACGTTTACTGAATTAGCAATAATAGCACCACCGCCCCGGAGCTAGGCTAACAGAACACGCTACTAGATAAACGGGAGTGGGAGTCAATGATGAGTTTTTTCCGTGACCGGGAGGGAACAGGAGTCATTTTACATGTCTTTAGCGGAGATTACACCGGAGTGCAGCCAGCATTTATGGTCATTTAATTAAACATATATTCAAAACACAGACACTCACGGCCGAATCCTCCCGGTGCTCCAGATTAGCATCTAGTGTCTGTGCCAAACAGTAAGTACAGTATGTTCCTAAACCATCTGTTGGTACAGAAGAACAAACCATCTTGTCACTTATGGTAACACCACCACACAAATGACCGCAGTCCAGGTTGAGATGAAGGAGTTAGCATGCTAATGATGCTAATCCTGACAACTAGCCTCACAGGAGACTAGCCTAGTACAAAAAACTTCACCCCCCTCAGTGTTGTCATGGAGATATGACCTAAACATACAGACTAGAATGTTTTTTTGTACGAGCATGAGCGTGCGCACGTGAACATACAAGGCCTACGGCGGTTCTGAGGTCATTTCCTGTGCGCCTGTTGGGACATAGAAAGAAGAAGGAGGGACCATGCGCGGACATTTAAAACAATGGCGGTGAAAGGTTCACGGTGTGATGCGGAGGTGGAGTGTTTATTGCAGATTTGGTCGATGAAAAGATTCAAAAACAGTCGACAAGACGCACAAAAACTCTGAGGTCTACGGAAAGATTTGTAAACAAAGCCACGCATCGCCATGACGTCATCAATGCGTGTGACGTGTTACGGCGTGATGACGTATAGGCAGCAAGAAGCATTCGCCGAGGCCCAGGTAGTGTGAGTACAAACGGGCCTGGAGGGGGGGACAAGGACCCTAAAGCACGGGGCACTGGACGGACGCACAGTGTGAGGGCGCCCTAAATGAGCAAACATATAAGGATATAATATCTATGATAGACATGGCTGACTCATTTTTCCATTGGCATGTGTTTTTTAAAACAAAATCGGATCTACTTTACGTTGTTTCAGTTGGAATGAACAGTCTCTAAATTCCTCTAAACCATCTTTGTCTCCACTTGTTCAGTTTGATCCGAGATCTCAAGGAGCGCGAGCCTCAATTTCCAGATGTGAGCTCAGGTGTTTACATCTACGAGGTGATACCTGGAACCGCTGCAGCCAGGTAAGACTCGAGTTACAGTTACTTCTACTATGTGCTGTGAAACCCTGTCCCGTTCAGCGCGCAATTTCCTTCTTTGATTGGTTCTCGACTGGTTCACTTACTCTCCTCTGCCTTGTTTCCAACACATGGGCGTTCATATGAAATATAGACAACTTCCCACTGGTGTGAGCTGATTTTGTCACCTGCAGCTGATCAGTAGCCTGTGATGTACAGCGAGAGGTTGCGAAGGCGCTAGATTTAACAAAACGCAACGTCAGTGTTGTGAACTGGCATTCGGAGGCCTCTGGATGTTTTCCAAGCTGTGGAAAAAGAGCATCCCTACAGTTCTCAGGGCGGTGGGTTGAACTGTGGTCCGGCTGCTCATTATACTCATGTCCCACAGGCAACGCTCTGACATCCTCATCTTGGTGAATCAGGATCTCTCTCTGACTCCACTCTATATCCTTAATATTTCAACATCGCCTTCCCCGACGCTAAAGCCTCAAGCTTTGAACAGCACGCAGCAGTAGTCATAACACTGGTACGGCTTTCAGTTTACCATGAGAATGCTGACTCGTCCACTGTACTAATCCTTTACATCCCTCTGGTGAAATCACAATGCGATCTTTAATCCTATTCTCCGGTTTCACCCCCATATTGTCAATCCGTCCGCATACGACCAAGAGTAAAAATCCTCGAATTGCAAGCAGTACAGTGCATCATAAAGCCATGACTCCCCGTTTACTTTGGGAAGGGGAAGGAACCTAACACAGGAACAGGAACTTGTTTAAAGGTTATTTATGTTTTCTGTCGGATGGGAGATCTTCTCAGCTGGGTTCGGTCTGTTTTAGGCTACATCACACTAATACGTACTGATGCTAAAAACACTTAAAGTGAAATTCTGGCGTAAAATCATCCCAGGGTCTTTTTCGGCAAATACACTCATCAAAAAGCCGTCCAGACAATTTTTTTTCATGTAACAACTATTAACAGAGAAATCCGGTAGAGTTGCCAAGTCGTTAACAGTCGCTAACAGTGATTAGCTCGGGGCAGTACGGTGAAGGCATTCAAAGGTCTTTTTTAACCACTAATGCTGCTGAAAATAACAGCAAACCTCTGCAGCAGCATGAGAAGAGTCCCTACACACAAAACAAAGCAGCAACTGGCTCCTTCCTTTGTGATTGACTTGAATGAACTTTACTATGAGAGGAGCTGGTACAGGGGCCAGTAGGTAAGTCTTTAAAACACTCTTTTAATAAACTCTGGGTTCACTAACTACGCTGTTGATGCTTCAGTGTTTTAGTGTTTAATATTCTTTTCAAATATTCAGCTTTTTTGTACCTAAAGCACGGGGCACGGTATGGACGGACAGTGGGAGTGCGCCCTTAGCAGTGTGGATGTATTTTAGCTAGGCTCTATGTGCGAGTGATGTACGCCATCGTTTTCTCCACAGCGCAGGCATGATTGAGCATGATGTCATCATTGGCATCAACGGGCGGCCTGTCCACACCACGCAGGATGTGAGCAACGCCGTCCAGAGCAGCGCCGCACTTTCAGTGACGTTGAGACGAAAGGACAAGGATGTTACGCTAACTGTCATTCCAGAGGAGACCGACTGATACCACTGACGACACGTATCGACCAATATAGAAAAGATGTGTTTTAGTGAACTGTCCCACAGCTGTTTGAGATATGCTCTGCGTTATTGGGTCTAATTTGTGGCCATGCGTACTATTTTTAAGAAATAGCACTGATTATTTGTCATTTGGTCAGTGTAAACATATTGATCCTCAGTGTGTACGGTGGTGTGTGTATTCAGAGTTGTGTTTTTCTTTGTTTCTTCTATGCTGATGAATATCAACTGTGCACAAATGTGAGATTAGGTGAAATATTAAAGAACATTCAGTTTGTTCGTAAAGTGATTGATTGCCGCTGTCATTATTGTTATATATATATAATAATAGTAGTAGTATGCCGCAAAACATGCCCCCCTGAGACACGTCCAGCTGGGAGGAGGCCTCGGGGAAGACCCAGGATCAGGTGGAGAGATTAGATCTCCACACTGGCCTGAGAACGCCTCAGGATCCCCCAGTTAGAGCTGGTTAATGTGGCCAGGGAAAGGGAAGTTTGGAGTCCCCTGCTGGAGCTGCTGCCCCCGAGACCCGACCCCCGATAAGAGGCTCATAGAGGTCACCTGTCCTATGTAGATAAGACCTAGAGAATAAGTCAGATTGTTGTTTTTGTTCCACTGTGTCTCAAAATGTTGATCCATGCGTAACATCACTAGAGGAACTCAAGTTGCTTAGTCAATCCAATCTTGGCACTTATCAGTCTCTTGAGCAGAGACAACCAGCTCTTATTGACACGCTACCCGGCACCAACCACAGCCCATTACGTCTAATAAAGAACAACGAAGAGGACACACTGTACCGGCTCCTTTTTATTGACTCAAAACAACTGTGAACTGTGATATATACAACATGAGACACTCAGGATTGATCCTCAACACAACAGGGGAACAGGGATTTCACAGGAGCACGTGTAGCTTTAAATAAAAGGTAGAAGGGGAAAAGACAGACAGAACAATCTGGAACAACTAGCACCGCCATCGCTCAATTTCCCCTCAAATGGCTGATGTTTTTATTTATATTTATTTAAGACGAAACAAGTTATTGTGTAATAACAAGGCAAAGTTATAGCGACACAAAATGGATTACATGTGCCCTCCATTGTGTAATTAGACCCATTAATAATAACAAAACAGCAACGCAATGTGCAATAAATGTCCCTGCATTCAAATAAATTAGCCTCAAACATGTTGCGGTTAGCACTGTCGCCTCACAGCCAGAGGGTTCCCGGTTCAAATACAGGCTGGGACCCTTCGCTGTGGAGTTTGCATGTTGTCCCCGTGTCTGCGTGGGTTTTCTCCGGGTTCTCCGGTTTCCTCCCACAGTCCAAAGACGTGCAGGTGTTCGGTTCATTGGTGACTCTAAATCACCCGTAGGTGTGAATGGTTGTCTGTCTCTGTTCGTCTCTATGTGTCCTGTGATAGACTGGCGTCCTGTCCAGGGTGGACCCCGCCTCACGCCCGATGTCAGCTGGGATCGGCTCCAGCCCCCCGCGACCCCGACAGGGACAAGAGGCTGAAGATGAATGAATGAATGAATGAATGTTGCAGTGGTTCTTACGAGACGCAGGTGAAAAAGATGAAGCTTTTTGAGTTTGAGTCGTTTTGGGGAGCACTGTCAAAAAAACCCTGCAGTTGTCAAAACCGAAATTTTTTGACTATATTTTAATAAAATGATGCTTCTGACCTCGTGACTGCTATTACATGTTCTCGCACATCTTCCCTGACACATAAGGCAAATACATAAATAGAGCAGTGGACTCAAGTTAAAGGATATAAATCTCTTTGGGGGCGGATCAATGTACAATATCTTACAAAGGCCGAGAGACGAGAAGCTTCCAAAGAGGCGTCAACAGCGTCAGTTTCAGGAGGTTTTACACAATTTAGAGTTATTCTACAGAGAGAGAGAGAGTTACATTCAGATTCAGGGAAGGATACGTATGAACAAGTCTCCTTACAGGTATGTACAGGTGTGTTAAACAGTATATACAGAGTGAATCAAGTTGTGAAAAGGGGTGATTTGATGCTTCCTCGCGTAACCGATGCTCAGCTAAATGATAACAGATCTGTGCTGCTGGACGAGAAGAGCCGACACTTCGACAACGGTGTCTTCTTCGGCTTTTTATGACCTAAGGGCGCCCTCACACTGTCCTTCCGCACCGTGCCGAAACAGGTTTTTCGGGTCAAGCCTAGTGCGTTTGACCAGTGTGAGTGCAACTGCTCCGCGCAAAACTGTCCGTCCACGGCCCGTCTGAGAGAGGTGGGCTTTTGTAGAGCGAGTTTGCACATGTACGAGCACGAGGCCTACGGCGGTTCTGAGGTCATTTCCTGTGCGCCTGTTGGGACGTAGAAAAAAGAAGGAGGGACCATGCGCGGACATTTAAAACAATGGCGGTGAAAGGTTCACGTTGGTGTGATGCGGAGGTGGAGTGTTTACTGCAGATTTGGTCGATGAAAAGATTCAAAAACAGTCGACAAGACGCACAAAAACTCCGAGGTCTACGGAAAGATTTGGAAACAAAGCCACGCATCGCCATGACGTCATCAATGCGTGTGACGTGTTACGGCGTGATGACGTATAGGCAGCAAGAAGCATTCGCCGAGGCCCAGGTAGTGTGAGTACAAACGGGCCTGGAGGGGGGGACAAGGACCCTAAAGCACGGGACGGAGGCACAGTGGGAGTGCGCTCTAAAAGAGTTTTACGGATCTCTAAATAATGAAAGAGCGCATAAACCTTCAGTTCAGGTAAAGATGAGAAACTTTAGAAGAGGAGGACAATCTCAATATTTCATGTGACGCCTGAGTCTGGCTGGAGGAAGACATTTTAACAGGGTCAGGGAGGAGGGAGACGCTCACTCAGCACAGATTCAGGGTTTTTACTGCTCGTCTCCAAATGTTACGCAAAAGCACTAAATCGTCAAGCCGTCAACGTGACTTATGTGCTCGCTGTCCATCTTGGAGGTTTGCGCTCCCGCTCGCTCGAGGCTGTCATGTTAATCAATCGCAGTACAGTGGGAAAACATTAAGGCGGCGGAGAGCGCGGAGGAGGAGTCGGAGCGCCTCCAGCAGAAGACGGTGGAGGGTCGAAGCCGAGCTGTTGGCTCATGCAAGAGGGAAAGCAGGATGGAAACGTGTGGGACGCCGCCTTCAGGAAACGACAGAATACTAAGAGTTTAAGTGGAATGGAGGATTCCTGGTCAGTATACGAGATCAGGTATGCAAACTAGGCTCTATCGCAGAATTAGCAGCGGGACTGGAGCTACTGAATATATGGTTTCCAGTATACATCAAGATATTTTTGTCCCCCAGACATCCAGAAAATCCCCAAACCATCCAGGCCATGAGGTGGTGATGTGCTTCTCTTTTAGACCGGTTTATATAGATCTTATATTTGGATATCAGGTCACTTTCACACCAGTGTTTAAGCTCATTTGGTCCAAACAAAGATGGTAAAAGTGGAATATTGTTGCACGCTTCGTGCTCACGCTGGCTTTTTTTTTTTACGTACAAGGAGTTGTAAACATCACACGGACTGACAGGTTTACATTTTAGTGACGTCATCCTGTGTCGTTACTGATACATGGGGAGTTTGAAAGTACGTATGCTTCATTCATGTTCTCTGGTGTCACAAAGCGCTCATAAATAAAGACCTAATAATGACTTTCACTAGGATAGACGGAAACTGGATCTTGTACCGTATTTTCCGCACTATAAGGCGTAACTCAAAACCTTCAAATGTCTCAAAAGCCGACAGTGCTCCTTATAATCCGGTGCGCCTTATATATGGACCAATATTGAGCCACAACAGGTCTCCAACTACGGTGAGCAGCCGCCGACTCTATTTCCCCCGTAGAAGAAGTAACGCGCGGTGCATGTTGAGATATACGACTGCGTGAAGCGTGCCGTTTCATTTCCATGTGTGTGTTTGTGTAAAGAGCCCAAAATGGCTCCTGTTAAGAGACACGCTTACGACGCAGAGTTTACACTCAAGGCCATTAGTCACGCAGTAGAACACGGGAATAGAGCAGCAGCCAGAGAGTTTAACATGAACCAATCAATGGTGCCGAAGTGGAGGAAGCAACAAGACGACCTCCCCTGACTGTTTTGTTGACGTTCCCTTTAGCGCAGCTCCATCTAATGGATGCAGAACGTAACCCCAGCCTCCACTGTAGCGTCTGTTCTATGCTCCTTATAATGTGGTGCCCCTTATAGTGCGGAAAATACGGTGTTTATTATTTTGACAAACGAGTGCAGAGGGAGAGTAATGTCTTACCATGTGTTTATCCTCGTAACATTTTTACCACCACAAAATCCTGTGGTTGGTTTGCATGTTTTGCTGTCACAACACAAAATAACCACTTGGACAGCTTGTTTAGTGCCGACTAGACAACCCCGAGCGAGACTCTCCTTTTCAGGCAGCCTCAGGATGATTTAAACTCTGATGGTGGTTTGTTGGTAGTGTGAAAGCCAAGGGACCACCTTATTTTATGATGGTATACATGTGATTTTAGCACAAACTGCCGTCAATTCAACTGTGAAGGGAGCAATCTTGAAAGCAATGTATATATGCATGCAAATCATTTGGTAACCATGGTAGCGCGATACACTGTGCTTGCTTGCCACCCATAGAAATAGAATGAGATCAAAACGGACACTCCCGTTTAAATCAACAAGGCAGGGTGGTCAGAGTGGCTGCTGTGTACGTGTAAAGCCATTTTAAAGAATAGTGACTGTCCTTCTGTTTTTGAGGTCAGAGCTGAGTGAAATCAGATTCTTTGAACTAGTCTAACAACCGTGGCAAACTACAAGCTTGACGTCTGTTCTGCTCTCAGGCCCCGTTTAGACGAAGAAGATCTACAGTAGGAAGGAAATGCAAAAGCGGCGTTGCGTTCTCACTATTAATTCCGTGTTTAGATGAGCTTTTGGGGGGAGGGGTCTCCGTGCATAAGGTGGGCACTGCCACACAACAGCACCCAGAGCTGGTGCATGCTGGGAAACGTTCTTCTCCTTCTCTCCCTAACAGCGGAGAAGCAGGACGCCGTACAGCGTGACAGGGATCTGCAGCACGGTCTGCAGCATCCCACCGCCTCGGCTCCACCCGGGACACTTGAACGTCCCACTGATGGAAACAGTCCCACATGTTTGTTGTTGTTTACCTGAACTCTGCACACGGATGTTACGGAAACACGTACGCCACGTGAGCCAGCGTGAGCAGATCA
This sequence comes from Echiichthys vipera, assembly GCF_963691815.1. NCBI lineage: Eukaryota > Metazoa > Chordata > Actinopteri > Perciformes > Trachinidae > Echiichthys > Echiichthys vipera. The sequence goes on along the minus strand of NC_139829.1, from coordinate 32,700,110 downwards.
GGACACACTTTAGTGTTTTTACCGGTGGAGCATTATAATTAAGATTTACAAGGGTGGTTTCACTTTTTTGCGCCGTCGCTGTCTAAACGAAAGGCACATCTTTTGTCATTTTCACCGGCCGGTGTTGTCGTGTAAAGACGGCCTCATTCTATTTCTTTGGTGCCACCATACAAGTGGATTTGATTGATTTAGCCGGTCAGTAGAGTCCAGTCAGTGTCATCCACAGACAACAGTGTGTCCATTGTCCGGACCATATGAACTGATGGACCGGTGTGAAAGTGACCCTAGTTAACTACTGAAAAGTATAGTCCTCACTGCTGCTCTGGTGAAAGCTCCGAGTATTCATATTCATTCTTATGCATTTTGTGGGGAAGTGTATTAAATTAGAATGATATTCAATTATTTCTCATTTTCCTCGGGAGCCCTGGCAACCCTGCAGGAGTCCTCAGGGTGTCCCTGGACTCCACTTTGCACTGCAGAGCTGTAAATCCCCTCTGAACAAGGCCGGCCCTCACACTCATAACTGTGGCTCTATAGTTCTCAGTATTTAACCGATAATGTCTGACCGAGAAGTGACCCGAGTCCTCAGCCACGTTCTGCCGTCTGTCTCAGTAGTAGGTGCACCAGTTGCTGTAATCGCTGGGCATCAGGCCCCCAGTGATGAGCAGGATCAAGTCCACAAACCACCAGATTCCGAGGCCTCCCAGGGTGAGCAGCTTCCCGACGGCAGTTCCCGTGTGGCCCAGGCAGAAACGATCGACCCCGAAACAACCCAGGAAGAAGGAGTACAGAAGCGTGGTGATGAAATAGTGTCCGGTGTATCTGTGCCAAACCAACAGCAAAGGGTTATTTAAAGTCCAGATACAGTATGTGCAAAGAAGAAAGCTCTCATGACAACACCATTTAATACGCTGAACCTTAATGAATTGTATATTTTGTGGTTTTACAGTGTTGCTTGAACCTCAGAAGAAGGTGAAGTTGTGCCAAAAACTACTCTACTTCTAAAGTTTCTGGACCTGGAGGTGTCCAGAGTCAAGTATGTTAACGTTTAATATGTTATGAAACGATCTATCCATGCAGAGCTCATGGAAATACTAATATGACAACGATGAAACAAACCCCAGCCAGAAAAAACACCAGCGGTGCTGATCTACAACGAGAGGACGGGACGAACGCAACACCTGTTCTGCACACTGTAATGTAACGGACGCAGTGTGAACAGAAGCTGAATAATAGAAGTTAGAAGTCTTTGTACGGGTGCTGCTTTGATTGTGTCCCGCCGCTACACCTCTCTGATCTCTGTGCAGGTACTGCAGAGGTGAAGCTCATGTGCTGATGGAGGCAGGGAGGTGTCGGGGGACGTGGTGCACTGTGAAAACACGGCCACTCAAAAGAAAGGTTTGGTGGTGGTGGTGGTTCTATACATTTGTAAACATTGCCCTCTAGTGGTGCAAATCTGGAACCACAGACGTTGATCTGGACTACCTGAATCACTACTTTTGAATGTCTTAACTTCATTTGTAGAGAAGTATGTGCAGTGCATATTGCATAATAAGAGTTGTAAAATTCTTCAAATGACTAAAATAATTAAGAGGCAGAGCTGATCCGGGTCTCTTAAATGCACTAAGGGGTATGTGGCTGGAACAAGGCTGTGCTTAAGCAGTGGTGCTTTCAGCTAAATCCATTCTACCACAATGGCAATAATAACATTAACACGGTTCAAGCAAGTATATAGTTTATTATGTTTGGTTTAGAGCGACAACATTCGCTAATTAGCAATAAACACAAATGACTCCTGAGGCTGCTGGGGACGCCATTAGTTTTTCAGGTTTTTGGTCATAAACCAAAGCACTGAACTTTTAATCACATCAAAATTTGTTACGGCTTTTTCCAAAGTTACCTGAAATCAGCCCGCAGAGAACACGAACGGACGCATTAAATGCAATGGCAATCTATCAAGTAGCTGGTGAGGCATTTCATTCAAACCCACAAATGTTACCCCGGTGGTGTTGTGAGCGGCCAGAGCGTCACCAATTTACATCGCCTGGGGACCATGTCTGTCCACTCAGTAGGTGTTGAGATATTTCACAAAGGGCGCACTCACACTGTCCATCTGTACCGTGCCCCAGAAGGTTTCACGGCTAGAGTCTAGTTCGTTTGACCAGTGTGAGTGCAACCGTACCGTGCCTAGGCCCGTTTGGGAGAGGTGGGCTTTTGTAAAGCACGTTTGCACATGTACGAGCGTGCGCACGTGTCCGAGCACGAGGCCTACGGCGGTTCTGAGGTAATTTTATGTGCACCACAGAGCCAAAAACGTTCCCATGTTTTCTGCGCTGCTTTTCCATTATGTGGCAAAAAGACCGCATGCTCTTGGTAAACAAAGCCACGCATCGCCATGACGTCATCAATGCGTGTGACGTGTTACGGCGTGATGACGTATAGGCAGCAAGAAGCATTCTCCGAGGCCCAGGTAGTGTGAGTACAAACGGGCCTGGAGGGGGGGACAAGGACCCTAAAGCACGGTACAGATGGACAGTGGGAGTGCGCCCTGGAACTCAAATGGTAGCATCAGAGGAAGAGTCAGGAGATAACTGTACTCTGTGGGATTCAAACCCGTGGGGATCATCCTGCTGCACTGAGACGAGATTGTGCAGCGTTCATAACTTGTTCTCTAATTTTGATCTCCAGTGAGTGCCTCGATCTTTATTACGACTTCATTTATTGACTCTATTCTCTATTGACACTTGCTAAATCCTGGGACACGCACTTCTAGTTTTTGACCGACGCTCCCACGCAGTAAAACAAAGTCCTTGCTTAAACCATTGTGATTTTATGCAAACCGACTGAACCGGCATTAGTCGTTATGACACTTTCTGGCAATTTAAAAAGTAGCCTATATCGGGAAGCAATCTTTACCGACAGCATCATAGAACTAAATCCAACTTGTTTGTCAACAGTCAGGTTGACTAGACGGAGCTCTTGGTTTAAAGAAAAGGGCTCGATGAATGGTAATGAAGTGTGTTTTTAAGCCTTTGTTGAACAGAGAGCACCAACTAGTGGACTTCATTTGGACGTCACTACCCAGAGCATTTCTGAGTTTTCTGCTGCGGTCAGAAATAACACTGCCAAGGATCAGTGACCCCACCACCACCACTTTACACAGACATGCGTGTGTAACATGAGTGTACGTGGACGTGTAAAAAACTTGCTTCCATATTGTAAAAATACTTTTGCCATGTTGCTGCTTGCTACGTGTCTTTGGGGGTAACGTTAGCTTTAGTGTTATAAAGTTTAAAGGGTGACAGTTTTGGCACATGTAGATTGCTCAGCTGTAACTGTCCAGCAGTGTGTCCCTTACTTGATGCAGGGTACGTGTCCTCTGGGGAATTCTCTGTCCCCCGCACACTCTATATCATCGAGTGCGGTGCAAATAACCATGGTGTAGTTCACCTCTTTCGGAGTCTGGCCACCCCACTAAAGACAGAAAGAGTAAATGCATTAAGTGCTGGGTGATCAACAACATAGTACTTTTTATTTGTTTAAAAGCATCACTTACCACAACACAACCATGGCCCATCTCCAGGTAAGCACTGTGGTTACCTGCGTGATCGACAGGATCCTGACAGTAGATGAACTCCTCGGGTCTGCATCGTACATGTAACAAAAGACAAAGAGAGAGGGGCGCCACTTCCTTTAAGTAGAGAACACACGGCAAACTTCATTCATAAGATCTGACAGTGTTCAATCCCCTGAATCAGAGGTTTTAAGAGTGTGAGGCGGGTGTGAGTTAAAACATGAAACACACACATGGAAGCAACTGATCAAATTCATAAGACAGAACACAGATGTGTAACATATAGCACATTTAAATAAAATTAGCATTTAAGCGCAGGCAAAGGCATCATGCACAAACAACTAGCATACACAGTATAAACACAAACAATGAGCATACACAGTATAAACACAAACAATGAGCATACACAGTATTAGCACAAACACCTAGCATACACAGTATTAGCACAAACAACTAGCATACACAGTATTAGCACAAACAACTAGCATACACAGTATGAACACAAACAATGAGCATACACAGTATTAGCACAAACAATGAGCATACACAGTATAAACACAAACAATTAGCACACACAGTATAAACACAAACAACTAGCATACACAGTATTAGCACAAACAATGAGCATACACAGTATTAGCACAAACAACTAGCATACACAGTATTAGCACAAACAACTAGCATACACAGTATTAGCACAAGCAATGAGCATACACAGTATAAACACAAACAATGAGCATACACAGTATTAGCACTAACAATTAGCATACACAGTATTAGCACAGACAATTAGCGTACACAGTATTAGCACAAACAATTAGCATACACAGTATAAACACAAACAACTAGCATACACACTGTTAGCACAAACAACTAGCATACACAGTATAAACACAAACAACTAGCATACACAGTATTAGCACAGACAATTAGCGTACACAGTATTAGCATAGAAAATGAACATAAGTGCACAAACTACATGTAAGGACAGAGTAAAGCACATTAATCCAGATTATGGCAGCGTGTCTGAGTTATTAATGTAACGTTACCGGATTTGACAGAAGCGGTTTGCTCACAACAGTAGCGTTAGCATTGTTATTTAGCATTTGACAGCTAACGTGATGCTAGCATGGCGGCGTTGTAAGTGTCAGTGTCTCGTGTTACTCACAGATAGCTGCACAGGACCACCGGTGACGGGGGCTTGTACTCATACGGCTCGGTGGAGTTGGGCCGTGTTTCCGTGGGCTGCTCGCCGGACGGGAGGGTCGTCGCTCCCGGGGCAGGAGAGGCAGCGGGAGCCTCCGTGGTCGACGAGTTCTGGGAGTGAATTCCCTCCAGACATTGTAACAGAATCACCGTCAGCAGCAGCAGGAACTGTCCGCACAGCAGAAGATAGCTCACAGAAATCATGGTCACCCTCTAAATGCTATATTGTTCTCAGACAATCAGCGTCCATGGTCCCCAGCATCATTTAGCCAGCCAGCTAGCTACCTGCGGAGGTTCGTTTGGGTCGCGTGTGTGTGACGACATCAAAGCGCGCCTGGAGTGGACTGGCTTTTTCCCCTTTTTTAAAACTTTATTTAGAGCAGAGTCGTCAAACTCTAATTCACAGTGGGCCAAATTTTAAAATCTGGGACAAAATTTCAAAACTTAATATCTACAATAAAATAAAATAAAAACAAGACTGTAAATGTGCATGTGTTCCTTCTCTCCAGATGTGTAACGTCGAACCTTTCCAGTGCAGCTCCTTGTTCTTGTCGTGGTGTTTCTTCTGTTTGATTCTTTGGTTACAGCTCTTTACCTTCAGACACAGATACCCCCCCCCCCCATCTCTGATACTAATGCTTCGTTCACACTGCAGTTCTTAATGAACAATTCTGATTTATTGCTCAGATCTGATTTTTTGATTGTCTGTTCACATTACGTCTTTAAATGTGGCACGTCTACGGATTGCTAGACTAACAGCTCACACTCCTGAAGTGACCCGCATGCACAGTTGATCATTGATGACATCACGCCAAAACGGTGTTTACAGAAGTGAACATGAACATGGTATTGTAGGACTTTATGGCTTAATGCTAAAAACAGTGTGTGGCGATTTCACTATTAACTTAACTTTACCATCCCTTCCTCCGTATCCCATTCAATTGTGTTGTGGGAGTTTTGGATATTTGTAATTCATGATCATAGTTTTGTCAGGTCAGACACAGTTCAGTGTCTCCTCTGTTGAACCTGATCATGTGACCGTTGCAGAGCTTGTTTGTGCTAAATGGAAAACATAAATAACGGCCTCATGACGGTGTAATGGCATATCTGTGCTTCTGTACATCCTGTTTCTACAGAGAACTCATTCCTGCTAAACTCTGAGCTTTGTGAGGAAGCAGGGGTGAACGTATTTTTGTCTGCAGAGGAAAATACCTTTTCAAAATAAAAGCTGATCCTGTTTGTTGATCTTTATTGAAGAAATCCATTTCCACAACAGTAGCACATTTAAAAGTGGCCTAATTCTGATTGGAAAATGTCAGATTCTTGTGCTGTTCACACTGTCAAAAGCAAATCCGATATGGGTCCGCTACCCAAGTCTTGTCCCGTTGCCTACAGACTCTGCTTTCACATTCTTAATCTGTTTATAATGTGTTATTGTTGTTGACAGTGTGGAAGTAAAATAGTGGCCATCTTGATTTAGATGAAGCGTTTGTGTTATTTCATTACATGTATGAGTACAGGCAAAGGGTACTTCTTTCTTTGTGCCGTAAATCCAGCATCCTTTTTCCCAGAACATCGCACCCCATGACAGAAGATCATAGTACTGGAGATGACGATTGATTTCACTTCATAATGAAAAGTTGTCTATTTTCACTTTAATGTTGTATTTAAATACCTGAGGGAAAGTTTACAGAGGCTTAAAAACAATTACACCAAAGGATTCTTCGGATGAATATCGTTTATTTATTTGGGATTTCAGTCTTTGAGAAAAACAACAACTTCACAATCTCATAGACAGACAGCTGTGTGTGTGTGTGTGTGTGTGTGTGTGTGTGTGTGTGTGTGTGTGTGTGTGTGTGTGTGTGTGTGTGTGTGTGTGTGTGTGTGTGTGTGTGTGTGTGTGTGTGTGTGTGTGTGTGTGCGCGCGTGCGTGTGCGTGTGCGTGTGCGTGTGCGTGCGTGTGTGTGTGTGCATGTGCGTGTGTGTGTGCGTGTGCGTGTGTGTGTGTCTGTGTGTGTGAACAGTACAAAAGTTGGTTTGTCACTTTTAGGGAAGCCTCACTGGACAAAGTGTGGGTCGATCTTAAAGGTTGAGTTTTGAGGTGTTGATGTGTTTATGATCCTGTTCATATTTCATACACTTAACTTCATTCAGAAATCTCTCAGTTTAAAGTTTCTGGGTTCAAAGGTCAGATATCTTCAGAATTCATAAGAGCCGTTAACCTTTATAACCCACTGGGCAGCATCTAAATCCAAACAATCACAACATAATATGTCCCAAAGTGATTCAGTCTTAAGTGGAGGAAAGATGCATGTGGACTGTGGCTCAGTGACAGAGTGGATCGTCCATTCGGGAGATTGGCGGTTCAAACCCCACCTACCTCAGTCCACATGTTGAAGTGTCCTTGGGCAAGACACTGAACCCCTAATTGCTTCTTGTGCTGCAAATGTGGTGTGAATGGTTAGATTAGATGGTCTGTAGATGTCCACCACCATTAGTGTGAACGTCTGTGTGAACGGGTGAATGTGACAAACACTGTGAAAGTGCCTTGAGTAGTCAGAAGACTAGAAAGGCGCTATATAAGTACAAGTCCATTTACCATGAGACTTTATCAATTCCCATGTTGCATTTTGAAATTAGCTGAGTGTCTTGCCCACAAGCGAGCAGACCACATGCAGGCAGGGGCACTTTAAACAGCAGTAACTGAGCTCGAGTCAGTATTCTGACCCGGTGTGTGACTCGTCTCGACTGCAGTCAGTTTCCTCTTTATTCACCGAGTCCTTCTGGTCTGATTTGGGCGGCATTAGCAAATCAGGCGCACGATATTTCAATCCACCGTCACCACCCAAAGCAGGGACAGATGAAGACATCACGGGAGAGGAGAAGTAATCCCGGCTGTGGATTCTTGGATAGGCTCGGAAGTCCAGTCTGGACGGCACCGGTGGGACGAGGTACTGGGCCGATGCTGCAGACAATCCGGAGTAGGGATAAAACAGAAAACCTCCAAAGTGTGAGAGGCGCATCAGATCCTGTTAGAAGGGGGGGGGACATACAAGAGATTAAACACTGCTTTGCAATTGATAAAAGGGACAACTCAAGAACTACACTTAGGGCGCACTCACACAGTCCCTCCAACCCGGGCCAAAACAGGTTTTTCGGCTAAAGCCTAGTGCGTTTGAACAGTGTGAGTGCAACCGCTCCGCGCATAACTGCGGCCAGCTGGCCGTCCACGGCCCGTCTGAGAGAGGTGGGCTTTTGTAGAGCGTGTTTGCACATGTACGAGCACGAGCGTGCGCACGTGTACGAGCACAAGCACGACGCTTACGGCGGTTCTGACGTAATTTATGTGCGCATGTTCGGACATAGAAAATAGAAGGAGGGACCATGCGCAGACATTTAACAACAACAACAATGGCGGTGAAAGGTTCACGTTGGTGTGATGCGGAGGTGGAGTGTTTACTGCAGATTTGGCCGATGAAAAGATTCAAAAACAGTCGACAAGACGCACAAAAACTCAGAGGTCTACGGAAAGATCTGGAAACAAAGCCACGCATCGCCATGACGTCATCAATGCGTGTGACGTGTTACGGCATGATGACGTATAGGCAGCAAGAAGCATTCTCCGAGGCCCAGGTAGTGTGAGTACAAACGGGCCTGGAGGGGGGGACAAGGACCCTAAAGCACGGGGCACGCTGCGGAAGGACAGTGTGAGTGCGCCCTTACTTACGCCACGTTATATGGTGTTTTTAATACGCTGCAAGATGTGTCATGAGTGAAATGAGCAGTCAACATAAGGACATTATGAAACTGCAGTTTACCAATGGCGTCTTTAACGTGTGGGTTCAGACAGACGGGTCTCTGACATCACAAACCTAAGGAACCAGTCCCATCAACCTGCGGCTGGGGCATTCCATCGCGTGACTCTAGCTGGGTTTCCATCCAAATGTACCACATATTTTAACCAAATTTAAGATACATCCAAGTTTTCTGCCACACGGTCTCGACTTAATTAATATATGCGTCAACACGAAACCGGTGAAACCGGCTAAATACGCTGTAGTACCCATGCCAGGCCTGGATATGGCGCTGTAACTGCCACAGAAATACACCAACAACAGAGAAGAAGAGACGGGGAGACGCTGTGGAGAATCCAAACACCGGAGAGTTTCTGGTGTTTTAAATAGAGAGACGGACCCAGAGACTGTTGACTGAACTGGACTCTGAGCCACATGCATGGGACTGAATGAGGCCCAGCACAGATTTCTCCCTTTTCCCTGATGCTCTGAATAAGGAGCTAAACTGCTCTAGGCTCTGTTTCTAAATCCAGTTCTAAGAAGCTGTGAAAAGTCTCTAAATGTAGTGAGAAAGTGGCGCCTGGGAGTGCTTTGGGACGGGGAAGGGGCTCCCAGCAGCACCCTCTGCTCAGTGAGGACACTAACTGCAGAGTGAAGGGGCTCCCAGCAGCACCCTCTTCTCAGTGAGGACACTAACTGCAGAGTGAAGGGGCTCCCAGCAGCCCCCTCTGCTCAGTGAGGACACTAACTGCAGAGTGATGGGTGCATCAACACGTTTGTCTCTAGGATGGAGGAGGATTTGGAGAGAAACTCTCCGGTGTTTGGATTCTCCACAGCGTCTCCCCGTCTCTTCTTCTCCGTTGTTGGTGTATTTCTGTGGCAGTTACAGCGCCACCTCCAGGCCTGGCATGGGTACTACAGCGTTTGGAGTCGCTGCACCTGGTTTCCTGTGGACGCAGAGATTTCTTGAGTCGAGGACGAGCGGAAGGAAAACCTTTAAGAACGACAGAGAAAAATAAGGTTGTTTTCTATTGTGTGGACGGACCCTTAGCATCCTTCTGGATTTTTGCCATGCACATAGTTTTAGTTTGTCCCAATTTTAGTCCGTCTCTGATCTCTGCCTCCATCTCAATACGTATCCATTTGCTCCACACAGCAGGACACAAAAAGGTCGTTTTCGATCGTGTGGACGTACCCTGAGTGTATGTATGGTGCCATTTTGCCAATAGATGGTGCTTTAGCATCTGTTTGTGTAGGACTATGTACAATATGTAGGACTTTTTTTCTCATATCTCAAGAAACATTCATCCAAAGCAGGTACATGCAAGTGCCATGCTCCAGACGGGCGCACACTCTGAACAGTCAAACACTGCGAACGGGCACACCCTTGAAATAGCTGCTGGTAGCAAAACCAGGAGCCAAGGAACCGGCCATCTGATTTCATTGGTTTGTTGGTCATCACTGTACCTGTACTGGAGTTCCTGGAGTCCTGACAGATGGTGCCAGGTTCAGTCTACACGCCACTGCTCTGTCCATGGCGGCACAGCTGTTCCAGGCATTTACCTGAGCAGAGTGGAAAAGACTGTCGGGGATACTCAGATCCCGCAGGTGTCGGTTTAATCCCGTTGTATTAACACAGCCGGGGGCAAAACCGCTGCATAATCTGCCCAATTGTTCCTTCTCTGAGTCCCGTGGCTCGCAGCAGCCCGCTCCATCACTTAATACGCTGATGACATGGCTCTGTCTAGGGTCCAGTTCTCTCTGTGCCACAACTGGAGTCTGGACTGTCCTCTCTGCTGTTGAAACCTCTGGTGCAGGTTTGGTTTCATCGACCTCTCGTCCGGGATCGGGAAAATCGTCATCTTTGTCACTGTCACTTTCACGAGCATCTTGAAAAAGAAAAGATACACGGGACAATTTGTTTTGTGTTCACGTTTGCAGACTCAGTGACTGTTAGGTGCTGACAAAATTCAAGTAGTGTCATTTTCCATACCTGAAGATTTTGAGTTGTCTGAATATTGTGCGGATGATCCCTTTACCAAGTCCGATCTCGCGCCAGTCATCCGCATCTCTTTAGACTTTTGGGATAAATGTTGCAGTTTTCTGATGAAACAAAAGAGATTTATTTTGTCAAACTCTTTCTTTATTCAAAGTTGACACATTTTGAAGTGTTGTTGGTTTGTTCAGGACTGACATCGCTCTAGAGTGGACTGCCACGACTTGATAACCTGCCTGGTCCGTTACACAGAACCTTCTGAGGGCGCACTCACACTGTCCTTCCGTCCCGTGCCCAAACAGGTTTCACGGCTAAAGTCTGGTTCCTGTGACCAGTGTGAGTGCAACCGTACCGCGCCTAGCTGCGGCACGCTGGCCATCCACGGCCCGTTTGAGAGAGGTGGGCTTTTGTAAAGCACGTTTGCATGTGTACGAGCACGAGCGTGCGCACATGTACGAGCACGATGCCTACGGTGGTTCTGAGGTCATTTCCTGTGCGCCTGTTGGGACGTAGAAAAAAGAAGGAGGGACCATGCGCGGACATTTCAAACAATGGCGGTGAAAGGTTCACGTTGGTGTGATGCGGAGGTGGAGTGTTTACTGCAGATTTAGTCGATGAAAAGATTCAAAAACAGTCGACAAGATGCACAAAAACTCTGAGGTCTACGGAAAGATCTGGAAACAAAGCCACGCATCGCCATGACGTCATCAATGCGTGTGACGTGTTACGGCGTGATGACGTATAGGCAGCAAGAAGCATTCTCCGAGGCCCAGGTAGTGTGAGTACAAACGGGCCTGGAGGGGGGGACAAGGACCCTAAAGCACGGGGCACGGGACGCACGCACAGTGGGAGGGCGCCCTAAAAGGCTCTGAAGGCTTAATCCAAGAACGCTTCCACAGAGCAATGGTGTAAAGTTACAAAGTACATTGACTCAAGCACTGTTCTTAAAGTACGTGTATTTAACTTCAGTTATTACATTTTATGCCACTTTTGACTTCTGCTCCACTACGTTTCAGAGTATAACGTTGTACTTTTTACTGCACTGCATCTATTTAATCAAATGAATTATAAGTTGCTTTACAGATTCAAATTAACACCTCATATTATCCATCAATAAGATATGATATTATTATTATTAGTAGTAGTAGTTCAGTCATTTTATTAAAAAAGGTTGAGCAACCGAAGCAAACTCAACTGATTTTGTTTCCTCAATAAAAAAAGCTGAGTAAGGAGTGGTGGTCAGAGCAGTCGCCCATGTAAAGAGGCTGAAGGTCCTCAAGGCAGCAACTGTGGGTTTGATTCCGGCCTACGGCCCTTTGGTGCGTCTCTCTCTCTCTCTCAGTATTTTTCTCACACTAATAGCGGGGGGAGGGGGGGGACTTCAGATATCACCATGAAATTGATTATTTACATTTGAAATTGTCGTTCACATGGGCAAACAGGGCATAATCTAATTATGTTTGTGCTCATATTGGCAGCATAACGGATGTAAACTTTGGGTAAAAACAGGAGAAAAGTTCCAGTTGAATCTTGTCGACATAAACAGTAAAAGACTTCCTGTTCAGGTTTGAATGAACCCGACGTTTTCTCCTGTTTATACCCGATGTTCAGATTGTATTTATAAAAAAATAAGCACAAACATAATTAGATTATTCCCTGTTTGTCTGTGTGAACAAACAATTAAAAAACAACTGTAATACAATTGTTCTTTGTCTTGATGTAAATAATAAACTCAGTCATTTATTAATGAAGATATCTGAAGGTTATTTTATTCCCTGTTAGTGTGAGAAAAATAATAAAAAGCTGAATCAAAGAGAATATTTGGGTCTTTTTAGAAACTTTCACCTATTCTTCGGGGCTTTTTTCCCCTTACTCAGCACAAACTGAGTCTTTTACTGATTTATGTCGACGAAGAAGATTCAACCGGACACTTTCACCTGTTTTTACCCGATGTTCAGATGGTATTTATAAAGAAATAAGCACAAACATAATAACATTATGCTCCGTTCTTCCACGTGAACAAACTATTTCAATACATATTTTGTTTGTCTTCAACTATGTCGTTTCCATGGTGATGTCTGGAGGTTATTTTAATCCCTGTTAGTGTGAGAAAAATAATAAATAAAAGCTGAATCATAGAGAATATTTGGGTCTTTTTAGAAACTTTTTTATTCAGGGTTTTTTTTCTCTTACTCAGCAAATACTGAAGAAACACAATCTGTTGAATTTGCTTCTGTTGCAATTTGTTCAACGTTGACGCCTTTTTTAAACCTAAAATTACTGGATTATATATTTGTTATCATTATTATAATTATTATTATTATCATTCAAGATTCAAGATTCAAGATTGAAGAAGCTTCACTGATCCCGAGGGAAATGATTTTGCAACAGTTTCAATACAAAGATGAAAGGATCAGAGAAACAATGAGTATAAAAACATAAATCAAATCAAAATAAAGCTCACGTAAAATAAATCAAACAATAACTAAATGTGACAGAGTGCAACAGACACTGTGGTTAAACGTAGGTTTATACAATTTACAACAACACGCAGCGTGCAGTTTAACAGCAGATTAAATAAAATAAGTACAAACTAAAGAAGTGAAACAGTGTTAAAGTGTAGCAGCGTTTCTGACTGAACTAAGTTACAGTACAACTAAATAAAGGGATGTTTTATTATCATTATTATTATTATTACTATTATTATTATTATTATTATTATAACTATTATTATTATTATTATCATTATTATTATTATTGTTAGTATTATTATTACTATAACTATTATTATTATCAGTATTATTATTATTATTATTATTATTACTATTATAATAATAATAATACTAATAATTATTATGATTATTACTATTATAATAATAATAATTATTATTATTATTATTAGAAGTGGCAGTAGTAGTATCATTATTATCATTATTATAATAATTATTATAGATTAAGATGCATCAGTATATAAAGAAATCCAAAGCACCCAAACCTTTACCAGCTCATTTTAGCATCAATCAAATTATGAATAATAAAGAAATAATATGATATAATAAACATTCTTCTGAAACAATGAGTATTTGTTATACTCTGTTTGGATGCTGATACTTTTATACTTTAATACTTTTACTTGAGATGGACTTGAAGTATTTTCCACACTGTGCTAAACTCTAACTTCCTCCAGCCGCGCGACGGAGCTGCGCAAAGATTTCAAAAACAACAACAACACAGAATGAAATCAGTGCAAACTCGCCTCTTTTCTCTCCTCCCGTTGCCCGTGTCTCTGAAGCCCTTCGCGAAAGGATTGTTGTCTATCTTCAGCTGCGTGATCTGGAAACAGGCACAGAGAGGAGCGCGACGTAAAGGCTGCGACTCTTTACGCGTAAATAGCAAAATAACAACCGCAGGGGAGGGCGATTCCAGTCCTGGAGGGCCACTGTCCTGCATGTTTCAGGTTCCTCCCTACCCTAACACACCTGAGTCTAACAATGATCAAACTGTGACGAGCATCAGCTGCTTGATAATGAGCAGATCATTAGAATGAGGTGTGTTGGAGCAGAGAGAAACCTGAAACATGCAGGACAGTGGCTCCAGGACCGGTGTTGTGCCGTATTCAGCACCCCTGCCTTGAAATGCACCCCCTCGCATTAAAGGTGCTATTCTGGATCAGAAGGCTGTTGTTTCCACCTATAGGAGCAGCTTAAACACAGGTTTATATACACACACACACATATATACATATATACAGGTAACCCACGGTAACGGTCAGAACATTGGTTCCTTACAGTCTTTAAACTATTTTAAAGAGTTTAAAATCACAAACTTGGACAATAACGGACACAAAACAACACTTTTTTGTATGTTCTGTGGAAATAAACTGCAGCCATAATTACAACATGCATGAAATGGATCTTTAGAGCAAGTTGAATGTGTTTGACTCAGCGTTTCCTAAATAAAACCCCAGCTTTTCTTGCAATTCATAGGTTCAAAGGTGTGTTTTTAATGTGGCTCCTGTAACCCTCCCATTACAGGTGATGTTTAGAGGTGATGTTGTGGATCAGAAGGCTGTTGTTTCCACCTGTAGGAGTAGTTTATATCCAGGTAACCCACAACATTGTTTACTTACAGTCTTTAAACTATTTTAAAAAGAGTTTAAAATCACAAACTTGGACAATAAACAACACAAAACAACACATTTTTGTGTGTTCTGTGGAAATAAACTGCAGCCATAATTATAAAATACGGCACAACACCGGGGTTGCCCAGCCCTGGTTCAGAGCTTTAAGCGCAGTTTTGCATGAGTGTAAAGGTCCAAACCCACCTCACCTTGTCGTTCTGGTAAGCTGTCACTGCGATGAACTCCGTCTCACAGAACACGTAAGTCCTGAAGGTGCTGTAGGGCAGCTGGAGGATGTCGTTCGCCCTCACGACGTGAAACCTCGGCTGGTATTTGTGCATGGAGTTGAGAATGGTCTGCAAGAAACGATCAATTTAGTAATAAAACAATAATATAATAAAGTTAAATCCAGATTTGTTTTGTTTTGGATATGAACAAAGGAGAATATCTATGACTTCATGCGTCACGGCAAATCTACAGTTTGGACACTGGAGATAATAATAATGATAATATAATAATAATAATAATAATAATATAGGCTGAAATCAAAAAAATGTCTTTGTAACAAACACACAAATCCGTGCTTGTCGGATATGTTGTTGGTCAGCTTCAGCTTGTGGAAGTTGACCACTTTGGACATCCACTGCGCGCCCGTGGCCGGACTGTCCGGGTGGATGTACATGCGTTTGGGCATCTCCGGGTCCGCCTTCCCCGCCACCGTCCAGCGGGAGTTGTGGAACTTGTATCTGCAATCGTCCGCCGCCACGATGTCCATCAGCACGATGTATTTGTCGTGTCTGTCCATCCCGGTGCACCTGGCCCTGAGCGGCGGGAACATGCGCCTGCGGGGGAGAAGAGATGACGGGTGCGTTCGTTAAAGCAGGAAAGCCTCACACCCCCCGGCCTGATTATCACACACTTACTGTACCTCCCGGACTTTGTAATGACCATTTCGGTGCCGCATTTGTGGAACTGTGTCCAAAGGTCGCTGGCTTCTAAATAAACTTTCGGCTCATCCTCCGTCGTCCCCCCTCCCTCCACAGTTTCAGGAGGCCTGAGCAAAACCGAAGACGGCTCCGGCGGCGCCGTGGGAATCATCGGGTCCGCGCTGGCATCCGAGCTGAGGTGTGATGGGCCACGGGGGTGTAGGGCCCTGCTTGAGAACAGTGAGGGTCCGGCAAAGACAGCACTGTGAAGGCTTACATCCCCGACTCTTGTTGGAAAGGCCTCGCCTGGGACGCACGGCTCCGAGAAACTGCGCATGGTCTCCAAAGAGGAAAAAATGCACTTTTACGCACGTTGCTTGTCAGGTTACGCGTTTACGCAGCGGTGATACCTGCAGGACACAACCATCTGCACACTTTCAAAGTCGCTGAAATGAAAGGTAGCAGCTTTCAGAATAGATGTGCTTTCTCTCTGGATGTGTGTTTTGTCCGAGGTCGGGTGCCTCCCAGCCCGTGTCCACGCTGATTTGCTCCCTGACACGCTCGGACTGGAGGATGACACCCAACAGTGGGTGGAGTTTCTCTGGTTTTACACTATGTGCGGGATCTTGGAGCTTCAGGTTTCCTCTCTGGCTGATGAAGCTGTTTATCACCGTTTGGACTGAAAAAAATACTCTAAACTTAACTTTAATGCACCAAACCTGAACCATTTACACACAGAACACTTCATCAGGACATGTAACTTGTTCCCCTCAGTTCTAAATATAATAGATATTCTTATGGGTGTCTTCTCACCTAAGCCCCCCCATAAACACTGCGATGAACACCTTAACTGTACCATTAACATAACATCCTGCTACAGACATTGACATTCTGTCTTCCCACATCATTCCAGCTCCCTGTGGTTTGATAAGCTCCACTGATGAGCTCTCTCTCCTCCCATGCAGCGCCGTCTGCAGGGCTTCAGATCTGTGGAGGAGTAGCCCCTGCCAGCAATTGTCCTGGCTGGATTAGGCTCTGGGTTTGGTTACAGGCTTTTTTTTATTGCTCATGGGTCCATGACTGCGTAGGAACATCCCAGGGAAAACTCTGTGTGAGTGAGGGCGGCAGGTTCAGGATGCATCTGCAACACCCGTGATGCGCAGCACCGCGGGCTCTACTGTGTGTCAGCATGAGGAGGTGGTGCTCAATATGGAGTCACTTAAAACCAACCACAGTGAGACGATGACTTGTGTTATGACAGCAAAAAAAGTTAGAATTACTGTAATTAAAGTTCCTAGAAATCAGTGATTCAACCTGATTTTGGAGCGTCGCCCTAAATCTCCAGCTCGTCTCTGTGTTAAAGTGAAATTCCAGCGTGAAATGGTCTTTTTCTGACATTTGCACTTATCAAATAAGCCATCGAGACAGTTTTTTTCATGTAACAACTATAAACGGAGAAATCCAGGAGAGTCGCTAACAACTGGCTAACACCGATTATCTCGGGGCAGCACGGTGAAGGCATTTAAAGGTCTTTTTTAACCACTAATGCTGCTGAAAATAACAGCAAACCTCTGCAGCAGCATGAGAAGAGTCCCTACACACAAAACAAAGCAGCAACAGCGTAGTTAGTGAAGCCAGAGTTTATTTAAAGAGTGTTTTAAAGACTTACCTACTGGCCCCTGTACCAGCTCCTCTCATAGTAAAGTCCATTACAGTGGATTACCAAAGTCAATCCCAAAGGAAGGAGCCCATTGGTGCTTTGTTTTGTGTGTAGGGACTCTTCTCATGCTGCTGCAGAGGTTTGCTGTTATTTTCAGCAGCATTAGTGGTTAAAAAAGACCTTTGAATGCCTTCACCGTGCTGCCCCGAGCTAATCGGCGTTAGCCACGCCCGGCTGTTAGCGACTCTGTTAATACTTGTTACATGGAAACAATTGTCTCGATGGCTTATTTGATGTGTGCAGGTGAAGAAAAAGACCATGGGATGATTTTACGCCGCAATTTCACTTTAAGGCAGTACATGCAGATGAACGGGGCCACCGCCCGCCCGCCCTCCCTCCTTTTAACCGGGCGCCTTTCATCTCTAAAATACAACTTGGAGCAATATTGAGCAGAGCGAACAAACTGCTCTTTAAGCAAGGAGCGTAAATTCTCAGCGCCCCCTCCGCTCCGCTGAGAATACGTGACTTAAAGGGGACCTATAGTGTTTTTCCTTTGTGTCTGTCACATATATATTGTTATCATGTCTAATGTTCACGCTAAACAGTCTTTCTGCTTTCTCGGCGGTCCGACATCAAGCCTTCTTAGATTTTCAAATACGGATATCTGCATCAGCAAAAGCTTCCCCGCCACGTGGGCGTGGAGAAGTCTGACCAGCAACCGAACCAATCAGCGTTAGAGCAGGGGCTCCGTAAACAGACACCGGAGACTCACTGCCTCTACTTTCTATAAACAGGACTACTTACAAAATACAGGAGTTGCAGCCATTGTACTTAAAGTCCAGTGTTACTGGTTGTGCATGTATTTATAGCTTGTCACAACTTCTAAGTCACGGCCTTTGATGAAACAATGGTCAGGGGTAACCGCTGCTTTCTCAAAAGCACCACACTGAGGCTCGTATTTCAGCCAGCTTTGCTGTGAAATCAGGAAATACCTCACACTGGACCTTTTGTTGTATCGCTTCCCGACAGCTCTCTGATCGGATGCCTAAGTAAGCACACGTCTTATTCCGAGGTCGTTCATGATCTGCGGTGGGTGGCGGAGCTGGTGATGACCCAATCTTTTTCTGGCAGAGAAGCGGGGGAAAACCCTGCCTGTCCGTCAGCCAACTTCAAAGAGCCAGTAAGTAATCTGAACCAGGCCTGAGAACGATGGCAAACAAGACGCCTGGCTGTTATTTGGGGGTTTGGCCACGAGCTGCGTGTGAAACCTGTCACTGAGTATAAAGCCGCAGATCTGCGCTGGGTCACTGCCCAGTAACACACTCACCCCAGTGAAACCTTCACATTACTGCTGGGTCTGTTTTGGGTGTGTGTGGGATATGGTCCCTAAATGGGGCCTTCACGTGATCAGCTTTTCGCGCTGGGCTAACTGCGAGGTTGGGCGCGGAGACCCAGTCAACGGCGAAATCAATGTTAGCATTGAAACAAACGTTAGCTCGTAAACTGCCTCTTCTCAAACCCGGTGTGATGCTTCTAAACCTCCATCATTACGTTTTCTTCCGAGATCGTGAAACGACTTGAACGTAACGTTGAATAGTTTGGGAAACTCAAACAATACGCTTTTCCTCCATCTTCCTAACCGGCTTGATGTCGCTCTCTGGTTGCCAAGGAAACGTAAACGTCACACTCAAAGCTTCTATCTCATTGCGCTATTTAAAGGTCA